>NW_022589709.1:41997191-42336659 GCF_004348235.1 Phoca vitulina
GGGGTAAATACCCAGCAATTGCACTACTGGGTATTTACCCCAAAGATACAAATGTAGTAATCCAAAGGGGTACGTGCACCCCGATGTTTATAGCAACAATGTCCACAATAGCCAAACTATGGAAAGAGCCAAGATGTCCATCAACAGATGAATGGGTAAAGAAGATGTGGTATATATATACCATGGAATATTATGCAGCCATCAAAAAAACCCCAACATCTTGCCATTTGCAACGACGTGGATGGAACTAGAGGGGATTATGCTAAGCAAAATAAGTCAATCAGAGAAAGACATGTATCATATGATCTCACTGATATGAGGAATTCTTAATCTCAGGTAACAAACAGGGTTGCTGGAGTGGTGGGGGGTGGGAGGGATGGGGTGGATGGGTGATAGACATTGGGGAGGGTATGTGCTACAGTGAGCGCTGTGAATTGTGTAAGACTGATGAATCATAGACCTGTATCTCTGAAACAAATAATACAGTATATGTTAAAAAAAAAAAAGAAAAGAAAAGAAGATAGTAGGAAGGGAAAAATGAAGAGGGGGAAATCGTAGGGGGAGATGAACCATGAGAGACTGTGGACTCTGAGAAACAAACTGAGGGTTCTAGAGGGGAGGGGGTGGGAGGATGGGTTAGCCTGGTGATGGTTATTAAAGAGGGCATGTATTGAATGGAGCACTGGGTGTTATACGCAAACAATGAATCATGGAACACTACCTCGAAAACTAATGATGTAATGTATGGTAATTAACATAACATAATAAAATAAAATTTAAAAAATAACATTTGGAAATACTGAAGTTGTAGTTCTTAGATATGGCTACAAAGCCAATGTTTATTGTAATTAATGATTTAAACATTTATGAAAAACACTCTTAGCAGTTCATAAGAACCTAAGTGATGAAACTTAGAATGAGTAGCTAGATATTTTTAGCAATCACTTCCATGAAAAAATAATCAACCTGAAAACAATAACAAAAGCAACAAACTGTCTCTGTCTTCACAGTTCTGCACTGGAAGAAAACAGCTTTGCTTCTCTTATTAGAGATGTCAGAAATGTTGCCCACCCTTGCTCCAGAGAGCTATTCACTTGCTTTTCACATGAGATGGCTCCATAATCCAAGAAATTTATAGAGGAAACATGAAGAATTTTATCAATAATTTTAACATGATCCTTTCCAAATGTCTTCATTGATTACTAAAGATAAGCCATCTCCCTCGTTTCATGGACAAAATTTTCAAGTGCTCATTACAGCCCAGCTAAGGGAACAGAGACTGTCTTGTCATTAGGCTTTTATTGCGTTCATAAGATGCGTTGCATCCCTAACAACAACCGAGTGGATTCCATGTCACCTTGCCTCCACCCACAGTGCTGTCCGCATCAATTATCAGGGTGGAAAAATGATGTCTGGGTGTCATTCTCAAAGTAAAAAAGGGCTTGACCTTGTCAATCCGGTCACAATTAAAGGGTGCAGTATGACCTTGGAGTAGAGTTTAGAAAAGTTGGGCAGATGGAAGGCAAATAAAAATATTGCTAGTTGAATGGCAAAACTGTAATAGTGGCAGTTTTGTTGGATATACAACTAGACACAGTCCAGTGAAACAATAGTCTAGAGCCATAAAATTTCATTTGGAAATTCATTCTGAATAATTCAATTTAACAACCAAGAGGAACATAGCATCTGTATATGTTTTATTTGTAGTTTAAAATATGTCTTGTCTTTTAGTTTAACATTATTTCATTTTGATGTAGAAGTTCTCAATTATGTACTTCTTCCAGTAATTTCTCATAGGATGAATAAGGGAGTTGTCCCATTGCATTTGAAGATTCCCTCCAGTGCCCTGAGGCTCTTTCTCCCCTATCCAGCATTTAATTCCTCAGAATTTTCATTCCTTCTGGTTGTATAGCATAATGTATGAATGTCCTCTTAAATAAATTGTGTTACTGGAGTTCTTCCTTGTTCTTAGATTGAAAGTAGACACTAAATATTTAGCCATTAGTGTCTCATAAAAGTACATGTCCATTTTTTTTCATGTTGGAAGTCACCAATTAAAACTTTTACTTTTGAAGGAAGAAAGTATTCATTTAATCAAGATTTAATAAGTGTCTATTATATACTAGGAATGATGTATATAATAGGCACTGGAGATAGACCTGTGAACCAAATTGAAATCTCTGCTATCATACAACTCATATTTTGTTTCAAAGAAGGTGAATAATAAAGAAAGTAAAATAAGAAGTATGTAAGATAGTTGATAAATGTATAGAGAAAAATTAAGCAGGGCGGGGAGACAATGGGCACTGGACAAAGTGGGGGTTGGTTCTGAGGTGAGTTTGGGTAGATCTTGCCACAAAGAACACATCTGAGCAAATTTCCAAATGAGGTGAGTTGGGGAGCCATCAGGATATCTTAGGAAGACTGTTCCAGGCACAGGAAAAATCAGATGCACATGGGAGCCTGATGTTTGGTGGAAGAATCAGTGTGGCTAAAACTTAGAGCTTGGAGGAGGAATCAGAGTCTTAGAGGGAAAGGTGTGAGTGTTGGGGTGAAGAAGTTGGGGGTGGCGGATTGTTTAGTACTCTTGGCCGTTCCAAGGACGTCAGTCTTTTTTCAAGTGAGTTGGAAGCCACTGGAATAGAATCTGGGGGAATTTTAGATTTCTCTTTAACGATTATGATGCTCTGAGGCTTTTTTCATTGGAGATATTAAGGAACTATAATTCAATTATTTTTATAAGTAGATTAAAACCTCCTAGCTGCTCACTTTATGTAGTATGATGTGTAAATTTTAAAATAGATCCCTTTATATTAAATCTGTCAGGCTACAAATAATTATTTTTTGTTTCTGGAAGCAGGAAGTTGAATTAGCCAATTTTACTGAGCCCACAGCATTTTGCTAGCTATTCAGAAACTTAACATGATGCAGGGCCAGAGTGCTATCTAGTTGAGATGCTATGCACGTTGAAGAGATTCAATTAGTAATCTGGCTCAATGAAAAATTTCTAAGTTATAGCAGGAACTACATAAATTCCAGAAAAGAGATAAAGAAAAAAGATCTTTGAAAACACAATTTAATATGAAAGTTTTCTTTTTACTGGTAAAAGTTTTGGAGTCTTTATAATACTTATGAACAATTATTTATTGCTTACTAAGTTTAGATACTGAATAAACTCTTTATTATCTTTGTCACACAACTATTATTATTTCCTAATATTATTATGATGTATTAATATCACCATTTCTGTTAGTAGTAGTAGTAGTAGTAGTAGTAGTCGTAGTAGTATCTGTTTTTACTAGTAGAAATGAAAAATCAAGCTTAAATTTAGGGAGGTCAAGTAATTTTTACAGTGCAGAAGAGCCAGAATTGGTTTCCAAACCCAGCTTTGCTGACCCTAAAATCTACACACTATCGAAAACTGCCTCTGCTTTATAAAGTTAACATTGGCAAACTTAGAAATCAACTTGCAAAGCTATTATGCATGGAAGCATTTAATGCTACGATTATAACATACTGCTTGTATGTGGGTGACGCATAGTAGGAGTCCATAAAATGCTAGTTCCCTCACCATTTCCCCTCATAATTGGTAAAAACATTTCTTATTTTAAAAAGAGCAATAGAAGACTGCACATGGAGTCTGTTTAAAGAATATACTTCCTTTTTTATAAACACTTTTACAGTATTGGGCATCATTTCATAGGGAAATACACTCCTCCTGTTGATGCTTATGGTAATTCTCTACAACAGTGTAGACTGTACACACATAATGGTAATTTTAGAGTGGAAACATATCAATCACAATTTGTACATATAATTTTGGAAGACATAGTGTGCTATACAGTGTCTCCAAGGAATGTGTTTGTTCTGCAAGGAAATTAAATGCTGCTTGACAATAAATGTTACTGAATGTGTCACCATTGTGTTCTACCTTGCATTCAAACTCCTTGCAAAACTGTACTTTGACAGGTATAAATTTGACAACTCTGAACCATCTGGAATCTTGACCCCTATTCAAAAAGATTCCTCTTTTGTACAACTAAAACCAGGCTCTCATTTTTTTTTGGTATAACTTATTTTCAGCTTCCATCCCCATATTTTACCTTTGGGTCATGTCAAGTCATTGTGTTTTATTATTATTATGTTAATCACCATACATCATTAGTTTTTGCGGTAGTGTTCCATGATTCATTGTTTGCATATAACACCCAGTGCTCCATTCAATACGTGCCCTCTTTAATACCCATCACCAGGCTAACCCGTCCCCCCACCCCCTCCCCTCTAGAACCCTCAGTTTGTTAGAGTCCATAGTCTCTCATGGTTCATCTCCCCCTCCGATTCCCCCCCTTCATTTTTCCTTTCCTACTATCTTATTTAATTTTTTTTACATATAATGTATTATTTGTTTCAGAGGTACAGGTCTGTGGTTCATCAGTCTTACACAATTCTGGGTCGTGTAAAGTCATTGTTAATTTTTCCCCTCAGTTACCCCATTCAAACACTGAAAGGTACATAAATTGTAACCTGTGTCTAATACCATCCTCAGAGTCCATGTCATGGGACTAACTTATAATGAGATCTTTTTGGCTTCTCCAGCAAAACTAAATCTTCTGGATGATATCCAAGACCTATCTGTCTTATATCAAATTCTGCTCTAGAGAATGCAGTGATACAAATGTAGACAACAGTAAATACATCTCCAGGTCCAGTAAAACAGTAACTTTAATTAAATATTAATTTGTTGCCTATAATACTTTACAGTTTTTAAAGAGATTTCAAATATATTATCTCATTCTTCATGGCAGTCCTGGGTAATAGATAGAATAGAAATTATACTCACATTTTACCCATGAGGAAACTAAGACTCTAAGACAATAAGTAACCTGTCTGAAGTTAGGCACCTAGAAAGAATTAAAGATGTTTTCAAGTTGAGGACTTCTGATGCTTACTCCAGAGCTCTTCTCACCACACCGTTAAGTCTAAGTGAAAAAGTTGAAGTGAGGTCACTCATAAATTTGTGGGTAAAATATAAGTACAGTATTTTCTTTGGGGCCAAATATACAAAGAAATCTTGGCATCATTCTTTATTTGGCAATACAGATTTTTCCTGCAACTGTCAAAGTTTCATTCTGCTGAGAGTATATTCTGCATTTTTTTCTGGAAGATTGTTTTCAGAGTATCAAAAACTTAAAAATTACAAGTAACAAAGGTAAACTAGCCCAACCAGCTATAAAACAGTATTATAAAATTAACAATAATTTTTTAAATATAGTACTGGCACAAGATTAGCATGGAACAGTTCAAAAACAGACCCATATATATTAAAAATTTTTAATATATTCCAAAGGAAATAGCAGTGGAAAAGTTAAATTATTGGAAAATTGGTTTTGTAAAAATTATCCATCTTCCTTATCCATCTCACAACAGAAAATTAAATATATTCCAAATGGATTAAAGACTTAAACTATATAGGTAAGAATTTAAGGAATTGATGTTGCTGACTATAGTTGCCCATGTTGGAGGCTACACAACCCAAGAGTTATATTCACATGGACTGGCACACTCCCTTGGGTGAGGAATGTTAGCACCCATGACTGATTTTTGGTTGGGGAAGAATTTTTTAAATGAGAAAGATATATAAAAATCACATAAAAAGTGAATGATAGATTTGACCACATAAACACATTTGAGTGCTATACATCAGATATCATAAAATGAAAAGACAAACAAGAACTGGTAAGAACATTTGCCACAAATACAATAATCTCATAGGATTGATGTATGAAATACATATATGTATGTGATGACATCAAATTTAATTCTACAATGCCCAAACCCTCCAGACACTATTCATTACTTCTATAAGTACGGGTAATGCTAAAAGGTATAACAAAAAGACTCAACAATGTAAAATGGCTCAAACATAATATAAGCAACCATTCTTAAATTTTTTGGTACCAGGGCCATCTTACAGTCTGGTGAAGCTTAGGACCTCTTTTCCGAATAATTTTTTTTTAATTTTATTTATTTACTTGAAAAGAGAGAGAGAGAGAGCATGAGTAGGGGGAGGGGTAAAGGGAGAGGGTGAAGCAGACTCCCTGCTGAGCAGGGAGCCCGAAGTGGGGCTCCATCCCAGGATCTGGAGATCATGACCTGAGCGGAAGGTAGATGCTTAACCAACTGAGCTACCCAGGCACACCATCAGAGAATGTTTTTAAATACATAAAATAGAATTTAAAAGATTTCAAAAGAAACCAGGGGCGCTTGGGTGGCTCAGTCGTTAAGTGTCTGCCTTGGGCTCAGGTCATGATCCCAGGGTCCTGGGATTGAGCCCCGCATCGGTCTCCCTGCTCAGCGGGGGGCCTGATTCTCCCTCTCCCACTCCACCTGCTTGTGTTCCTGTTCTCACTGTCTCTCTGTCAAATAAATAAAATCTTTGTTTAAAAAAGAAACCAATTAAATTGAAGTGTACCAATAAAATATTACAATAACATGTGATATAATAATAAAGGTGCTTCTTTATTAAAACATTAAATAACAAAATAGAGCAGCTAGAAAAGCTGTGCGGACAGGAAGAAGAGGAAAATATGGGGTTTGATGAGTAGGTAGTAGTCTTTGCCAAATCAAATTAGCAGTTTCCCAATGAGGTAAAGTTTAGAGTGAAGAAATGAGAACTGTTGTGGAAATTAAGAAAAGAAACATTTTGGAGAGCAAACTGCCAAGATGGATCAAGTGTTTTAAAATTGTTCAAACTCCTGGATCCACTAATTTAATTTCTATGAATTTTTCTCAAGAATACAAACTAACAGAAAAATTATGCACAAATTGTTCGTAGCAGCATTAATTTAAATCATATATTTATTATCAATTATAAAAGATATATGTTTACAGTAGCCAAAATAAATTAGCATTGTCAATGAAATTGAGGTATATCATTATATCATAGACTATTGTTTTTGAGTTCTAATAAGTAATAGCTGAAACTTCTTGAAAACCTCTAAATTTTAGGCATTTTGCTAATCATTTTATGTCCTTTAAGTCCTCCCAGTCACCTGGTATAAGATACTTTCTTGATCTTATTTCAAAGGTGAAAAAACTGAACCTTAGCAAGGCTAAGTGTTTTGCTGAGGATTTTACATCTAAAATCCATTCTCTTTTCTTGCTTACTAACAGATCTCCAATTTTGTTTGAGTTTGCAGTGAGCTCAGCTGAAAATACTGAGCCACCAGACTAACACAATTGAGGCTGGCCACATGACTAATTATAGCCAATTCAATTTAAGCAGAAATTACTATTCTAAAGGAAGACTCAATAGAATGAGCCTTTTCAGCCTTTTGACCCACATCTTTCTCCTTTTCTTTTCCCAAAGGGGCAGGTGAAGCCTGTATGTGTAGTAGTCATCTTATAACGATGGCTGAAAACCACAAGCTAAGAATGGCAGGACAGGAGGCTAGGAGAAGCCTGGACCTTGAGGGAATTCTTGAGGACTGTACCAATCCATGTTTGCGTAAGTCCCTTAACTGTGTTTGATTAAGTCACAGAAGTTACATTTTTAGTAAGTGCAGCCAAACACAATTCTATTTGATGTAGCTGGTCAGTGGAAAAATCAAGACTTAAGCTCAAATCTATTTGACCCAAAGATTTTTTAAATACTAACATATACTGATTTTGTGTTTATTCTCTAATGTTAACTTTAAAAAGTAAAATATTAAAATTATATATGTATGTATGATATCAACTATATTAATATGCGTAGAAAGAATACAGGAAGAGACCAAGATTTTAATAATGGTTATCTCTGGGTAGCAGGATTATGAGGGTTAATTTTAAAAATAACTTTATAAGGAGATTTTGTTATTATAAATGTAACTCGTGCTTATTGTGGATAACTTGCAATTTGAAGGACAGAACAAAGGAAAATGTAAAATGTACTACCTTACAATTTTCCCTACATTTGTATTTTTAAATTGTATACACTATTTTGTATCCTGCTGTTTTTACTTACTATTATAAGCATTTCTCATTGTTATCAAATATTTTAGAAATACCATGTTAATGGCTGCCTATTATTCCAGCCTGTGGATGAGTACAAATTGTTTAAACATTCTTCAGTTGAAAATTTTAAACTCATTAAAATTTTCAATAATAGAAATAATGCTCTGGGAACACCTAAGTTTGTAAATCTTTGTCTATTTAACTGACAGTTTTCTTAACATAAATTCTCCAAAGTAGGACTTCTGAGAATTTGGTTGTTGTTACTGTCAGGTGCTTCAGAAATATTGCAAAACTACTGGTACAAGGTGTGCATGAGTGTTCCATCATTTGGAGGCCTTGAGAGTGTCCTCTTGCCTTTATTCACCTCCAGCTGATTACCTGCACACAATTGGTTAAGTGGATTTCCAGAATATGTTATTTTATGTTAATTAAAATATCCCTTGGAAAATGGTGACAGAATTACTGATTGAATAAAAAATACTTACAATTTATACATAAGGGAATCAAAGGAAAGTGACAGAGCTGAAATTTCTCATACTTCTGGTAGGAGTTGTCAGCCATATTATAAGGTAATTCAAAGATGCCATAATAACATAGAGTAAGAAGATATTAAGAATAGGAGATTTTCGTCCATCATTAACAGCTAACCTTTCCCTAAATGTATATCTTTCCTTAAAATAGCCAATGAAAGTGAAAGATATATATGAGTGTAAATAAATGAATATTTCTACATTGAGCTTGTATTTTTAAAAAATTTTTAATTAATGAGATACATGGTCAAAAGTCAAGTAAGCAGTGTTTAAAATTAAGTAATTTCTATTACTGGTTCTAATTTTTAAAATAGTAATTTCTTTAAAAAAATAATAGATTTCTGGGGCGCCTGGGTGGCTCAGTTGTTAAGCGTCTGCCTTCAGCTCAGGTCATGATCCCAGGGTCCTAGGATCGAGCCCCGCATCAGGCTCCCTGCTCCGCGGGAAGCCTGCTTCTCCCTCTCCCACTCCCCCTGCTTGTGTTCCCTCTCTCGCTGTGTCTCTCTCTCTCAAATAAATAAAATCTTTAAAAAAATAAAAAATAAAAAAAAAATAGATTCCAATGACCTAAAAATAATTACTTAAAAAGCCAAATCATATACGAACAATATATGTTCAATATATTTGTGTTAAAGTGAGCTGATATTTAATATGGCCAATATAGGCAATATATATTTCCATGTATTTACATTATTGACACTTCCCCATTTTTTTAAATTGTACTTCAGTTGCACAGAATTAGATTAAACATAACCTATAGTTCATTATGTTCTCTCATTATCAGTCTATGCATGTCCTATGTTTTAGTTATTATTTATTTGTTAGTTTAAATAGTAAAATAAACACTTATGAACCCACTACCCAAAACAAGAGCTAGAAACTGGACAATAATCTTGTACATGAGTTTCTCCAACATCCCATTCCCTTGCCATCCCATGGTTTCATTTCCACCAGGATGTCAATAGACTTTTCATGTTTTATTTATTTATTTTACAGATTTTATTTATTTATTTGAGAGAGGGAAAGCACGAGTAGGGGGGAGGGGCCGAGGGAGAGGGAGAAGCAGACTGCTGAGCAGGGAGCCTGATGTGGGACTCAATCCCAGGACCCTGGGATCATGACCTGAGCCGAAGGCAGATGCTTAACCAACTGAGTCACCTAGGTGCCCCATATTTTGTTTTATAAACAGTGTCTCCATATTTTCAAATTTTGAAAACCATTTTTAATCTTCATATTAGTTTTCAAATGAATGCTTTGGCTGTTTCAAATTGAAATGGTAAAGTTTTTTTTTTTCTATTTTAGAATCTAATCTGATGTCATATTTGAAGTCCAATCCAAGTAAATAGTCATGAATATGTTGAACAGGTTTTTGAGGCTTTGTAATGCAAATCATCCAAATGGTGTCCTTTCAGTTCTAGCACATTTAAAATTTCCATGAATCTTCCCATTGGATCTAAGGCAATAAAAGTCAAAAAGGGCTTATAACAATAATAGGCTTATTTTAATTAAATTCAGTAAATATTAAGCACCTAGCAAACAGGATGCATAGAATTTGGCATTGGTGGTGGTGGTGGTGGTGACTCAAAATGACTAGGATAATGGCTTCTTACTAAGGAGTTTAAATTCTAAGAGAGAACCTAGAAACAGAACCAAACACATATGGAAACTAAACATATGAGAGATTAGGTCAGTGGGAAAAGATGGGTCATTGAATATGTGGTATTGAGAAAATTATTATTGGCATAATTATTATTTATTAATTATTATAATAATTATTTATTATTCAATAATAGAAATTATAGGAATGACATGGAAAATGTGACATTTGAGGTGGACCTTCAAGGCTGAGTGGGATTAAAATAGGTCTAAGAGATGGAGGTGGAAATTTGGGAGGAGTTTTTCCAAAAGTTTATTTTCAAGCAAGGTGACTAGTTCATCCTGGTTGTTTTGTGCTTTCTGGCTCTAGCACTGAAAGTCCCATGTCATGGGAAAAGGACAAATCAGGACAGTTGTTCACCTACAAAGGGAGAAGTGGTAGCCATACTTTCCCTACCACTCCTCCCAGTTTCCTAAACCAAGAAGCAAACACACATAGTCCCATAAACCCAGACAATAGGTGTCGGCTTTAGGAAACTGAACTCAGCCTTTCTTGGATCTACCACCTTCTCTAAGAAGGGAGGTTTAAGATTTCAAAGTTCCTTGTCCTTCTCTGTTGTCTCCAGCAGCACTCTTGTTGAAGCTCACTCAGGCCTCAAACTCTTCCATTACTAAGATGTCAAATTTGGGCCTTCCTCTGATGACTACCTCCCATTCTCTTTGGAGTCCGTCATCCATCTCTGCCTGGAGAGGACGGAGATGTATCCATCTCTGCCTGTTACTATCCATATGAACTTAAGCCATAGAGTTAACTTCTCTGAACTTGTTTTCTCTGCTGGAAAATGGGAGATAATATTGCCTCCTATTTCACAGGGTCTTTGTGGAAGTAAATGAGATCACTCATGAAATAGTTTTTTAAAAAAGGAGCAAGTTCCAGAATTGTATGTTCAGTATGATCATACTTCATTTGAAAAACATATATCGAGTGTGTTTCTGTGTATTAGTTTATAAATGCAATTAAAAGAAGAAAATTGAACTCTTAACAATGGTTACCTTTCAGAAAGGGTATGAAAAGGGGAGACATGTTAAATAAATGACCTCCACATTCTGTCTTTGAATTTTGTGAATATTCTACAATAAACTTAGGTTATATTTTAATTAAAATATAAGTGAAATCAGTACAAAAATGAACAAACATAAAGACTTCACTGGGGAGTTGGCACTTGAGTGGATCTTAATGACCACATGCTCCTTATGTGGAAGATAGGGAAGGGTTTCTCAGCACACAGAGTAGTGGGAGTCACAGAATCAATTGGGCATTGCTACCGGAACCCTACGGAAGTCCTGAATGCTGAGGGGATGCGTGCAGACAGAGATGCCGGTGGGAGGTCACAAGACAGGAGGCTGGAGAATTGGCCAGGGCTGGATCTGGGTGTCCTTTGAATGCCATCCTCAGGAATCTGAACTTTATCCTCACAGTAATGGAAAAGCATCGAGGGGTAATACAAATGGGACAAATAATAGAAGCTGCATTTTTAGAATGCTCCTGTGTTGAGGATTGACGGGGTGGGGAAGACTGTAGATTTGAAAAGGAAATCAGAAACTTCCAGAAGTCACAACAAAAGATGACAAAGGCCTGTTTTATCACCTGAGACCAAATAATATCCGTCATTTTTATGCTATAACTAATAGTAGTAACTAGCATTTATTGAGATATATGTTTATAGCCAAGATATATATTTAGCCAAGCTTAAATTGGCTAAGAATTATAAATGGCTATCTGATTTATTTCCCCCAAAAGCTCTGTAAGATAGGCACTAATAATATTGCTAATATGTAAATGAGGAAACCAGGATTCAGAGGATTTAAGATACTTGCCCAAGCACACCTTAGATAATAAAAGGTGTGGCTGGGATCTGAATCCACACAGTTTGCTTTCTTGGACACACTTTGAAATAGTCATAAACCCTTAAAAGTGTCCTCAGTGTCAGAAAAATTGCACTAGATAGAATTAAACAGGCATGGAAGAATTTATTTAAGACTTTTGCAGTAAGGGAGAGAGACTGACCTCAACTCCACTGAAACAAGAAGCAGAGGGTTTTTAAGTGCTGGGGTAAGCCAGTGAAAAAAATTGCTGAGGGATGTTAGGGGGAAGGTTGGTCAATGTGATTAGGTAATCTGTGTTTGTTAATTGTTGCTTATTTAAGTTAGTCTCCCACCTTCTCACCAAGACTGGGAGAGAGAGGTGTTATGTCCCCTGATGTTTACATTTCAATGTGATGGCTTTCAGGTCCTTGAGAAAGGACATCATTGGGTTGTAAAATTGGCAAAAGTCTGGGAGGAGATTTATATCTCAAAGAGGCAAAAAAAGAACCTAGAATTTCAAGTTTGCTAAACTAAATGCTCTAAGAGAAGGGAGGTCAAGAGTCTAGAGTCAAGAAGAAGCCTGTCTAAAGTTTAGTCAAGCTTAGGGGAACATTAACCTCTTCTTTATCATCAGTTGTTCTGAAGCATGGGTTGCAGTAAAATTCAGTGTGTTATTCCTCATTCTTCTGAGGAAATCCAGGAGAATGTCATGTAAGGCATTGATATACATAATTTTAAATTACATATATGTATATATTTTAAAAATTAACACACCAATATATCTATATTGAACAACGTAATACACAACTTTGAAGTAAACAGAAGACCATAGTGAACCAAATGACTTTATAGCAACAAAGATAATAGTCAATATTTATTCAGTGTTTATTATGTACCAGACATGAAGCTTAAGTATTTCTCATATACTCTTAAGAACAATCCTGGGAGGTAGGTGCAATAATTACCTTCATTTTATGGATGAGGAAACAAGTTCTTAGAAGGGCATACAATTTATAAATGGTCTGTCTGAACTCTTAATAGAAAGGCTACCCAATTTGTGAGAACCCAATGTAAGATGAAAATGTGGGGCCCCTTGTTCAAAAATTATTGTGCTTCAAGAGGCAAAAGAAGAGCATTAAACCAAACATAGGACTCTCTAAGCATAGGACTCTCGAAGCACAGTGTGACTGCGCAGGTCATCAGTGCCCATGAAGCTGGCCCTGCCCTTAAGTTCCTGCTTTCAACCTTTAGGTAGGCTACATTCCACCTCTCCTGAATAAGTTACTAAATGAGGAGGTCCCCGGGGGTAGCCAGAGTTCTTAAGTGGTTATCAATTGACCTTTTTTAATGCCTGGAAAAAAGAAACTTTCTCACAGACAGGATTTGGATATTTAATCCTACCTGTATCACACAGCTTCTCAGTGGGATATCAAAGTATTAGAAGACTTGAAACTCCCTACTGAGTTTCTGTCTGAGAATAGTAAATGCTGGGAACAAAGGAGGTTCTTACACACAAAGGGGAACTACAGCTAAATACTAGCCTATGTACTGTGGCTTCTTTCACAATATATTCTAATAGTAAGTATTACTGCATCAGATGAGAATGAACTTGGATGACATAGTGCAATACTTAGATGACAAAGAACATTAGTAATACAAACAAATAAAAGAGGTTTTTTTTTTTTTTTTCATCATTAAAGAGAAAGAGATAGGATAGAACTGAGGCTACTACCAGGAAAGGGGTGTATTAGTACTGAATAAAAAAGTGTCTTCCCTCCAAAGCACAGCATGGCTGAGGAGCATTAAATGAAGAGGTTTTCTAGACGGCAATTCCATTATTCCTGGAGGTGAGTACTGTCCCAAGTGACTGTTAATATGACTACATGATGCATGATTGGGTCTTAGGTAACATTTCAGTGTAGACAGTAGCAGATTCCACTTGCATTAGAAAGGAGGTTAGTTTTCATTTTAAAAGTCCATTTTGCTTTCTAATAGAGGTGGAACTAAATGAAGCTGACCATGGACCAAATATAACATCCAGTGTGAACAGAGGTAAAGGTTTTGTGTATGAGGTTTTTTTTTTTTCATTTGTAGGTTTCTAACATCAGCTCCTTGAAACAATTAGATGAATTCTAAAATTAAAAATGGGCATTGGGGAGAGATAAGATATTTTTAGAGTAACACATGTTCACTGTTGTTCGGCATTTTGCATCATTTTTTAAAAAGTGGTCTTTCTTCTGAATGTATTAACTAAATGCTAAGAAGACTTCTTGAATATCACTATGAGCCTTGGCTTAAGTATAAATATTTTGCTTCCAAAACAAGCAACTCTATTATGTACTGTAGTTTTTATAGTAACTTTATTAAGATATAATTGACATATAATAAAGCACACATATCAGAAGTGTAGAATATAAGTTTTGAAATATGTGTTCATCCATTAAAATATCAACAAAACCAAGATCATGAACATATCCCTTGCTCCTCAAAATTTCCTTGGGCTACTTGGTAATCTGTTGTTTGCCTACCTGGTTCCCCAGGTAACCATTGATCTGCTTTCCACCACTACAGATTAGTTTGTATATTTTTTAGTATTTTATATGAATGGAATCATACAGTATGTACTTCTTCACTAAGCATACTTTTGAGATTCATCCACATTGTAGCACACATCAGTAATTCCTTCCTTTTCATTGCTAAATAGTGTTTCATCGTATGGGTATACAACGTTTGCTTATCTGTTCACCTGTGGATGGACATTGGTGGTGTTTCTGGTTTGGGGCTATAACGAATAAGGCTGCTATGAACATCTGCATATAAATCTTTGATGGATGGGTATGTTTACACCCTGAGTACATACTTAGGATGGAATGAATGGATCATTTGATAGATTTATGTTTAAAATTTTAAGAAACTACCAAACTTTTACCAAAGTGGTTGAACCATTTTATATTTCAACAAGCAGTGTGAGAGTACGAGTGCGCTGTGCATCCTTGCCAATGTTTGTAGTCAATGTAGTTTATATTTCTTATGTAAATGCTAGAATTTTAATATTCACATCAGATAATATGTATTAATAATGAAGATGGCCTAATATACCCCTTTCCTGGTAGTAGCCTCAGTTCTATATCTTTCTCTTTAATGATGAAAAAAACCCTCTTTTGTTTGTTTGTATCACTAATGTTCTTTGTCATCTAAGTATTGCACTATGTCATCCAAGTTCATTCTCATCTGATGCAGTAATACTTGCTATTAGAATATATTGTGAAAGGGACGCCCGGGTGGCTCAGTAGGTTTAAGCCTCTGCCTTCAGCTCAAGTCATGATCTCAGAGGCCTGGGATCGAGTCCCACATTGGGCTCCCTACTCAGCAGGGAGTCTGCTTCTCCCTCTCCCTCTGCTGCTCCCCCGGTTGTGCTCTCTCTCTCTCTCAAATAAATAAAAGAAATCTTTTTTTTTTTTTTTTTAAGAATATATTGTGACAGAAGCCATAGTACATAGGCTAGATAATAAAGCACAATTCATCTGAAGAGGTTGGAAGGCAGAGGCAAATAAATATATTTCAAAAGCGTCTTGAGAAATCTTTCAGCTTTCTGTTAATTTTCTCATCACTATCAGTAGCTACAGTACCTGAAATTTAAGCAGGTATTATTTAATGGTAGAGCCATAGCTTCTATTTATGTATGAATATAAAAGTCACAAATAAATTTATCAGAACTATTGGTGAAGGTCAAAATGGAAACAAATTAGAGGAAGTGCAACTGCTCACAAAACAGGAATATAACTGGGGTGTTTCTAATGCATCAGCTGAATGAGAAGTATCTATTTGTTATTAG
Source organism: Phoca vitulina (assembly GCF_004348235.1). Classification (NCBI taxonomy): domain Eukaryota; kingdom Metazoa; phylum Chordata; class Mammalia; order Carnivora; family Phocidae; genus Phoca; species Phoca vitulina. The sequence continues at coordinate 42,013,014 of NW_022589709.1, forward strand.
ATAAGGTAGCATTTTTTTCTTTTAAATATATTTGTATTGGACTCAAAACAATTTAGAGTAGTTTGAGTCACTAGGCAGACCAATAATTTTGGTTCAGTTTCTATCAGAAGATAGAATGTGCTTTGGTGAAGATACAAAGTAAATATCATCTCATTTAAAAACTTGTAAAAGATAAGAGTAGCACTTGTGGGATCAGAAACCCTCTGGTACATTTTCTTTACTGGTTGATCTGAGCAACACATCTGTCAACTCATGCATAGCTCCCTGTGGATGGTATTCACAATCCAAATCTGGTCTCATCCCTTAATACTCTCCAAGGCAACTGAAGAATGAACAGTGTCAGTCTAGTGTCTTTGCACAGTGGTGAAGGGGTTACAGGCCCATCCTTCTTTAGCTTCCCTGGGTGCTGTTAGCAGTTAGTAGGTGATATATACCCACCTGACTCCCTTTTTGTAATAAATTGAATTGCATGATAAGATCCCATTCCTAATTTATTTCATTATGATTATAGAATATAGTAATAGACTCATGTGATGTTACAGTTAGCAGAGATCTCAGTATCTCCTGAGAAAGTCTGTTCTGCCTGAAGAGTGGTTAATAGATAGAAGGTGCTTCCTTTTTATGAGCTGAAATTTACCTTCTAACCATTTCTTTCAACCTAATGAAGATTCCCTACTGCTAAAGAAGAGACTTACTGAAAGAAGGGTGTGGGAAAACCATGGAAAGAGTGAGTTTGAATCATAGTTCCACCAGTTACTTTACTTTGCAAATCCCAGATAATATTTATCTTTTGAAACTCTGTTTCTTTATCTTATGGAATGGAGATAAAAATCACATCTTAAAGTTGTTCAAATGCTAAATGAAATTATTATAATGTACAGTCCCTAATTGCTAACTACTGGTTCCAACTATAAGTGCCATTTTTCTCCCCAGTGAACCTGATAACCTAGCCGAAGGTAGAAAGGTCAAGCTTTATCTTGGCAAACCTGTTACTGCTGATTTCATTTGATCATGAATCATTTTTAAAAGTTTCTCACATTGAGACTTTTAATGAGAATTGAGTGTTAAAATTTGAGTGCTTCCAAAATGATCTCTGTGAAGTTATTTTGTTCATCAGTACCTTTTTAGTTTTTAATTTCTAAAATTGCAAAGAATATCCATGTAAGAGATGTCATGTAAAAAAAACCAAAAACCCAGGAATGTTACATGAGGGCATCGTAAATATTTTCACCCTCTTGTGGGTACAACGGTCTAGCCACAGTTGCTTCAGTGCCTGTCAGCCTACCTACCTGCCTACCTATCTATCACCAGTAGACTCACCTCTCACTGTACTCTGTCACAGATCAGCCATTTTCCAGATAGATGTTCCCAGTGGAATTGACAATAAATACCATTAAACCCTAGTAGTGTTGACTCTATGGAAACTGGAGTAAATTCATCAAATTCAGTGAGCAAATGAGTGGATATGTGTTTACCTGTCTGGTGCAACAGTGCCGTTGTGTGAAATACCCAAAGTCCCACTGCATGCCTACGGTCAGAATCTACTGGCAACATGCTTAATCACTGAGTTCTCTACATTTGGGAAGCTTCACTCTTTTTCTCTGGTATTTTTTTGAAATATATCTTACTCCTACCTTTCAAGCCATCCACAAAGCTGACAGTTTCCTGATATGTTCTCCTTCCTCTGAATGTCTACATTTCTGATGGTACCCAATAACTCAGAAATGAAGTATAGCTAACATCCTACTGAGTGCTTTCAACTTAACTGATCTGGTTTTGTAAATTTTTAAGTTGTCAATATTTTTTAAATTTTTCTTACTATAATTAAAATTGCCAGTTGTCAGAGGACAAAGTGAAAGTCTTAGGCAAAATAAAAGCAGCAACATACAACATTTGTAATCTAAAATCCAGATAATTTAAATTGTTCACAAAATAACGATCATCCTAAAAATTAACGTTCTTTATTTTTCTCCCTCTACCTCTTGATTTTAAGAATTATTAGCCACCAACAAGAATTCTTTATAAAGTATTCTATGACTCCCTTTATCCCCTGACAGGTCATTCATTTGAAAGGCAAACTATTTTAAGCAAAGCTGTGTTTTCTCTGGATGAAATAACATTTTTTTCAATACCTCAGTGTGTTAATATTGTCACTCTGGATTTCATCTGCTCTATATGTTGACTCTGAACAAAACACTGCCACCACACCAGCTGTATCAGAAAGTCCTCTCAATTCTACTTGCTGAATATTTTCTAAATGTGGCCCCTTTTGACTTCTCAACACTACTCTCCCAGTCCACTCTACATTCTTTCTCACCTGAACTACCTTTGTCATCTCTCACCTGGCCTCTCGATTTCCTCAGGCTTTCCCAACACTCTATCCTTTACCTTGTAGCCAGAAGAACAATTTAATATGTATATCTAATGATGCATTGCCCTGATTAAAACTTTCTAGTCACTTTCCATTACCTTTGGAGTACAATGCAAACTCTTACTTTTACCTCCTAAATCCTGAACAATCTGTTCTCTGCCTCCCTTTGGGAGCTCTGCCCCTAGCGCTTTGCCTTACTCATAGTCATCCACACACATTAGCCTTTCTGGAGTAAACCCAGCACATATCTACCTCAGGCTCTTGGAATCTGTTTTTCTAGAGCTTTGTTTTGCTGGCTTTTCTACCTCCACATGGAAAAGTAGTCCTCATCCCCATCATTCTCTCTCCTTCCGTTCTGCTTTAATTTCATTCTAGAACTTTGTACTCTCATCTCGAATTATATTACACATTTGCATTCTTGTTTGTAGTCTGCTTTCCCAGTTAGAATAGTTCTTTGTGGTGCAGCTTTTGTCTTACTGCATCCCACCCATCTCGCCCCTCCCCTCCAGCTTAGATGAACGCTTGCTGGGTAGAGGGTCCTCAAGAAAGATCTGCTGAACGAAAGAACAATAGAACCCCGTGTTGACTAGTATCACTAAACTTGTCACTGAGATCTCCTCTAAAGACCTAAAAATGCTCCTGTAGATTGCAACAAAAGATAAAACTTTTATGCGTTATTAGAAAACATTTATCTTATAAGAAGTGCTCATATAAACACCTTTTTTAAAAACAAACTTTAAATGTTCCAATAAAATCAAAATAGCGTGTTTTGTTCACTAAATATGAATCCCTGGGTCATACAGTCACCTCATTAATAATTGAATATCCTGTCCTAATCTGAGTCCAGTGGCTGAAATAACAGGAAGAGGTAGTGTTCTTATATGCAAGGGTAATTGTACTGAAGAGAGAAGATACTCATAAACAAATTACTAAAGGTGATTAATTAAACAATGAATTTTATGACCTAGAAGATATGTTGTAAGAATTTACAAAATGATAAAACTGAAATCAAAGCAAATGTAGAAGATATCAAATAGGAATAGCTTATCTTGAACTTCATTAGGGAAGGGGCTCTTCATGGCTACTTTATCCCTCCTGAATACCAAAAACTGCTTAGAATGGCCATCCAGTTTCTCTAGTTAGGTCTCTTTCCTTAAAACATCTCAAAGCTGTCTTTCAACAGAAAGCTTTATAAAGCTGGAATGGTAGGGGTGTGTGGAAGTTTTAATTGAAAATAACCAAGTCCACATTTGGAATAACATTTCAGTATGTGTATAAATTCATGTTTGTGTTACAATTTATTTTACATATATATACATATATATGGGTATATATCAAGATTAGAAAGAATGGCATATTTTTTAAAAACTCAAATAATAATTTAAGATGAATACATGACTTTATTTTTCATCTGGAAGAAATTCAGAGGCAGGCTTTCCTGAACTTCTGTGGTCACTCTAAGATTTCACTAAAAATTAGATTCCTTTGATTTTTCTCCTGTACATTTTTAGAATATTGTTTCTATGTTCAAGTTGTCTCATGGTTTCAAAATGACTGTTCAGCTCCAGCCATCATATTCATGTTCCGTATAGGAGGAAGGAAGAAGGAAAAAGTGCACAGGGATATATCTCTCAGTTAAAAAGAACTTTGCTAGAAGCTTCATCCATTGATTTTGCTGACATTTTATTGGACATCTCTCTTTTAAAGGGAAGGTGTGAAATATTGTTTTATCTGAGTACAATGGCACCCTCGATAATATAGAGATTTCTTTAAAAGGAAAAGAGGTGAATGGATAGGAGATAGGCAGCAAAGAGTCTCTACCACTATACAAATAATACCAAACTACCAAAACTATACATAAATAACTAAAGTGTGAGTTCTGAGGGGGGAGATTCTATGTTTTTTGTTCACTGCTGTATCTCCAACACCTATCTTAGTGCCTAGATCTTAATGAGTTGTTCAAAGCCAATAAATAAATGAGTGAAGGAAGGAGGGAATGTTTGGTGTAATAATTGTCTTTAGTTAAGGTGTGACTAGGTAGAATGTCTCTGGAGCTGTTCTGGTGTAACCATTTCCTTTTGAGTCATATGGGTCTATGTCATTCCATGAACATCATCGGTATTCCTTTTCAGGCTGATCCAATCGAATTCATGTCAGCTGCTTCCCATGTGAAATTTGGTAAGCTAACAGCATATTATTCCAAGTTTTGATTTGAAAAGTTTAGAGTATTCACCAATTATAGTTCTATATAACAAGCTGTCTCTATTTCTATTTTCTAGTGCACAGGGATACGCAAATGCTGCAGTTTCAGACTGCACTTTTAAATTCTGTAGGTAAGTCTACTACTAGGGACATTTTTTTTAAAGGTCTTCATTTGCTGCAGTAGCTTTGGCAAGAAGAGAACAAACTCCACCTCTTGTACACAGAAGTCTTGGGATCAAAGTTTCCTTTCCTTGTCAATTACCCACCAGCAGCAGAAGGTTAAATAGAGTCGGCTTTCTACCTAACAATGGTTTTTCTATTTTCATGCTCATCTGTGTTTAGGTTAAAGAAAGAGCATGTAAATAGCTTTCTTGGAAATTATTGTTTTACCCTTTTTTGTTTCTGAGCTGTCTGCTTTTGACGAGGATGGGTATAATATTTGTACTTAGTGGGGAAATGTCCCCTAATTTTCTATACTTTTCTATCTTTTTAAACTGTTCAAGTAGTCAGAGAATGAAGACAACTGTTGTATACATGTAATGATAACTTGTAAGGACTGAATGAAACTTGTGATGGCTCACCATACATGCTCAACATCACATTATTATATGAGAACATTGTAACCACAGAAACTAGACTCCTTCACACACATGACAACTTTGAAACTTTTCATGCCGTGCACTCAGATGGAAGGAAGTGATGGAGAAACAGAAATGCCACTAGGAGTGATATTATTCACTTATTTCATTATTACATGAAACCCATGTAAAGCAGGTGTCTTAGGCCTTAGGCACAGAGGTAGGTATAAGAAAGCAAAGGAACATAAGAGAGATGACTGCAAAAAAAAAAAATTTTAAAAGCTCAGTAACACTGCTACCTACTCAATCTCAGAATTTGCTATTGATGTTACTTCTTGATGGAAAGGAAGTTTGTTTCAGGTGAACATGTGAGCACTTTTTCTACTCATTCTCTTGAGGTTAAAAAAAAAAAAAAAGGAAGAAATTGTTTTACCAACTGGCAGATTAAGATACAACTCAAGTTTGATGTTCTGATGATTCTGACCTCTTGAATCAAACCAATGGTAGATGGATGTTATCAAATAGGTATATTGTCTATAACTAATATTTTTCCATGTAGTATATGAGTTGGTTCTAGAGAGAAAATTCAGTAGAATGTAAGTTCTATAGGGATAGATATTTTTATCTACAACTTGAGCACCTAGAAGGCTACCTGGCCTATTATATTCACTCAGCGAATATTTGGTAAGTGAATAAATAAAACCAGCAAAAAAAAAGTGGCTCAATCCTTGATACCTAAAAGCAAAACATGCATTATCTATAATGTTTATCTGAGGTTAAAAAATAAATTATCCACCTAATTAAGAAAAGCAGGGATTATGTTAAGTAGAAATGAAGTCTAGAATTCAGAATTCCAACCATACCTATCATATTTACTATAGAAATAATCTAATTTTTATTTTAAGGATTCGGTAGAAAGTATTTGACAGTATCTTACATGTTTATCATATAATAAGAACCCATAAGTTTCTCTTCCTTTTTACTCTTCTTTTTAAAAAGCAAAGTGAGTTTTTAAAATTTTTAATTTAAAAATAACTGTATTCATATTATGAAGGGCTATCAATATTAGCCTGGAGTCCACATGATAAAACGGAAAACCTAGGCTTTTGCATTAGACTAACCCAAAGTTCAACTTAAAAGTGGGTGGCCTTGGATAAATTGCTTGTTCTTTCCGAACTTGAATTTCCTCAACTATAAAATGTAGATGATACCCATTCTCATAAATGAGTGTGGGGATAAAATGAGATGATACATCTGAAAATTGTAAAATTGTATCAGACACACAGTAGATCTTCAGTAGATATTTTTTAATTGTATCTTGTGACCAGAGCAACATGAAGTCATTAAATCTCACATAATATTTCAGCTCATCTGTTTTTAAAACCACAGAAAACATATGTGCAGTTGCTGGAATGCGAAGATGTGATGTTACATAACATTGTTTAACTAGTAGTTCTTTATTTTAGAAAGAAGGAATTTTGAAGGCTAAAGCCCCAAATTTGACCCAGAACTCACAGTAATTCTGGTAGGGAAATAATGAATAACTTGAGAAGTTTAGCACTATTTTACATGGCCACAAAACAAAAGATGATCAAACAGTGACAACAGAAAGAATGGTGTGTGGTAAATAATCTTACTGCAGAAAATTTTCTCAAGGCATTTGATTTTCAAGAGAACATATGACCTATCAGATTCATTGAACCAGTCAATGACTGCCTTATTTCAAGTCAATCAAAAGTGATGTGTTTATAGTGCCAGAAATTATGCCTAGAAAGTATTCGATATTTCATATTGAGTCACTCATGTTTTCCCTGGTATATATTCACATTAGTAAACTGATTACATGAAATACACACATATACTTAACAAAACTTTTTCAGAAAATGAGTGGTTTAATGAAACATTATTGTTAATTTGACACTTCACACTTAACCCATGTTTTCCATTTTAAACCAAAAAAAGGCGAGAGAGTAATAAAATATTCATTAACTCCACTGAAGCCCATTTATAGCAGATGGTCTCTGGAGGGTAAATTTCAAAACATTTGCTAGAGAACATTGTGCAAAATATGCAGTTGTCCTGACACAGCAACTAGTGTGAAGAACAGCAAATGCAATAATTGTTAATAGTAAGGGGGTAAGTGAATCATAATGCAGCTATCTTTTGTCACTTAAACTGAGAAAAGGTTGAGTCACATTGCTGTTGCTTTTCATTTGGGGGATTTTATAGATAGGTAAAAAAGCACAAGGTATGTCCATAGTCTCATTGATATTATGGTAATTCCTAAAAATTCCTTATAAATCTTCTTTCAGTATTTTTTAAGTTCTTAGAGAATTAAAGTATTTGGGAACATATGGCCATGGTAAGCACCCACAGGTATTGCAGGGTGGAAGGAAGGAAAGGAAGGAGGAAAATTATGTATATGTAGATGGATAAATGGAGGGATGAATGGATGGGTGCATGGATAGATAAAGACAGATTGATAGCTAGACATTAAAGATATCAGAAGCACACAAGTGCTTACCACCCACCTCGGCGCCTGCACCTTGGTGGCCTGGAGTCAGCGCATGTAGGATATCTCTCTCACCTTTACTTTGGCCCTCCTCGAGGAGGCTGTTTGTCTGGTGTCCTGTGCACATGCCTTATAAGCAATGGCGCCATGAGTCTGACTTCCAGGTACAAGTTGAATAGATTGCAACAGTTACTATTGCTGCTGAGACAGCTGCGATTCATTATCTAGCCTACAAAAGATTTTATGTTAAAGATCATTGGCACAAATCTATGGTAAACCTTCACATCTAGAAAGACAGCCCCAAGGTAGTACATGCTTTTGACATGGAGGACTTGGGAGATAAAGCTGTGTGCTGCCTTTGTTGGAGGTCCAAAAAGTTCCCATTCTGCAATGAGTCTCACACAAAACACAATGAAGAGACTGGAGACAACATGAGACTTCTGATCATTAAGAAAAAAAAGAAACTTAAATGGACAGTTTTGACGCTGTAAACCAACGTGTCATGATAGTACCTGATTGCTTTATTAGAATGACTATGGCTTCTGTCTAGTTCACCTCCCCTGGGTTCTAGATGTAGTATATTGCAAACTGCAGCTTTCATATTCACAGTTTTTGTCTTATTTTTGAACCATCATAGTGCACATTTTTTTAAACAAAGAGAAAGAAGGAACAAAAAATATCAGGAGCACAAAATGATAAAAATGCTAATCAGGCTATCCAACAAAAGATGAATATGCTCTGAATACCCTGGAATCAAATATAAGTAGATAATATCTTAGGATAAAGTAGACATTTCTGCTTTGTCCAATTGCTTATACCCAGATTTTTCAAACTTTGACTTTGTGTATGTTACTGACTTCCTCTATTAAACACTTTGAAATTATACTGTTCTTCTTTCAGAAATTTGTAAAGATGTATTTTTTAACTCATTTCAAACCATTTTTAATAATGAAAAGTTTGGCAAAATCTATTTTGGCTAATGCATGTTGAGTTATTCAATCTCTTTAAAATTTTTAATTGTGGTTAAAAAACACATAACATAAAATTGACAATCTTAACTCTTTTTAAGTGTACAGTTCAGTAGTGTTAAGTATATTCACATTGCTGTGCAGTGCAACAGAACTCTAGAACCCTATCATCTTGCAAAACTGAAACTATTCGCATTGACCAAAAATACTCCCATTTCTCCCTCTCCCTAACCACTGGTTAACTACTGTTTACTTTTTGTTTCTATGAATTTGACTATTTAGATGCCTCATACAAGTGGAATAATGCAGTATAGACTTTTTTGTGATTGGCTTATTTCAGTTAACAATGTCCTCAAGGTTTATTCATGTTGCAGCATGTGGCAGGGTATCCATCCTTTTTAAGTTAAAATAACATTCCAGTGTGTGTGTGTGTGTGTGTACAGTGTGTATATATATACTTTATTCTTTAATTTTAAAGAAATTTTAAAACAAGTTTTATTTAAATTCAATTTAATTAACATATACTGTGTTATTAGTTTCAGAGGTAGAATTTAGTGATTCATCAGTTGCGTACAACACCCAGTGCTCATTACAAGTGCCCTCCTTAAAGCCCATTACCCAGTTCCCCATCCCACCACCTACCTTCCTTCCAGCAACCCTTAGTTTCCTAGAGTTGAGTCTCTAAAGGTTTGCCTCCCCGGGTTGTTTTTTGTTGTTGTTGAGTTGTAGAGGTTCTTTATATATTCTGGGCATTAAGTCCTTATAAGGTATATGATTGCAAATATTTTCTCCCATTCCATAGGTTGTTTTTCAGTGGGTTGATTGTGTCCTTTGATGTGTGGAAGTTTTTAAGTTTGATGTAGTGTTGTTTATTTTTTCTTTGTTACCTGTGCTTTTGGTGTCATGGGCAAGAAATCTTTGCCAAATCCAATGTCCTGAAACTTTATCCCATGTTTTCCTCTAGGAGTTTTATAGTTTTGGGTCTTACATTTAGGTTGTTAATCCATTTAAGTTTTTAATCCATTTAATCCATTTTGTAAGATAAGGGTCCAGTTCATGCTTTGCATTAGATATTGCAATATTCTTTTGCTCTCTCCACCTCCACCCCCAGGCATTTACATAAAAAGGATATTTTGATTTTTAAAAAATTCATCGCCTGCTGTTACTTCATATTTCTCTTCTCATGCTTGCATCTATTGCTTGACATATTACAATCAGCCTCAATGAACATTATTGTGATACAATAATCAAAGACTAGCATAGTAGGTGGACAATAACAGAAGAAGCAGATTCTTCTCTGTTTCTGATACTATAAAGAGAAAAAAGCTGCAAATTTTGACATAAAGAGGAAAGTGTTCCTAAGCAATGTTGTTGTTGTTGTTTTTATTGTGCTGCCCTTTAACAGATTGCTTCATGTGAGGCTCAGTACTTAGAGAAAGTTATTTATCATTTATTTCTCAAAGAAAGAGCAGGAGGAGAGAAGACATTCTATGTTTGATTTATAAAATATAAATGCTGGTAATATAATACTACATTGTACATGTGAAAGAATGATAATTCTTCTCCAGGAGAGTCCTTATATAATTGCAAGATCTGTTATGGGATTTGAATCTATTCCCAGCTTGTTCCATTATGTCATACAAATCTGCCATCAGGTAAAAATCCTATCAGGTTGCACAAAGGTATTGTAAGTTAATTAAAAGTAAAAACCCTCAAAATCTTGATATCACTAATTTTAAAACATCATTTATTGTCTCAGAGATATCAAGAAACAACCACTATTGAGACTTTATTCTCTGTCCTATGTGAAATCAAATTCTCTCCAGGGTACTTTATGTGACTTATTAAAATAGTCTGTTGGTAGGCAAAATTCTTCTCACTGTGACCAGAAGACTTCAAAATTGGTGGCAAAGGAATTTGGATAGTCTCAGAGAAAAAGAATCACTGAGTTGGGTATTTGAAGTTAGGTTTAATGGTCTAATTTAATGTGAAAATATAGGTGCAAGCTCAGACATATTTTGATACAAGTATCTGGGAACCAGATATTGAACTAAACAATTTACAGACCTTGAAATAAGTAGAATATTGCTCTTGAAATCATGTTAAGAAGCAAATGTAAAATTGATCACATTGGAATAAAAGTAATCATGACTAAAATGTATCTCAGTAATGTATGATTTGTATTTAAAAGAAAATTATTTTCTACATGTTTAATCACTTGTATATAGCACTAACATTTAAATAATTATTTTCTTCTTCTCAAATTATATTTTTAAAGCAGATAAATTAATCAGAGGCTTTATTAACTAAAGTAGGTCAAATCCATATGCTATGAATCAAAAAAAGTGCAAGGGGGCTCTAATTGATGACAAAATTCTAATGTTATAGCTGTCAGTCAAGGTTACTATATTCCACAAGACTGTTGATCATTTTGCTAAAATATTTTCTTCAAAGAGTTCTTGTTTTCTTTTTGGATTTTGTTTAAATGTATTTTATAGAATTTCAAACATTTCCAGTAGGTAGCTTCGATTGCAATATTTGTTTAGGCCAAATGATTCATCATGTTACCATGCTCAGAGGGAAGAATGACAGCTGATATGCATATTCAGTTCATTCTAGGAGAATTTACAAACAGGCAACTAAACAATCACACAAGCAAACAAAAACCAACTCTTCATACAGATAAGAATTCAGTCTGTGATTTTTGTGTGTGTCTATTTATTAACTGAGAATTTAACTTGATTTAATGTTGAAATACCAAAGGCATGAATTGGATTTTACTAAGAAAATACTATCAAAGCAGGCAGACTAGAATACTGATGCACTTTTTCATCAGCTTTGCCTGATTTTGAGATAATTTTATATTAGTGGTCCACTCACAAAATGGAGAAAGTAAAAAATCCCAAGTAGATTAACAACCTTTTATATGAGTTTAAAGTAATCGTGTGTTATGTTGTGAACTTATCACAAACATTTTCTAAGCAATTAATACAATTTTATTTAATCATGAGCACAATGTATTTCAAATACTATTCCATAGACTATTAGAGGTCTCTCTGTCAAAATGACACACTTTTTAAAAAGTCACTAAAAAAATCGTGTCATCATCAGGATAGCAGAATAGGAGTCTTTTCAAGTAGATTTCCTCCAAGGCTAAAGTCTACTCATAGCCCTATGAAATGGTCTTTTTGTGATTACTCAGGACAAAAGGTTTCTGCATAAAAAATAAGTTCACCAAATTAATAACTAACATCCTACTTCATTTCATGTTTACGTGAGTATTCCATTGGCTTCTGAACATAAGATAACTTTTTATAGAATGATAGAATTTTAGAGCTAGAACAAAGCTTTGAGATCATCTCTAAGGAACTTGAGACCACAAAACTTTAAAAAACAGAAATGAATAAAAATAAAGAAAAAGGGAACAATATAGATAACCCGGAACTGCTTCTTGAAAGTATTGATAATAGACAAACCTCTTGCAAGAATTACCAAGGGAAAAAATAGACTATCACAAATAGATAAAATACAAAATGAAAAAAGGGACATATTACACATATAGTAGACATTTTATAAATCATAAGAAAATACAGTGAAAAAGGTCACGTTAATGAAGTTGAAACTTAGATGGAAAGACCCTTTTCCTAGAAAAAATATAAATGATTAAAATACATGCAATAAGAAATAACCCAATTGATCACTACCACTTCAGAAATTGAATTGAAAAGAAAAAAATTCCCCTCAAAAGATGCCTGGCCCACATAGATTTACAGGCAATTTATACAAAACTCAAAGAAATATATAATTCATATACAACCTGTGTCAGAGAAAAGAGGAAATCTGCTCAACACATTTTATCAGGCTAATAAAATAATTTTAATACTAAAACGACAAAAAATTTAACACCCAATTTTTAAACCAGCCTCACTTAAAATTAGAAGTGGAAAAGCACTGCATATGATACTAACTAGTATTTGTGATTTCTTCAAGAGTCACTGTAAAAAATTTATAAATGTAATGCACTATGCTAACAAATAAAGAGAACAATGGTAATCCTAAAAGAGGCTCCCTTATTAAAATTTGTTCTTAAAGGTCTTTCTATCTTAAGTACTCATCCCAGGTAGGTTCTCAGTATATCATGCATGTCCTCCATAAATCATATGATGGAAAGCTGAAAATGTTTTAGTTCCCTCCAAAATAACCTTTAAAATAAAATTTTAATTACAAATACTTTTTGCTCTCCTTATCACTGAGTTCAGAATGCTACCGGGTTGGTGGTACTTAGGAAATTGCAAACAAGGTCTGAACTTAAAATGTAATAAAAATATATACAACCTAAGCCTATAGCATCTTTATTGATATTGGCTGACAGCCTAAATATGATAAGGATCATATTGTAAGAATGACTGTACAAATTCATTACCCAATAACTTTACGAAACCTACCCATTAAAATATTGATTGTACAAATTCTAATTAAGAGAGTCAAGCAACCAGAGTAGCTGAGGGGAACTCCAATCAGAATAAGAGAACTCAAAAGTAAGCCAATCCTCCATCTCCTCTCCTCCTCCTTGTACTCCTCTATAATAAGAAACTTAATTGACTAACTCACACACAGTGTTATTAAACAAGACTTTGTCTATCCGGAAAATGAAAAGAAAATTTCAAGTGTATTTGCAAATCTGAATGATTGGGTTCCTGAGAGATGAGTAACACTGGGTGGAGAGATGTGTATATGGGTCATGTCATGTACTTGCACCATCAATTAGATTAAGAATTCCTTAAAGGATGTCCTAGCTTCATTGAGAACATTCAGTCTTTTTTAAGGATGCATGATCTTGCTAGGGGATCCATATAAGGTAATTGATATCTCTTGCCTTAAGGTGATAATCAGTTCCAAAACTTCTGTACAGACAAGTGTTCCTCAAGTTTAAGGCTTCACCTCATGTAGATCAATCCACGTTTTATTTTATATAGGTCAAAGCAATCATTGGTTACAATTTACCTTAACTACCAATTGATTTAGCAATGATATATATACAGCTTTAATTGCTTAAATCCCTCACCAACAATTTTTAGATAATTTTCCGACCATTTAAATGAGAAGATTAAAATGAGAATGCAAATATTACAGATAATAGTATCTGAATATATATATTTTTATTCACCAAATACAGGGTGATTAGATGTTAAAAAATCTTTTTTAAAGAAAAATATCTTTTAAAATGACAGCATAAACTTATATATTATGCCTAACTGCTTTTCTTCTTAAATGTCTAAAAATATAATAATCACTACATGAAATAAGACTATTTGCAAGATGCAAATTATTTTTATTCCTTAGGAATGTAATGCATTACAACTTTAATTCTATTTATGTGATGATTTCTTTCCAAAATTTAAACAAATGCTTTGTTTTCTTTACACAAGGCTTATGCAATACAAGATGACTCCTGCCCTTCTAGGAAGAATCTCTTACTAAAATGAAAGGTAAATTCTGTGGTCATTCACTATCTTTGTTGTTTCCATCTTCATTTAAAATATGTTTTCTTTAAAAGAGCTTCAATGATTCTTGCAAATAATACAGATGGCAAAAGCACAAAGGAACTCATTTATCACATTAAAGTGGTTTCACAATAGCTTCATCAAAAAGAGTTAAATGAGAATTTTCATTTTCAGAATTATGTGTACTTAAAATAGAATTATAAATATGCTATCATAGATCTAAAGTAGGATAAGATCTCTTCTGAAATTATAACTATTCATTTTTTGTTTAGGAAATAATTTGGATTATTTTGAAACAAATGAAAGGACTAAATACTGAAGAAATGTAAGTTTAGCTGATTTCATATGATAAGTATTCAATAAGATGAGCATCACCTGAATAAGAGTCTTTGGTTAAATAGTTCCAAAGCTGTAATCTCTATATAGTATGGTAAAGATTACTTGGTGTTTATTACAGCTGTAAACATTTAATGGCTGATAATTAAATAAACAGCATCCATACCTAATCCTGCAAGATTTAATTAAAAATAGCACACTGCAGATGTGAGATTTATATTACTATTTATAATTAAATGTAAAACACAATTTCTGATATGAGTACATGGAATTCTGAGAGAAATTTGCAATTTTATCTCATTTTAAACAATTTTTGTTTTGAATTCCTTTTTCCGTATTTTTTATAAAGTGTTTTTACAACAGATAAAATAATAAACATGTCAAATGTGCTTATGATAATTTGTTCTAAATGAAGACATGTTGTTTCAAAAATATTTCTGTAGTATATTGATTCCAAAGATACAGCAAAAGAAAGAAAGAAAGAAAGAAAAATAGAAATAGACCCTCACCTAATTATAAATAATTCAAATAAAGGAAAATGGAAACTAGCCCAACACTATCATTAGGTATATAGAAAGCTAGAAAAGAAAATAAAAAGGATTTTATTTTTCTTTAGTTTCAGCATCGTATGAAGCTCATATTTGAGTATTTTTTACAAAAAGTATGGAAAATGTTACAGCGTAATACTGATTTAGAGTAAACTTTAAAAATTTTATATGGAAAACCTGTGAAATACTGAGAAATTTTCAGCCTTTTTATTCATTATTAAAGATGCCTTTGGTATTTTTATTCACATAATGTATAGAAAATACAGTGAACGTGGAGTATTTTATAGTTGATTACACAGACTGATTATACATATCATTCAGTGTACCTTTCATAACAGTAATTGTTCATCTTATTTGTGATACACTCCTCTGTGGAGTAGGAAAACAAAAATGGAATGTGCCAAAGACTAAATTCAATTTACACCATTCTCCAATCCCGTGTTTCTGTAATGTTTCAAGATAACAAATGTTTACAATGAGAATCTTGTCAGTGAGGACTCTGAGACCTGAAATGCAAATGGCTAATGTTCAAGTGACTAACAAAGGATGGTGTAAACCTCCATATTCCTCATCTCCACAAGCATAAAGAAAGGTCTAATCTATTTTTAGTAAATTGTGGGAGTGAATTACACCCTAATATCTAAATTAATTAGCTGGTCATTCTTGATTAACACTTTTCCTGTCGCTATTGTACTGCAAAGAACTACCAAATTTAGAAATCTGTAGGTGGGCTGAGAGGAAACTATAAATTACATATTATATAAGAAATAATTTGTCAGATCGTATATGCTTATTATATGCATATATAGTATCATAATTGTCCATGGCATTTTAAAATAGATGAAACAATCTCCAAGTTATCTATTCAGAGAATATTCTGATAAAGAGAAATGGATCCTAGCAATGGAGCTGTTCGGGGCCCATATGCATGTGACAGTTTCTTATTTACATGTCGCTCATGTTTATGCATGTTCAGAAGAATACAGCTGCTACCCCATTCTCCAGAAATCATAGACACCGGTCAAGTCAACAAACGGTAGCCACATTTGAGCTTGTAATGTATTTATCATGAAAAGCTAGAAGTTCTAATGTTAGGGAGGGGGGGAAAGCAGCACAATTTGCTTTGAAAAGATAACAGACATTTTTCAAAAAACAAATACTGTATATTCAATTCAGCTCCTTTAGGTGCTTTCATGTTATAGGAATTCTGCTGGTGATGAAAACAGCATTCAGCCAATCAAATGGCGGTACCCTAGTGCCATCCAAAGTAGAAGCCTAGTGTTAAAATAACCCTGATGAATTATTCATAGAACTGATGTTTATGCAAATTAGAGAATCATGCACCCACCTGACCACCAAGGGAAGAAAAAAACACAGGGGAAAAAAAAAAACCCACCATGCTTTTAGCATTCTCCAGAACCTATGTAATCAAATGATAATATTCTTTCATTAAATGCATCAAGGAATTACAATCCTTACCTGGTTAGTTTGTAGGGCCTTCAGATTTTCTGGATGAAATAACTGACTGTGCGTGCAACCAATAAAACTGAACTGAAAAGCTGATTAAGGGCACTTACTTAATGCAAAGCCACTCACTGAATATTCATATGATGCCTGTGTTTATGCAAATTAAAGCAAAAGACAGCCCAAGGGGATTGGTTGCCATAGCCCACAAATACTGTGTACAGCAGAAAATATAGAGAGTAGTGACAAATAAATCTTAAAATTCATAGCTTTGGAGCAACAAAGAAGAAATAGTAAAATATTAAAAAGGCTAGGTGAATTACAGTTTTAAAGTGCTTTATTTAATCATATTACTTTAGGGCTATTGACTATTCCTACCATGTAATGATCTATAATTATCTTAATGCCAAAAGATACAGTCACTTGTGTTTGTCAGCTTTATTTGTCCTGCAGTCATTTATATGAGCAGATCCCTTAAGCATAGAAGAGTAAAGAAGAAACAATTATAATAAAAACATAATTCAGTACACTAATAGCCAAACCCAGGGCCATATGTGGCCCTTTATTAAGTCTTTCATGTAATGATCCTTCGGTGGCAATATCTTACTAGGGAGTGAAGTTCAATGGAAGATCTCCAACATTAGGTTGAGCTCATTGCTTTCTTAATACTGATATGTATCTGCTTTATTTGAAATGGAGATTATTTTATATTAGAAATAGATATTGTGAATCTTTTGGCCAAGATGTTTCTGGTATATGCAGTTTTAAATTCCAAGGATTTTCACTTTTGGAGCCCAAATGCCATAATGTTTTCTGAAATGCATGCTAATATGTAGTGTCCTAATCATGAAAAAATGGGAATCCTCACGTATGTATGTGAGAACCGATTACAGACATTGACAGGACTCACAACATTTAAATGATACAACGCATGTCTGGCATAAAGTGCTTTACATTGCAAAGGATATTCTGCACTTTTTACTTTTTTAATAAGTAAGAATGGAGATGGCTAAAAATGCTGGAATGCATCTGATAGGTATTTTTGTTTGCTTTTGTTTTTCTCTTTGTTTTCTGGAACATACTTTGCAAACTTCAAAAATAAGAGGGCAGTAATCCTCATTGCAGTTACCACTGACTGAAGAGTACTTATCATTTCCAGTATTTTCCTAATAGTTCCCACATCTTCACTCCACAGTCACTCTGGTCTCCCTCACGTAATGTAATAAATTTTCCAATACTTTTAAGAAATAAAAATATTTAAATCAACTTAAGCATTTCTACAAAGCTGGCTACACTTATCATAGATGCTACAAAGATTAGATCCAATGTTTATTACCTTGACTGTTGTGATGGTATCACAAGTGTATGTATGTGTCTGAACTCATAAAATTGTATACATGAAATATGGGCAGGGTTTTCTATATCAGTTAGACGTCAAGAAAGCCAGGGTAGGGAAGAAGGCTGGATCTAATTACTGGACATTGTTTTCCTAGGAGGCATTTAGAAAGAAAGAAATTTCTTTGTGGTAACTCCTGGTTTCCTAATTTCAACTCTCATGGTTTCAAATCATTTCCTTTCTTTAATAGTTGCTCATTGGCTTTCCATGAGAGTAATCCTCATAAATGCACATTTATCAATATTCACATGTATTTTCTATAACTGATATTATGTGTATATATTAATTCTAATTAATGTCTCCTTAAAATTCCCTTAAGTTTCAGAATTGACTTGGGAAACAATGTGATTGACATATTGAACACTTAGAAAAAAGTTGGTGAAATTTTAGAAGCCGTGAATTTCCATTATTTATTTATTAGCAACTTCTTTCATTTAATTTTTTAATTATTATATTTACATCTGTTCCCAAATACAGAATAAAAATTAATGGATAGCCAATAGGACATCTGCTTGGTAATCATGCAATTCTTTTTCTTCTATTAAGAACATATTATTCAGAAGGTGGACTGGTGATTTTTTAGTTTCTAATTAAAGAATCCTAAATTTAAAACTTCTAAGAAACAACATTTAGGTTAATCAGCAACAGTTGCCTTTTATTAAGCTTCTCTATCTATATAAAGATTATTTTTTAAAAATCAGAGCACATAGTTAATTATCTGGTCCCAGATCTTTCTCTAAAAATCATTTCTTCATGTAGCTTAATCCTAACAGAAACATTTTTTCAGAAAAATACTTCAATGGCTACTAATAATAATGATAATAATAATTGTTTGATTTTGTTTTCAATATAAGAACCCTTATTGAAAGGCCTGGAAGAGGGGTGGCTCAGTTGGTTGAGCGTCTCACTTTGGCCTAGGTCATGATCCCAGGGTCCTGGGACTGAGCCCCACGTCCGGGTCCCTGCTCAGAGGGGAGTCTGCTTCTCTCTCTCTCCCTCTGCCCCTCTGAACAACCCCCTTCTCATGCTCTCTTTCTCTCTCTCAAATAAATAAATAAAATCTTAAAAAAAAAAAAGCCCAGAAGAAATGCTAAGATTACAAAACCAATCAATAATATGACAATGCATTTTCATGTTGGGAAATTCAGATTTTTCTTTTAAACCTCACAATTTTCCAACTTTCTAGTTAAAATTCAAATGCATTTTTACCAATACCAGTTATTGCTCAATTATTAAGGTGCATTAGCTATGCTTTGGTTGCAAAAAAACTAAGCCTTCCTTCAGAAAGATATTTCTGGTTTCAAAGAAACACATTACACACACACACACACACACACACACACACACACACACACCCCTCAAATGAACTGTCAGAGTGAAATATAAGTGGGTATCATTAATGTCATCCTTTGTCCAATTCTTCATATCATTAGTGGGATTTTTCTTTCCTTTTCTTGGATTGAATCTCTTAATCTCTGGCCCTTGTACAACTCTGGGGTATTTCTGACAACTTTAAAATATTTATAAACCAAATCCAAACTGCCCTAGGCCATGGTCACTTTAGACCTTTATCTTGTATCCATGTAGAGCAAGAGTAGCTTATTCAGTGAACTAGGTTTGTAGAAAACCAAAGTAGTATATTCCACACGAAATAATCATATGCTTTTGAAACTAAGCTGACTGGTTTAAATGATGGATCACAATTTCCAGGCTCATAATTCATTCAGTTGTTTGTTCTGTGATCACAATTAAGTGCTAAAAACTATAAGTTCTTATAAAATTTCATAAAGAAGTGAAGTTCAGCTCATTTGCTGATTACATCGGAAGTTTGAGTCTCTCTTTTGAAGCCAACCCATTGGGCTGCAGATAATTAATCCAAAGACAGTGAATGAATATACAGATGCAACTAAACCTCAATCAGTAAATCAGTCAGGTGAAATTGGTAGTCCATTGGCCCAGATATAAAATTGGGCCAAGGACTAGCTTCTCCCCCCAAAAACAAACTCCTAAAATTTTTGGTCTATAAATGTTTTAAAATTAAAATATGTTGCCAAGATGAAAAATGACAAGATTTTACATAAAACCCAGAAATTTTCTGATCTTCTCAGAAAATCAGAAAGTGTATCCTACTGGGCTGCCATTCCCATGAAGTAACAAACCCCTGGAGCCAGGTAAGATTGCTTCTTCTAAGCAGATCCCCAGTTTTCCATCTGCCAGGAATTCTCACCAGGATACTTTGCTCCTTTATACTATCCCTTGAGGCATGAATTTTTGACCTGACACATTTGAGTTGAGTTGTGAATCTGGGGTAGCACTGGTTTCAATCTATACGTGTCTGATTTTTATATTTTTATTTGATAGTTATATGTTTATACATTTGTTGTCCAAAGAGTCATTCAGAAGAAAAATAATCTACAAGAGGGTAGGTTACCACTAGGTAGCCAGGCTGTTTCCATGTGTACATTTTGATAATTCAGCTAATGTTAGATATTATCATGCTATCCTTTTTATACAACATCAACAAAAACATCAGTAATAGGAAAGTAAAACAAAACACCAATACTATCTTATAGATCTCTATTTGTAATGGAGAAACAATCTATCTGCTCTGTGATCTCACCTGTAGGAGCTAACAACCTTGAGGTTTTGGTTGCAGTTACCTACAGCAGCATTTCGTTCCTGTTTGACTCCTTAGCAAGCATTGCCTACAGTATAAGCAAGTCCACCAAAGTTAGAACATACCATTCTTTAGTAAGATCATTTGGTATGCTGTTTTTTTTTTTCTAAAAAATGTTCTGTCTCCACAGGGGAAAATATTTTAAATCAACTCAGAGAGCTTAACTGCTTATTGAGCATTATGGTTTTGTTATACATATGCTTATACATAGACAGCTAGGTCTTCTCTATCTCAAATTGAAAAGTAGACAACTGCTTGGTTTGCATGAACCCTACATCATGATTATAGAGACCCTCACCATATTCAGCTCTTGATTTTGCTTTTTCCTGACATTTCAAAATTCCTTTTACTGCTTCCTCTTTTTAAGGGCTTTGGATGATATCTGGCTCATTGAAATTAACTTGATAAATTAATTTGATTAGCAGTTTAATAAAAGGGCCAGTGACAGAGAAAATTTGGTTGAAATGAATCTTTCAAATCACTCTTTATGTGCAAGAATCAGCCAAAATGATATTGGTTGTAGTGGCACCTAATTTAAACTTTAAAAGTGGGATGCCTGGGTGGCTCAGTCATTAAGTGTCTGCCTTCGGCTCAGGTCATGATCCCAAGGTTCTGGGGTCGTCGAGCCCTGCCTTGGGCTCCCTGCTCAGCAGGAAGTCTGCATCTTCCTCTCACACTCCCCCTGCTTTTGTTCCCTCTCTCCCTGTCTCTATCTCTGTCAAATAAATAAATAAAATCTTAAAAAAAAAAAACTTTTAAAGTAAAACAAGGAGGTAATCTTGGTAAATCTCATTGTAAAAACATGTACAAACATGTTATAGATCTCATTTTAGTGAGGAAATGGGGACTCTAATTGATGGCTTGATTTAACCTATGGTTCAATCCTAGTGTAGATACTATTGTTGCAGCCCAGAGTCTCATTTCCTAGTTTCTGAACTTAGATATTTTGGAACACAAATTGGTATTTTGATAAGAATATTTTCAGAATACTAAACAGCTACTGTCTTCAGGTTGTTGTTCCATGTCAATCCTGTGATATTTCTGTTGAAGTCCGCTGTGTCTGTTTGCATCACGATCACCCCATCTTCATTGTCATAACTTCATTGCCATGGCGTACAGTTTTCCTATTATTTAATCTTTTTTTCACATATTTAATTACTTAAAGGTTGGCAGCTTCGACCTTCCCTTCACATATCTTCCAAAATTCTGGATTTAACGTCCTTACTCTAAATATCTCAATTCCATTTCTACAAACTTTGAACATTGTCATCACCCATGATACGTTGCAACTTTCTTTCTCCTACAACTACATCTCGCCTAATTCTTCTTTTCCATTTAACTTTCTTTTAATTTCATTGCATCTAGTATATCTCTCTTTTTATTTTGCTCTTGTACCAATCTGAATTCCAAGAGCAGCCATAGTAAATGGATTGTAACCGCCTCAACTACCTACCTTCAGAGCTTTCCTATCCAGAAATAAGCCACATTCATTTTTTTTTACTCCCATTCCCATATAGTCAGGCATATGAATCTTGAGGTTGGTTTTTTTCTTTCTTTCTTTTTTTTTTTGAGTGCAATCTGAACTCATATTATCACCCTCAACCTCTACAATGAGATGAACATCCCATTCCTTCATATGCTCTACTTCCTCCCAAGAGAAGTGGGATATGATATTGAAAAGGGTATGCCAAGTGCTAATCCTATATTTGACATTATGTACATGCAGAAATCTACCATTACAGTGCAGAGACAGGATATCATTATTACCCAGAATGTTCCTTTGTGCTCCTTTCTGGTCAATCTCCATCCCTCATGCCTGGCACCAGGCAACTATACATCTGCTTTCTGTCACTGTGAAATACTATATTTTTCTTTTTCTGTATAAAATTCTTTACTATTTCATATAAATAGGATGTAGTCTTTTGTGTATGGCTTCATTTACTTAGCACCAATGTTTGGGATTCACCCATGTTGCATGTGTCAGTGGCTTATCCCCTGTTAATACTGAAAGACATTCCATTGTATATATATCACAATTTGTTTATCCATCCACCAGTAACTAGACATTTGAATTGTTTCCAGTTTGGGGCTATTATACATAAATTTTATATGAACATTTGCATATAAATTTCTTTCTGGACATATGCATTAATTTTTCTCAGGAAAATACTTAGGATTAGAAGCGGTGAGTGGTATGATAGTATAGTTTACTCCCAAGAAACTACCAGACTTTTTCAGTCTGTCTGTGAAAGACAGACTTTAATGATTTCTGCTTCCTGGTGTTCATGCTCTTTTATAACTCCATGCCTTGAGTGTGGGCAAGATCTGTGACTGGCTTCTAACCAATAGAATGTGGCAAATGGGAGTGTATGTCATTCCTGTCAGCACATTATCTTATATACAAATCCGTGCTGGCTGGTAAACTCACTCTAGAGTCTCTCCCTTGCTGTCTTTGAAAAAGCAAGCTTCCATGAATTCTATAGCCAAAAATAAATTAATTCTGCCAAAAACCTGAGTGAGTTGGAAAAGGATCTCAGGCCTCAAATGAGAACCTAGCCCTGGCCACACCTTTATGGCAGTCTTGTGAGACCTTAAGCGGAGGACCTCCCTAAGCCATGCCGAGGCTTCTGACCCGTAGAAACCATTAGTTAATAATAATTGTGTGTGTGTTTTTAAGCCTCTGCTTATGGTAATTTGTTACATAGCAATAGAAGCATAATATGTTAGCTGTATCCCTTTGTATTGCTACCAATGATGTGCATTCCAGTTGCTCCACATCCTTGATGTGGCATTATCAGTCTTATGCATTTTATTTTATTTTTTTTTAAAGATTTTATTTACTTATTTGTCAGAGAGAGAGAGAAAGCAATTGCACAAGCAGGGGGAGTGGCAGGCAGAGGGAGAAGCAGGTTCCCTGCTGAGAAAGGAGCCCGATGCAGGACTTGATCCCAGGACCTGAGATCATGACCTGAGCCAAAGGCAGATGCTTAACTGACTGAGCCACTCACACATCCCAGTCTTTTGCATTTTAACCAAAAAAAAGCTTGCTTGGATTTGGTTAGAATGGCATTGAATCTACAGAGGAATTTAGGAAGAATTGACATCTTAATGTTGAGTATTCTGATGAATGAAAATGGTATATCTCTCCATTTATTTAAATCCCCTTTAATTTCTCACAGCAGCCTTTGTAATTTTCAGTATCTAGGTCTGGCACGTGGTTATATTAAGTTTATCCCTAAATAATCCATGCTTTTAACGTTAGTTCAAATGGTATTTAAAAATTTTAATTTATAATAGTTTATTTGCTAGTATACATGTAAAAATGATTTTTGCACACTGACCTTATATTCTGCTATCATGCTGGCTTTAGATTTTATTTGCGGCTTCCCTGCATTTTCAACATTGGTTTGGGTGAGCTGAAAATAGCCTTTACTCTAGGCATACATTAGTCTTACATGGTTCTTCTAGGGTTTCTACTGAATTCCCTGAGTGAACATCAAGGACTTATCTCTGTGTGCTCTGGAAAGTGTTTAGCTTAAAGCCCCTGCTCCCTGTTTGCCCTGTACATACATATCTTAGTATTCAGCAAAGACTTAAGAGAACTCTCGTGTGAAATTTTGAACCTCCTCTTTTGCTTACCTCTCCTTCTCCATAACTCTAGCCTGTAACTCCGGGCTGCCTCAGCCTCCCTGAACTCCAGTCTCTGTGTTGTCGATTCAGCAAGAGCAACACTCTGCTTTCCATGTTTCACAGTTTGCAATGTGCCTCCAGGCAGAAAGGCAGGCAATCATAGAGTTTACCCAGTTTGTTTACCTTAATGGTCCTAAGCTTCCTGTTGTCCAATGTCTTTTTTTTTTTTTTTTTAAGATTTTATTTATTTTTTGACAGAGAGAAACACAGTGAGAGAGGGAACACAAGCAAGGGGAATGGGAGAGGGAGAAGCAGGCTGCCCACGGAGCAAGGAGCCCGATGCAGGGCTCGATCCCAGGACCCTGGGACCATGACCCGAGCCGAAGGCAGACGCCTAACTGAGCCACCCAGGCGCCCCTGTCCAGTGTCTTAAAACCGTTCTTTTAGACATTTAATCCAGTTTTCTAATTGTTTCCTGTGGAAATGTGAATCCAATGCCAGATACTACATCATGGCAAGAAATGTACACCTCTGCTTGTATTTTTGACTTTTTAAATTCTCCAGTTGGATCCCATTCTCTTTCATTTTTTCACAGATTACTTGGAATTTCTGGTCCACCAGACACCATTTTTTGCATGCTAACAGAATTGACAAAACACAACCATATTAAGAATTGATGATTACACAGCCAATAGGCATTTCTTTCAGATATCAACAAATAAAATAGAAAAATAAATAAGGCTCTAGAGAATTTTAACAACACATTCAATTGCTTTAATCCAATTGATTTACAGAGAATTTCCTACCAACAAAAAGAAAATATACATTGTTTTAAGACATACACAAAACATTAAAAAGTTAACCATTTGGCCTCAACATAATCTCAAGAATTCCAAAAAGCATAACCCATACCGATTATAATACTAGGAACAATGTGATAACGTTTGTGATTAACAATAAAAAATAGCTAAAAATATATATTCATCTGAAATTAGAATATGCACTTTGAAATAGTTCTTGTGTTGAAGAAGCCCTTGAAAGAAAAATTACAGATAATAATGGAGTTGCATCACATGCAAATTTAACTTCTGCAGATTCAAATATGCTTACTTATATGAGAGAAAAAGAGTGAGATATAAATAACTATATAAATAATGGGGTTGATTCTGACTGCCATTCCATTCAAAGAGCAGATGCATGTGAAGAAAGAGAGATGTTCTGTTAGCTCTGCTGTTCTACATGATATGAATATCACACCATAGTGATTAGGGTACAGATCTTTAAGGATATATTAAAGTGCCTTCCACTTTTGATAATGAATGACCAGGTAATTTGGGCCAAACCACCAAGTGAAGCCTACCAGAGGAGGATTTACCATGAAGCTTAGGTTCCAGGGCTTTTCACTTACATGCTTCCTCTCAAGACTCTGTGTCTGATTTTGTGTCCTTTTTCTAAAGATGGACCCACAAATTGTATAAGTTTCAGGGTGCACAAAGCATGATAGTCAACCAAAAGAAATATTGGAGTTCAAAATGACAGTGAGAAGTTACCATGTCAATATCCAGGAGAATATAGAAATCTAAATATAGCTGATCTTTGGGGCTCCTTTTGTGCAGGGGACGTTTGCAGATCTAGAAAGAACTTTGAGAAGCTGAGCAGTATCTTTGACAACTTATTTGATCTAGAGTAACAAAAGATGAGTCCAAGACTTCGCACCCTGGTAAACAACCCCTAAGGGCCACCCACACCTTAGGAGTAGGACAAACAGAAAGTAATGCAACCTTTGCAAGTACTGAGCAAGCTCTAAGTCATCTGGTTTCCACAGAAAACCTCGAACCTTAAAATTGACTTAAGATCACCTGTTTTGCTTGTGCCCCAACATGCCTGACAAAAGTAAACAAATTCTCTCTGAAGGGAGATGACTTCATTTCAGGCTTCAAATTATTTCTACAAATTCTTTTTCAAATAAAACATCCAGCACACAGGCAAAGATGATGCAAAAAGACAACATAAGCAACAAGCAGCACAATAGACAATGAAATAGATCCACAGGCACACTAGTCAATGAAATTACTGGTCACAGATTGTAAAATAACTGTATTTACAATGCTTTTAGAATTAAAAGCATAATTTTCAAATGTCAGTTAAGAACTGGAAATTTGAATAGTGATATAGCCTATTTTAAAAAAAACTGGAAATTCTAGAGCTGAAGAAAAACAAGAAATCCCTGGATATTACAATGGCAAAGAAGACATACACAGGGAGAGCATTAAAGAAATAAGAGAAAGATCAGAACAAGCTGTCTCTTGTAGAGCAGATGGCTTTCTGGCCTATTCAAACCTTACTGGAGACAAAATGGTCTTCAAGTCCTTCTGTTACAATTACAATCTCACAGAGAAGTTGACTCTTACTATCTTACTTCCAGTTCTAATTTGGGCTTGGGAAAGAACTCTGACCAGGCCATGTAATATCAAGGATCCACCCTTGGTCTAATCAACTATGACTAGGAGAGGTCTGCATTTTGAAATATCCCCAAAACACAGGTTAAGGCATGCATACTGTAATTGTAAAAGCAGAACCCGAAGTCAGTACTTCGAGTATTGACTCCTTTCCATGAATGCAATTTTGCCTTACATTTCATTGAAAATTGTAATTAGAAATCTTAAAAGATATTTCATTATCTTTATTAGAGTTCCCCAGCATGTCACCCTTCTTTTGAAAAACTGTAATATGGACATTGTTGGAGAGTTTTCGGTTTTCCTATTGAAAGAGGGACTTCTATATCATATATGTAAGGGACACTTATTTTTCTTGATCTTTCTATAGCATTTGATAAACCTGACTACTTTTAAAAACACTCTTATGTGCCCTCCTTAATACACATCACAGGGCTAACCCATCTCCCCACCCCCTCCCCTCTAAAACCTCAGTTTGTTTCCCTGAGTCCATAGTCTCTCATGGTTCGTCTCCCCCTCCGATTTCCCCCCCTTCATTTTTCCCTTCCTTCTCCTAATGTCCTCCATGCTATTCCTTATGTTTCATAAATAAGTGAAACCATATGATAATTGTCTTTCGCTGCTTGACTTATTTCATTCAGCATAATCTCCTCCAGTTCCATCCATGTTGATGCAAATGTTGGGTATTCATCCTTTCTGATGGCTGAGTAATATTCCATTGTATATATGGACCACATCTTCTTCTTCTTTTTTTTTTTTCCTTTTCTTTCCACATCTTCTTTATCCACTCATCTGTTGAAGGGCATCTCGGCTCCTTCCACAGTTGGCTATCATGGACATTGCTGCTATGAATATTGGGGTGCATGTGGCCCTTCTTTTCACTACATCTGTATCTTTGGGGTAAATACCCAGTAGTGCAATTGTGGGTCATAGGGAACTCTATTTTAAAATTTTTGAGGAACCGCCACACTGTTTTCCAAAGTGGCTGTACCAACTTACATTCCCACCTACAGTGTAAGAGGGTTCCCCTTTCTCTACAACCTCTCCAACATTTGTTGTTTCTTGCCTTGTCAGTTTTTGCCATTCTGACTGGTATAAGGTGGTATCTCAATGTGGTTTTGATTTGAATTTCCCTGATGGCTAATGATGTTGAACATTTTTTCATATGTCTGTTAGCCATTTGTATGTCTTCTTTGGAGAAGTGTCTGCTCATGTCTTCTGCCCATTTTTTGACTTGATTATTTGTTTTTTGGATGTTGAGTTTGAGAAGTTCCTTAGAGATCTTGGATACCAGCCCTTTATCTGTAGTGTCATTTGCAAAGAATGAATCATGGAACACTACATGAAAAAACTAATGAATGTGTGTGTGACACACACACACACACACACACACACACACACACACACACAGAGGAATATTATGCAGCCATCAAAAAATGAAATCTTGCCATTTGCAATGACGTGGATGGAACTAGAGGGTATTATGCTAAGCGAAATAAGTCAATCGGAAAAAGACAATTATCATATGATCTCACTGATATGAGGAATTTGAGAAACAAGACAGAGGATCATAAGGGAAGGGAGGAAAAAATGAAACAAGACAAAACTAGAGAAGGAGACAAACCATAAGAGACTCTTAATCTCAGGAAACAAACTGAGGGTTGCTGGAGTGGTGGGGAGTGGGAGGGGTAGGATGGCTGTGTGATGGACATTGGGGAGGGATGTGCTATGGTGAGCACTGTGAATTGTGTAAGACTGATGAATCACAGACCTGTACCCCTGAAACAAATAATACATTATGTGTTAATAAAAAAAAAGAGACTTAAAAAAAAACTAATGATGTACTGTATAGTGACTAACATAATAAACAAAATAAATAAAATAAAAATACTCTTACAGTGGCTTCTGTAACACTGCACTTTCATGGTTTTCCCTATATTTTTGGCCATTATTCTTTCTATATTTACTTCTTAGCCTCATTCTCCTTTATCTAGCCATTAAACTTTGGGTTTCCTTAAGGTTTTGCCCTAAACGCTCTTTGTAAACTCACTGTCTAGGCAGTCTCATCCATGGTGAGAGCTTCAAAAACTATCTACTGCAATAAATCCACATTTAATCTCTAGTCAGAATTGCTCCTCTCATTTTGGAAATATTTAAGTCCTCCAACTCAATGTAATGTGAGATATTGATAACAGAGGAAAATGAGTGCAGGGTATATGGGAAGTGTCTATGGTCTTCACAGTTTTTCTGTAAATCTAAAATTTTTTTTAAAAACTT
The DNA here is from genome assembly GCF_004348235.1 of Phoca vitulina. Classification (NCBI taxonomy): domain Eukaryota; kingdom Metazoa; phylum Chordata; class Mammalia; order Carnivora; family Phocidae; genus Phoca; species Phoca vitulina. Next base: position 42,041,933 of record NW_022589709.1, read on the forward strand.
TATTTTTTTTAAGTACTCAAGAACCAAATTATTCAGTGGATAAATGGAAAAACTGTACTAAAGGAACTAGTAAAACAGTCAGTGCCAGAAAATGGGCTCTCAAATCCTCCCTGTGTCTCTACAAAGTTATAAGGGAAAGGATGTGTAATCCAAGAATTTTATGCTCAGCTAAATTATCATTTGATTTAAAGGTCAAGACAAACACTTGACTCTTCTGGAAAAAAAAATGAAAAACCAAAATTCAGTGTTCAAAAGTGACTCAAAATTTAAAATTCAGGAATAAAAAGCTATATTAGGTATCTATTGCTACATAAAAATCACCCCAAAGCTTTCAGCTTAGAAGAACAAACATTTATTAAGTCACAATTTCTGTGTGTTAGGAATTTGGGGGTGGTGTAGCTGGGTGGTTCTCACTCAGTGTTTCTCATGAGTCAAGCTGTGGCTAGGGCCCAGTCATGAGAAGGCTTGGCTGAGGCTGGAGGGGCAGCTGGAGGATCACTGATGGCTATTGGCAAAGGACTCAGTCCTTTGCTATTATTCCCAGGGAGCCCCAGTTCCTCATGAAGTAGTTGTCTCTCTAGGGGTGCTTGAATGTCCTCATGACATAGTATGTGGCTTCCCACAGAATGAGTGGTCCAAGGAAGAGAAAAAAAATAAAAGCCACATTGCCCTTCATGTCCTCATCTCAGAGGTTACTTTTTCCCATTCTCAAAGGGAGAACCAGATGAGTTAGTTTTACCTCTTGTCAAAAGGAATGTCCAAGAATTTGTGGACGTATTTAAAAATTTCTGGTGAAAACAAGTGCTAAGTTATTAATTACTTTTATTTAATTATCAGGGAGTTAACTGATACCTAGAAATTTCTAATGTAGTAAAGATTTTATTTTAATGCCTAAAGAATTTGTAGTCTTTCTCACCCTCAACATTATAGGTGTATTTCAGAAACTAACATATCTTGTGGTGAAGAAATATTTATGTGAAGTTAGCAGCTATTTCTGTTTCACTTCATTTCCTTGTTCTTTTGTTACATTTAAATAAAACTAATTCAATACTTTATTTTAAAATAACATGCACGGTATGTTTCTATTTATGAAAATATATCTATTAATTTCTGTTATCTCTACATTCTTCTATCCTCTATCTAGAACTGTGGCTAGAGAGATGTCTATAATGTATTTGCCTAATATTTCTTCTATTTATAGGTGATACGGTTTTTTTTTTTACTTTCTAATTTTCATTGTTTTGTATTTTGCAAAGTTCTGACCATGTGTACATTTTTGTTTTTTGACCATGTGAGTCTTGCTTTCTCAAAGTGTACATAATCTCAAGGTCACAGGATTCTTCCTAGGTAGTGATATCATAAAATGCCTTATTAAATGTTTGTTCACAGAGACAAGACCAACCAGATGACACTTTCCGCTGTTGGTGGGGTGAGGGAAAGGATGCAGATTAGCAGGGAGAAAAATATATTAGCTCTCCCAGGGTAATATCTGACTGGCTCCAAAAAAATGAACACTTCATGTTATTTCCCATAGCTTCTCCTTGCTGCTGTCTACTTTCTTTTTAATTAAAACTCAGGTACGCAGAATAAATGTGAAGCTTACTATCATCATCAGTCCATTTATGACCCTGATTTTATTTCACTTCCTTTCTTTTACTTTTTGTCCTGTCATTCACCCTCCCTAATCCCATTCTCCACCCACCTGTTCTGAGATAAATCTTAATCAATTATGATTGTCTTGTTTTAAAAATATGCTGTAGAATTAGGTTAGATAACATTTTAATTTGGGGTTTTACATCTTTTTTTAAGTGGAATTTGCATACAATTTCTTCTCTTTGTTACAATTCTGTTTTGATATTAAGCTGTATTCATTTAATAAAATGGGTTTTTTTTTTCTATCCTTAGAAACAGCTTTCGTGAAACATTAATTATTAATTCTAAAAAGTTTGCCCCAGTTGTTATATATACCTCATCAGGTCTATGAAGAAGACTTGGTGAGTGGGTATGAATCCTCCCTGTGTCTCTGTCTTCTAGATGTTCTGTATTTTCACATTAGCCCACATTTGGCCTCTACCAACTGGTTAAAATTTTCAGCTGAATTTTTCTTACCAGATTGTGTGGTGTTAAGATAGTAATTGCTCATATCTTGTCTCTCCTTGGAGGTTCCTGTCTTCAGATTTCAAGTTAGTTGGTTACCCTGAAACCTTAACTTCACATTGGGTTCAAAAGTAGTTGTGATTTTACAGAGTATCTGAATGTTTTTATTGTTGTATGGATGGGAGTGATATACTTTCCAGCTTTCTGTATCTTCAACAGAACCCAAAAGTTCACTCTTCTGTTCTGACTGCCTCCCAGGTCAAAGTCAGGTTCTAGACTATAGTGTAATCATCCTATAGAAATCTCTGTTATGCAATATAGGTTTCACTTTTATGTTTGGCCTCATTATCTATTTTTTTTATTTTATTGCATATATTTAAAAAAATAACCTCAAGTCCTTTATGAAGTTATTGGCTAATAAACAAAAAGATAGGTAGGAAGGTCTCTCTGCTTTCTATTGCCTCCCTTTTAAAGAGAATTCTAGCTTTCCCACGTAGTTTCTTCTCTTTGTTTTTAGAGGGTTATTATCCTTTGCCTATGCTTTTATTTGAAATGAAAACTTGAGAAGAAAAGGATGGGGAAGAGAGACAAGTGGAATGCAGATTAAAACTAGGGTAGAGGTTTTTGATAATCATTAAGGATGAAACACGGAAGCATCTTGAATGTGTGAAGAAAAAAAAAGGGAGAAAAAGGAGAATTTAAATTAGTACCATTGTGAGCATGTATTCCTGCATGAGGTATAACGATAGACAAAGAGATTATTTTAAAAGTTCTTTTGGCTGAGGAATTCTTTTATTTTATTTGAGACTAGGCCATGCCTGTCATGTCATGGCTTTATCGTTATTATATAAACACACAGTTTGGGGAGTTTGTGAAAAATTGCTAAAACAGGGGCACCTGCATGTCTCAGATGGTTAAGCATCTGCCTTCGGCTTGGGTCATGATCTCCAGGTCCTGGGATTAAGCCCTGCGTCGGACTCCTGACTCAGTGGGAAGTCTGCTTCTCCCTCTGCCTCTCCCCCTGCTCATGCTCTCTCTCTGTATCTCTCTGTCTCAAATGAATAAATAAAATCTTTTTTAAAAAATCGCTAAAACAATCCAACGATTTCTTTCATCTTTAAGATACTGTTCTACATTGTTTTATAAAATACATAATGCTCCCCCCCCCACTAAGTTACATATCAGCAGTAATAGAATTGATTTTTTTAAAAACTTGTGTTTTGGAGACTTTTCATTATTTTTAAAAACTGCTGTAAAGATGATATATATTAAATGAAAAGATAAATACACTTGACACAGGTCTCTTTTTTGGGGGAATCTGTCCCCAAAAAGCAATAGCATAATATCAGTAAAAACGTATTTATTTCAGTATTATTTCTGAAGCAACAACCTAGAAACAATCTAATGTCCAGTAAAACAGAATGGGTGAATAAATTATAATGTGTCCTATAAAGTTGGTATTATACAAGAATTAAACAGAATGTGATAATTTACATATATTAATTTGGAAATTTGTGCATATTATAATATTACCCGGAAAAAGTGCACTGAGTAATAAGCATAGCATGTTATATTTTTCTAAAGCCACATCTATATAAATACATATTAGCAGATATATCTGTATAAACTTGGAAAATAGGGAAGAATAAATACCAAATATAATACTGATTATTTCTAGTAGTTGCTTTTCAAGAGAGGAAGGAGGACAGAAGGGGAGACTTGCCTTTTATTCATGTACTTTAAGATTTTATTTACTTATTTGACAGAGATAGAGCACAAGCAGGTAGAGTGGCAGGCAGGGGGAGGGGCAGAGGGAGAAGCAGACTCCCCGCTGAGGAAGGAGTCCTATGCGGGGCTTGATCCCAGAAACCTGGGATCACGACCTGAGCGGAAGGCAGATGCTTAACCAACTGAGCCACCCAGGTGCCCCTATTCATGTACTTTTTAAAAGTGAGCATAGAATCAGGAATGATTTTTCCCCACAGGGTTTTTCAATAAACAGTTAAGAGAAAACTTTGACGAAAGGTCTGAAGGAGGTATGTACTAAATAATTAATAGTGATTATACCTGTGGGTGGAGGTGGGGAGATAAAAAATTTTCATCAGTACATTACATACCTGTTTTAAGTTTTTTCAACAAATATAAGTCATGTTTTACAACAACTACCATCTTTTCCCCTTTAGGCCCACAAATTGAGTAGCCATGGCGTTAGGTTGGCAACTATGGAGGGACCCAATAGTGCAGGCTTCTCAAAGATGTTGAATATTTAATGTGTCAGAAATGGAACCTGATATTATTTGCTCCCTATTTTATCAACTCTTGAGGAGATCAGTCATCTACTGGCAACTTAATCAAGTCCTGTCTTCTCTGAGGTGCATTTATATGTTGGTATAAAACTAAGGCATGGAACACTACATCAAAAACTAATGATGTAATGTATGGTGGTTAACATAACATAATAAAATAAAATTAAAAAACAAACAAAAAAACTAAGGTATAACTAACACTTCAAAATTCTCTCTGGATCAGGCTGAAACCACCCTCCAGGGCCTCTGCTTAAAACCGCACCTAATTAGCTCCAACCTCTTCCTTGTCTTGGTTCTCCACTCCTCTATTGGTTTCTCCTGGAAGCACTTTCTTACTAAACCACTTGCACATGAATCTTTGGGTTAGGATCTGCTTCCAGTGAATCCAGCCCAAGACACTGTAAATAACAGTGGTAAACCCATTGCTTTTGCACCAACCCTATCTCCTCAGGATATGCGTGCGGCCTTCTGTGTCAGTCTCCAGCACTGCAGTGCAAGAATTCTGGGTGAGTGTCTGGAATTACTTCTACCTGATACTGTAATTCGTTACATATAGAACTGCAAATATTCCTACAAAGGTAACCTTGTGCCTTGGCATGTTCCAACCAAGTCCATTGATTTATAGAAGGCTTTGTTTTCAAGTGACACATTGATTTCTCCTGATGTATTTGGCACAAGAGGTATAAGAAACTCACACATGGGGCCCTTACCATTATTCGAGCTACTTGCAATGGGAAATTTAATTTTTAAAAATAAGAGTGTACGGGGCTGAATACAATCAGTTTCTGATACTGCTGATATCTAGCCAACAGTCTAAATATGGGAATTTACCATCTAAAAATAAATGCTCATATTGAGTAATTGCTCTGGTTGCTAAGATTGTTTTAAACAATCACTACATGCCATTCTAAGTTGTACCTTATTTGCTGAAAAAACATTCAGATTTCATTCTTCCTAATTCAAATCTTGGTTTAAGAACAAGCATAATTGGGAACTGAACTGAAATAACTTTGGATTCACTTTCTCAGCTAAGCTGATTTTTTCATGTTTTAATTGCTCCCTAATTTCTCTATTATTGCTACATGTCCTAAAATAAATTTTCCATCTGCTTTCCATGTTTGATTGTCATGTTGGTTTCCTTTGAAACTGCTAAACAAGCAGCTTTTCTAATCACAATTTGTGGCTGCAGTGCATTTCAATGCTCACTATGCATTTAGAAAATGCACTTGCTATTCAAAAATACAGAATAGATTGAATATAACTAGATAATTTCATTTGTGGATATAGATTGTACTCTGCAGCAGTTTTATTCCCATATTTAGTAAATTCCGGTGAAACGCACAATTTTTGGGGAAAAGTGATTAAAAGGGAATAGCAAACATCTGTGCATCTTTCTTCTAAATTTTTTTTCTCTAAATTTTTCTCTAACCAGACTCTGAAAAGTTTTTAGTTTAATTTAAAAAGGAGTAGTACATGGTTTTTTTTAAAAGACCATAATGACATATTCCATAATTAGACACCTTTCTTAAAAGATAAGGAAACTGTTGCTACGTGAATATGTTTCATATTTCCGAGGAATGAATTTAAAGTTATTGAAATAGCAATGAGTTATTTCGGAGGCTTACCAGTATTCAAGATTAAAGGATAATTAAAAGTATAAAATTAAGATTGTTTTCTTTCTAAGATTATACTGGAAAAAATACAAGTATAATAATAAAGGATCATACATTCTTCCATAGTAAATTTAGTTTTTTATACAAGCTAATAGAAAAATCCAGTAGCTCAACTGTGAGTCAAGGCAGTCCGTGTCCATTTATTGTTAAGATACAAAAATGTATTATGAATATAAAGTAAAACCGACTCCACTTGGAGGGTCGTAAATTGGTAAACTTGGGGAAGGTGATTTGGTCACATACCATATAAGCCTTAAAAAAAGAATGTCAGTATCTTTTAGTGTAGTAAGTCTATTAGAAACAAGTTAATCTAAGAAAATAGAGATCTATACAAAAACATGTTCAATGATACTCATTTCAGTGTTACTTATGATCACACATAGTGTACTTAATTTGGCTGTCCAACAGAAAGGGGATGGTTTAATAAAGTAGGTATGTTCATATATGGACAATAATTTAGCAATCATTTTAGGAGAATATTTGATCTCTTGTAAATGCTCACAAAATATAAAATGAAGTTAAGGTAAATTCATATGATTATAATTAATATGAATGTAGAAAAATTATATCAAGATTATATAAAAATGTTAATGGTGGTTTTGTCTGGTATGAAATTATTGGTAATTCTTTTTTTCTTCTTTACATTGTACATATTTTCCAAACTTCTGGAGTCGTAATACTACTTTAAAGTAGAGGAAAACTACAAAAATGATACATTAAGCTTTTTATGTTGTAATGCTAAATAACTATATATGTATCAAGGAGATGATTGAGGGCTAGCTTAATCAATAGGATTGGTGTGCAAAGAATAATGCAGACAGGTGACTACTTTCAGGTGAAATATGCATAGAGGAAGTCAGGAGTTCTTAGTATTGTTTAATTTTTCAAGGGGTTTGCTACATGAAGCGACTGAGAAACTGTTACCTTTTCACCTCTAGTTTTAAACAGAAATGTGTGTGTGCAACCTGAGTCTTTGGAATGATATTTCTGTACTCCAGGCCTGTCAATCCCTCACCTTTCTAGAACACTAAACCAATAAAGTGAATTATTTTCAAGAACAACGAAACAGAGAAAATGTGATCCATAAATTGACTTCTTTGTTCTGCCAATTGACTAAGTGACACTTAGTCATCTCTAAGTGCCTGGAGAAAATAAAAGGCATTTCTTTTGTGACGCTGATGAACAATTAGGCAATTGTAAAGCATTGAATGACAAAGTGGAGAATGCAGTGTAATATTGTTTTAAGCGTCTTCCCTCCCTTTCTCTTTTTATTTTTATTTTTGGAGAAAAAAATGCTTAAGGCAGATATTTTACTCCCCCCCTCCTCCTCTCTAGCTTTTAAAATAATGATGAACATTTGCTCTGGCTAACGTAGTAGGATACAAGCCATGGTTCAAATAGAAAAGTTGTTTTCTAAGTCAACCAACACGTTGTTCAGGGGGAGAAATGCTGCCAGGCTGTTGAACTTTGTTCAAAGTTTAGAAGGTCTGGTAAGTACTTCCACATTTCATTCCCTGCAACAACTACAAGTTTTTCTTGTTGGGGATTATAGTACACTGCTGTCTGCAATATTCATTATCAAACTTAGCTGAAATGGTTATGGGGCATCCTCTCTAAAACTGTAAAGGCTTTGAAAGGTGTCAGTTGTAAAGGATTGTTTGGTTTATATAAAATAACCTAGCTCTCTTTATAAGATTAAGGCTAACAAAACTGTATTATATGGAATCATATGGAATCATATGAAATCCTGTGCCTGTTTTACTTTACTCGATGCATTCACATACCTACATATATGTGCTTATACATATGTTTATATTTGATGACAGTTGCTAAGGGTAGACTACTCTGTAAAGCAACATGACGCTCTGCAGTGTAACCCTTCCTGTTAGAAGTAGAAATTCTGGATAAATATAAATAAACAGACCGATCACAAATGTTCTTGTGGCCACAAATGGACCAAACTCAAAGGATAGTAGTAAGTGTTAGGTAGCCCACAGAGTGTTAGATAGTGAAAATAAGTTAAAGAGAGTAGGTCTGGGGCTCTAACATCCACAGGGACATAGAAAATAGGCCTTAGGGCTAAGTCACAATGAAAGCTACAGAAATGTACAAATTCCAGAACAGTAACAAGAATAAAAGAGAATAAAGAAAATTCTAATGATTCAATGATCTAAGAAAAACAGACAGGAGAAGCAAATATGGAATATAAGTGTACAACTAAAAATAATTTAAGTTCAAATAGTAATCTCAGTAAATAACAACTGATAGAGTAGATTCTCAAATAGGTCAAGATGATACTAGAATAAAAAGAGATAGAGAAACCAAATGGAAAGAAAGAAATCATTATAAAGCCAACTGAAGTATTTTTCCCAGAACTGAGGGAGAGACCTTTTCAAATGAAAAGGGCTCATAAAAATGGAGCAAAATACATACATGCCAATTTACATAGTCATGAAATTTTGAATGAGTGGGGGGAAAACAGAGCATTATAAGAGTTTTCAGAGATGGGTAATAAAGGTTTCATACAAAGGCTCAAGAAGGCAGACTGGGGTGCCTGGGTGGCTCAGTCGGTTAAGTGTGTGCCTTCGGCTCAGGTCATCATCCCGGGGTCCTGGTATAGAGTCCCTCATCGGGCTTCCTGCTTAGCAGGGAGTCTGCTTCTCCCTCTGCCCCTCCACCCACCACTCGTGTGCACTATCTCTCTTTCACAAAAATAAAATCTTAAAAAACAAAACAAAACAAAAAAATGGCAGACCTCTCAGTAGTGATACTGGAAGCTAAAAGAAAATGGAGGTCTGCATATATAGAATGGGAGAAAATATTTATAAATTAAATATCTCAGAAGAAACTAATAACCAGAATAAAGAACTCCTGCAACTCAACAAAAATAACCCCAATTAAAAATTGGCCAGAGGATTGAGTAAACATTTCTCTGAAGATGGTATGTAACTGACCAACAAACATGAAAATATGTGCAACATCATTAATTACTAGAGAAATGCAAATCAAAACCACAAAGAGCTATCAGCCCCCCTCCCTCATTAGAATGGCTACTATATGAAAAAAAGTTTTGGTGATGTGGAGAAATTAGAACTCTTCTGCAGTGTTAGTGGAAATGTAAAATGGTATAACTGCTATGGATAACAGTATTGAGGTTTCTCAAAAAATTAGAATTGCCATATGATACAGTAATCCCATTTGTGGGTATGTGTAGCCAAAAAAATTGACAGTCTCAAAGAGTTATTAGCACACCCATGTTCATAATATGTTCATAATAGCATTATTCACAATAGCCAAGAGGTGAAAACAATGCAACTTCTATCAGTGGATGAACTGACTAAAATGTGATATATACATATAATGGAGTATTATTCAGCCTTAAAAGAAGGAATATCTGTCATGTGCTACAACATGGATAAACTTTGAAGAGAATATGTTAAGTGAAATATACCAGTCACAAAAAGACCCATACTGTGTGATTCCATTTAGATGAAGTATCTAAAGTAGTCAAATATAGAAACAAAATATAGAATGGTGACTGGAGGGAGGGGGGGAAATGAGTTGTTATTCAATGGGCATAGACACTGTTTTGCAAGATGAAGAAGATATGGAGATCTATTAAAGTGAATACACTTAACGCTCCCAAACTGTACACTTAAAAATGGTTAAGATGGTAACTTGTTTTTTTTTTTTAACCACAATTAAATTTTTAGAATTTTTAAAAAGTAGAAGTTCTGGGGTGCCTGGGTGGCTTAGTCAGTTAAGCATCCGACTTGATTTCAGCTCAGGTCATGATCTCAGGGATGTGAGATTGAGCTCCACACTGGTCATGGAGCCTGCTTAAGATTCTCTCTCTCCCTCCCCCTCTGTCCCTCTTCCCCACTCTCTCCCCCCTCTTAAAAAAAAAAAGTGCTCTTCTAGTCAAGATAGAATAAGCATACCTTATCCTGTCTTACCAAATGAATGCAACTAAAATTTCTGGACAGAAGGCATGGGCGACTGAGGACTAAAAATAAATGGTATTTCCCTTTTTGCATTTCCTGGTCTGAGTGCATTTGTAGCCTGAAACCCAATACGGCACATCAGCTACAGACAGAAAGAGCTCCAAGAGAATCTATTTCTATTATGATGATTGGGAAAGTGGACCCCTGTGTGTCAAAAGAGTAGGGAAAATTTTAAGCCTTTTTTTTTTTTTTTTTTTACTACTTTCCTTCTGTTCTAGCTCCCAGTCAATCCTATAGCGGCAGTAGTGGAAACAGCAGTGGTAGCTGGGCAGGCGTGTAACACTTGAGGGGACAGACAACATCTTTGATCAGAGGTTCGGTGGTTGCAAGAGTATAGGGAGAGTCCCCTCTACTGCTTTTTCCCCCCTCTGTTCTTTGCCCTGTAGGCAGGCATACACAGTAATGTACTGTACACAGTAATAGGAAGTACATAGCAGAGCCATGGAACCAAAATCCCAGCTTTACAGCCAAACAATCAGAAGGAGAGGGCTTCTAGGAACTGCAAAGTGTTGGAGAGATTATAAAGAGGAGGGAGCTGAGGGAAACACAAAAGTGTGTATGAACCCCTGGGTTCACTGCTGAACTGCACATGCATGGGCATTACCTTAATAACATAGGAAAAGCTTTGAGAACTGACAGTAGTTGAGACATGCTCCTGGTGCCAGACTGGCCACTGGGCAGTGTACATGCAGGGAATGGCACTGCAGAGGTTTTGAAAACTGACACATGTTGTGTTGTGAGGACACATCATAAAAATGCAGGAAGGAATTGCCGACTAAACCTAATTGGGCTAATTGCCTGCTGAAGCAAACAATCAACATTTTCTATACAATTTAAACAAGACCCAGAGTCTCAAGATATTCAGAAGAGCTGGGATATCATATAGAATTATTTGGCATACAAAGAACCAGAAACATTTCAATATTACAGGGAAAAATATTAGAGTGAGTACACCAAGATGACAGATATTGGAATCAAAAACATTAAAGCAGCTATTAAAACCATGTTCCTGAAAGTAAGGGTAAACACTCATGCAACATATGGAGAGCTAATGTTAACAGAAATAGTAAAAAAAAAAAAAAAAAAGGAAATTGTAGAACTGAAAATAACATAACCAAGATAATTTCCTTGGATGGGCTCAACAGCACAGTGAAGGTAGGAGGAGAAAGATCAGTGAACATGAATATAGATTAATAGAAATGATCCAATCTGAATGACAAAGAGATTGAAAAAGAGACTTAGGGATCACTGGTGCAATATTTTAAAAAGGTGTAATATTACATTCCCAGATGTAGAGAAAGAGTGTGCAGAGCAAAATGTTTAAAAATATAATGGCTGATCGTCTCTGGGCTCAGACCTAGTTTGCAGTCACATGGCTAAACACACCAAGAAGGTCAGAATCGTAGGTAAATATAGGATCTGTGAAGGTGCCTCCCTCAGGAAAATGGTGAAGAAGATTGAAATAAGTGCACACCAAGTATGCTTGCTCCTTCTGTGGCAAAACCAAGATGAAAAGATGAGCTGTGGGGATCTGGCCTTGTGGTTCCTGCATGAAAATGGTAGCAGGTGGTGCCTGGACCTACAATACCACTTCTATTGTCAGGAAATGAAAGAACAGTTGAAGCACCACCATTTGAAACATTACTAGCCAATAATTAATGGGTTAATTTATGTAACAACAACAAAAATATAATGGATGAAAACTTCCCAAATTTGATGAAAAATGTAAACTTAGAGTTTCAAAATGCTCAGCAAATAAGAAGGATACAGCTAAAGAAATGGAGCACTGGGTGTTATGCACAAACAATGAATCATGGAACACTATGTCTAAAACTAATGATGTAATGTATGGGGATTAATGTAACAATAAAAAAAATTTAAAAAAATAAAAACACAACAAACTAATGAAAACTAAGGACAAATAATCTTAAAAACAGCCATATAAAAATGACTTATTACTAAGATTACATATTTTGCATCATAACCCATGGACACCAGAAATGAGCAATATTTTAAAGTGCCAAAAGAGAACTACAAACTCAGAATTCTATATCCAGGGAAAATACCATTCAGGAATGAAAGTGAAGTGAATACATTTGCAGATTAAAAGAAAACAAAAAGCCCCCAAAACCTAAGAGAACTTGTTGCAAGGACATAGAATCCAGAAGAACTGCTAACGAAAGTACTTAAAACTTAAACAGCACATTTGTATATGTTCCAAAGGTCAAAGAAAGCTCAAGAAAAACTAGAAAACATTCTAAACTTTTATAAAAATATGAAAATACAATACATGAAAGTTAGTGGGATGCAGCTAAAGCAGTGATGAGATGAAATTTATAGCCTTAAATGTTTTCTGTTAGAAAAGGAAGGACTCAAGTCACAATCTAAGCTCTCGTTTTAAGAAACTAAAAAAAGGCAAAAGAAACTAAAAAGAAAAACTAAAGGAAGGAAATAATATGGATTCAAGCAGAAATTAGTGAAATTGAGAAAAAACTTAAAATAAAAACAATAACTGATTCTTTGAAAAGATTAATCAAATTGATAAACTTCCACCTAGACTAACAAAGGCAGAGAGCACACAAATTACCAAAATCAGAAAAGAAAGAGGAATATCAACACATACTCCAAAAACATTGAAAGAATTATAGGGGAATACTATGAATACCTCTACACACATAAATTTGACAACTTAAATGATATGAACCAATTCCTTGAAAGACGCCAACTATAAACACTTGCACATAAAGAGATAAATTACTGGAATTGTCCTATTTAGAGAAATTTCAGGAGGAGAAAAATCTCTCCCATCCCAAATTGTACTTAAAGAAGAAAACACAAATTACACAAATTCTTTGTAACTACTTACAGAAAATAAAAGTATGAGAATTTCCCAACTCTTTTGGTGAAGCCAGCACTACTCTGATGCCAAAACCAGACAATATAGAACAAGACAGCCTAATTACAGACTAATACTCCTCACAAATACACAAGAAAATTCTCAAAATATTTGTAAATGGAATTCAACAATGTGTAAAAAGATACAGCATGACTACATGAGATTTAGCCTAATAATGCAAAGTTGGTTTGATATTGAAAGTTGATTTAGTCTATCATCTTAGCAGACTAAGAACAGAAATTACATGGTCACATTCAATTGATGCATAATGCATTTGACAACAATTCAACATCATTCATAAGACACAGAAAACTAGGAATAGAAGGGAAATTCCCTAATCTGACAAGAGAATCTGCAAATAAATTAACAGCTAGTATCATACTTAGTGGTGAAAGACTGAAGACATCCTCCTGAGGTTAGGAACAAGACAATGACATCCACTGTCCTCACTCGTCAACATTTAACAGCAAGTATTATCAACTGCAATAAGAAAAATATAAAAGGCATACCTATTGGAAAAGAAGAATTAACTCTTCCTCATCACGGACATGGTTGCCTACTATGAAAATCTTAAGGAATCTACCAAAAAAAGCTAGAAAATAAATGAGTTTAGCAAGATAACAGGGTTATGAGTCAAAATGGAAAAAAATCAATCATGTTTCTGTATGTTCTCAATGAAAATTGGAAACCAAAATAAAAATCAATTCCATTTTGCTCAGTCTGGTAGGCAAAATAATGGCTACTTAAAGATGGCCACCACGTTGTAATCCCCAGAACCTGTGAATATGTTATGTTACATGGCAAAGGGGAATTAAGTTTGTAATTAACTGATCTTAAAATAGATTATTCTGGTGGCACCTGCGTGTCTCACTTGGTTGGATGTCTGACTCTTGATCTTGGCTTGGGTCTTGATCTCAGGGTTGTCAGTTTGGGCCCCATGTTGGGCTTTGCCCTGGGAGTGATCCTACTTAAAAAAAAAAAAAAAAAAATCTTGATGGTTTGTTCAGGCCTAATGTAATCACAAGACCCTTAAAAGTGGAAGAGGAAGACAGAAAAGATTCAGAGAGATGGATAACAACAGTACCAAAAGCCAAGAAATATAGTTTCTATTAAATGGAAAAGGCAAAGAAACACTCCGTTAGTGCCTCCATAAAAGAATGTAGCCGTGTAAACCGCTTGATTTTAACCCAGTAAGACCTGTGTTAGGTTTCTAGCCTGCAGAACTGTAAGATAATAAATTTGTGGTGTTTTATGCCACTAAGTTTCTAATAATTTTTTTGGAGCAGCAATATAAAACAAATGAGTATAAATCTAACAAAATCAGTAAAGAATCTGTATGTAGAAAAAGTTTAAATGCTGATGAAAAACTGTAAGAAATCCTTTTTAAAAAGTTCGTAAATTGAAAGACATAATGTAGTGAAGATGTAAATTGTCCCCAAATTCATCTATGGATATACTTCAGTTTTAATGGGAACCTCAGTAGAAATTATTGTAGATGAGGTATTTCTAAAATACATATGAAAAAGAAAGGGAGTTAGAATAACTGAAACAATTTTGAAAAAGAAAGTTGAAAGAATCAGAGAACTTAATTTTAAGACTTAGTATGACACCATAGTAATTAAGACACTGGTTTTGGTAAAGGGGTAGACGCATCAATCAGTGAAACAGCGTAATCTAGAAATAAACCCGTACCAATATGACCAGATGATTTTTGACAAATGTGCAAAGGTAATTCAATGGATAAAAGATAGTCTCTTCAAATGGTGTGAACAATTAGACATTCATTAGCCAAAAAAATAAAATCTTATCCTAAACTTCTCATCTTGTACAGAGTAAACTCAGTAGACCAGCAATCTAAATGACAGATATAAACTCCAAAACTTTAGAATGCGGAATAAAATCTTGATCTAGCATTAGGAAAGAAGTCTCAGATCTGACCTTAAAAGCTCAATTCATAAAAGAAAGATGGTAGATTGAACTTTTTCATAAAAAACCCTTTGTTTTGTGAAAGACTTTAAGAGAATAAAAAGAGAAGCTGAAAACTGAGAAAACATTTGAAAACATGATAAAGAACTTGTATCCAAAGAATTCTTAAAACTCAATTCTTAAAATCCAATAAAAAGGACAAAATATTTGAACACATACTTCACAAAAGACTGTCTCTAGATGGCAAATTATCACATGAAAAGATGCTTCATATTTGCTGTTAGGGAAATGAAAATTAAAATCACATTTAGACACCATATGACACCTATTAAAATAGTTAAAATAAAAAACTAACAATACCAAGTGCTGACAAGGATGTATAAACAGTGGAGTCCTCACAAATTACTGGTGAGAGTGCAAAATGGTATAGCTACTCTTCAGAAGAATTTAGAAGTTTCTTATAAAGTTAAACATATACTTGTCACAAGTCCCAATATCCTCACTTTGAGGATTTACTTTGGAGAAATAAAAATTGATGTTCTCCCAAAAACACATGCACACGCGCGCGTGCGTGCACACACACATACACACACACTAATGTTTATAGCAGGTCTACCCATAATTGCCTAAATCTGGAAGCAACTCAAATGTCTACCAATGGGTGAATAGGTAAATCAATAGTGGTACAGCTTTACAATGGAATACTACTGGAAAAAAGGAATGAATTCTTGATAGACACAACAACATGGATGAATCTGAAAGGCATTATGCTAAGCGAAAGACATCAGTTATATACATATTGTATAACTCCATTTATATGACATTCTGGAAATACTGAGCATATAGGGATAGAGAACAGATCAGTAGTTGCCAGGGTTTAGGAGTTGTGGAGGGTTTGACTGCATAGATGCAGCATGAGGGAGATTTTTGGAATGATGAGACTGCTCTGTATTCTGATTGTGGTGGTAGTTACATAAATCTCTACATGTTTTTAAACCCAGACCTGCATACATGCACACACAAAGGCAATTTAACCATATGTCATTATTTTAACATTAGCCCAAGATTTTAAATTACCTAAGAATTTGG
The DNA here is from genome assembly GCF_004348235.1 of Phoca vitulina. NCBI lineage: Eukaryota > Metazoa > Chordata > Mammalia > Carnivora > Phocidae > Phoca > Phoca vitulina. Next base: position 42,057,924 of record NW_022589709.1, read on the forward strand.
AGATTATTTTCAAGCTGAAAAACTGAAAAACGTAATTACTATTGAAATAAAAAGCTTGTTAGAACTAAAGTAAATTTTTTGAGTATGGTATTTTATTTCTAGGTAATGTAAGAATTGTATTTCAGTTGTTGCTGTTTAATATCACTCTCACAATATGAACTGTTAAGAGTTTTACATAAAAATCTTGCAATTAGAGTTACCTAAAACTCCAAGTTTTTCCCCCTGTATGTAATGGCTGAATTTGCTCTAGTTATAACAGTAATGTGTTTAAATAACTTTTGTGTTTAAAAAATGGAGTAATATCTTCAAAATTCTGAAGTAAAATGGTTTTCAAACTAGATATCTATTCCCAGCAACACAACTAATTGTGGGTGGTGAATAAAGAAAATTTGGAGACAAGCAATATATTGAAATATTAATTTATCACATATTCTTTGTTGGGAAACTGTTGGAACCAAAGATGGTAAAATAAGAGTGTAAGCCCTAGGATCAAGAAATTAAATCTTGAGCCTCAAAAGGGGCTTAGGATGAGATGTAATGAGAGATGGTACCATTTCAGACTGCTGGCTGGAAAATAAATGATATTTTGGAGTGTACCAACTAATTGAGAATAGTGACAGGTAAATCTGTATCGTACAGCATGGTATTCTTAGGATAAGGAATACTGAAGGTTCTAAAGAAGGACTGAAGAAGGACCTAGCCCAGAAGGAGGCGGGGAGGATTTAGAAAAGGAGAGATGAGATGACTTCACCCAGGAGGTGATACATTGTCAGACTTAAAATTTGAATGAGAGAGGCATTCAAGGAGGATGTGAAAAGAACAAAGGGTTTTTACTCAAAGGACTGGCTTGTGAGAAGGCCCAGGGACACAGAACAAGGGGTGTTCTGGATAAAGTGAATATGGCTGATTATAGATTTTAGGGAAAAGACAAGTCAGAGGTGAGGCTAGAAATGGAAGCAGAAACTAGCTCAGATCATGCAGGGGCTGCAGGACACATTGAGTTATTTTGAATGTATGCTAAAATAAATGGGAAGTTTTAACAAGGATGGGATCAAAGACCACTCTGCATAGAGATTGGATTGAAGGGGGTGAAATTTAAAGTGGAGGGATGAGATCAGGTGTGTTCAGGGTGGTATGGCTCAACACCCCCAAAAAATAAATAATACAACTGAAAAATGGGCAAAAGACATGAATAGACATTTTTCTAAAGAAGACGTACAGATGGCCAACAGACACATGAAAAAATGCTCAACATAACTGCTCATCAGGGAGATACAAATCAAAACTATGAGATACCACCTCACACCTGTCAGAATGGCTAAAATCAACAATATAAAAAACAACAGATGCTGGTGAGGATGTGGAGACAGGAACCGTTGTGCACTGCTGGTGGGGATGCAAACTGGTGCAGCCACCCTGGTAAACAGTATGGAGGTTCCTCAAAAATTAAAAATAGAACTACCCTATGACCCAGCAATTGGTAAATACCAAATACTACTAGGTATTTACCCAAAGAATACAAAAATTCTAATTCAAAGGGATACATGCACCTTGATGTTTACAGCAGCATTATCTATAATAACCAAGTTATGAAAACAGCCTAAGTGTCCGTTGCCTGGTTAATGGTAAGAAAGATGTGTACACACACACACACACACACACACACACACACAGAAATATTACTCCATCATCAAAAAGAATGAAATCTTGCCATTTGCAATGACACGGATGGAGCTAGAGAAATAAGTCAGAGAAACACAAATACCATATGATTTCACTCATATGGAATTTAGGAAACAAAATGAGCAAAGGGAAAAAAAAGAGGGAGGCAACCCAAGAAATAGACTCTTAACTATAGGAACAAACTGATGCGTAGCAGAGGGGTGGTGGGTGGGGGGATTAAGGAGTGCACTTGTGATAACCAGGTGTTGTATGGAAGTATGGAATCACTATATTGTATACCTGAAACTAATATTATACTGTATGTTAGCTAACTGGAATTTAAATAAAAACTTAAAAAAATAAGAGTATATTATCAAGAAATAAAGTTGAGGGAGACTTTTGAATAGATGATGGAGGTCCAAATAAGGTAGTGACACTGACAACAACAGATGTTGGCAAGGATGCAGAGAAAAGGGAACCCTCTTACACTATTGGTGAGAATGCAAACTGGTGCATCCACTTTGGAAAACAGTATGGAGTTTCTTCAAAGATTTAAAAATAGAACTACCCTATGGCTCAGCAGTTGAGCAAGGTATTTACCCAAAGGATAAAAAATTACTGATTTGAAGGGGCACATGCACCCCAACGTTTATAGCAACATTATTAACAACAACCAAGTTATGGAAAGAGCACAAATGTCCATCGAGTGATGAATGGATAAAGAAGTTGTGATATATATATATATATCCACACACCACATGTGTGTATGATTCATCAAAAAGAATGGAATATTGCCATTTGCAAGGATGTTGGATGGAGCTAGAGTGTATTATGCTAAGTAAGTCAGAGAAAGACAAATACCTATGATTTCACTCACATGTGGAATTTAAGAAACACAACAGATGAACATAGGGGAAGGGGGAAAAAAAGATAGGGAAACAAGCCATAAGAGACTCTTAACTACAGAGAACAAACAGGGTTGATGGAGAAGAGGTGGGCAGGCGATGGGCATTAAGGAGGACACTTGTAGTGATGAGCATTGGGTGTTACTGTATGTGAGTGATAAATCAATAAAATCTGCTCCCGAAACCAGTATTACATTATGTTACCTAGAATTTAAATAAAAACTTGAAACAAATAAAAATAGCGATACTGAATTACATACTTGAAAGTTGCTATGAGAATAGATCTTAAATTTTCTCACCCAAAAAGAAATGGTAATTATTTTTGTGATGGGGGTGTCAGCTAACACTAGTGTAATCTTGCAGTATAAAAGTATATCAAATCAACATGTAGTACATCTTAAACTACAAAATGTTGTGTGCCAATTTTATATCAGTAAAGCTAGGGGGAAATGTGAAAAAAAAAAAGGTAGTGAGAGTGAAGCTGGAGAGGACAGGATAGAGTCAATATAACTTGATGAGTGTGAATAAGAGAAGTAATAATTGAAACTAAAGTCACTGCTAGGGTCAAAAAGTGCCCTGTATTATACTTCTTTCTTCAAAGTTTTCTAATAATTGAAATTAGGACACTAAAGTTTGGAAAAAATGAGATCTTGGCTCTATATGTCTCTATATGTGGAAAAAGTTTTTTTTTTCCTCTGAAAAGGGGAACTGAAAATTGGGTAGGCTTTTGTAAAGAGAAGGAAAGCAAATTGAGGATGATTGTACTCAGAGAAAAAAGATGTAGAGGAGAGGAGAAAGGGATGGTCTCAAAGAATGTATGCCTGAAATAGACTCTTCAGGGTTAGTTGGTATAAGTAAATGCAGGTTGACCTAGGAATGTTGTTTCTTTAGGTCTTCAGCAGGTGCCAGCTAGAGTCTCGGTAGGGTCTGCAATTGATACAGGAAGCCCTAGTGCTAAGTAACTTGCCTCCAGTAACTCTGCAGACATCACAACAGGCTGCTGGGTTTGTACTTTGGGGAGGCGATTCTACTTCACTACAAGACTTCTTAGTAGGAGTCAGAGGATAGCGCTACAGAGTCAGTCCCTGCCCTGCCCTTCCTCTCTCCCCGTTAACCAGTCACACAGTGGGCAAGAATTGGCACCATCACAAGTGTTTTCACACTGACTCTTCATGAGAAAAAGATACCATCAGGGGGATTACCAGTTGCCAGGGAAGAAGTCTGAGTTCCCATCTTCCTCTTTGCAAAGCCATTTGTAACAGGAATAAGGTGGTGGATGATACTGGTTTCTAAGTTTTCTGAATTATCAAAAGGGAGGTAGGGAGAGGAAACCATGATAGAAAGGAAAGATAAACATGGAAATGCTAAATGGCATTTGAAACATTTAAGGGAGTTTATTTTCTAATCCTAAAACTGGTGAAATAAAGGTCTTCTTTATATTTAGCACAAATATATCCAAGTCATAATATAAATGAAAATTATTATTTTTCCTTCCATAACATTAAATATGAGTAGGCTAGAAACATATATATAAACAGGAATATGAAGCTTTTAAAAAATATATTTTATAAAGATTTATTTATTTTAAAGAGAGCACACGCAACTGTGAGGGACAAAAAGAGAGGGAGGGAGAGTCCCAAGCAGACTCTGAGCTGAGCGCAGAGCCCGATGTGGGGCTCAATCTCCTGACCCTGAGATCATGACCTGAGCTGAAACCAAGGTTGGGGTGCTTAACCGACTGTGCCACCTGCGAACCCCAGGAATATGAAACTTTTGTCTCTTAATCTCACAGCCGAAACAGTCAGTCGTTACTTTAATGGCAGGTTTTGTAAGGCAAAGGCTGTTTAATTCCCATGTTTAAAAATGATTGCTTGACTAATCCTGTCTACTTAATTCCTTCTGGGATATTTGCTTGTTGTAGATCTCTGAATTAGGAGTTGAGATGATTGCATAATAGATGCAAAGGGAAAGGATATTTATCTTGTCTGTACTTAAATTAGCATTTTCAGGCATATAAGGAATGCTCATTTTCATTCCTTTATAATGACTAGAAAATGTGTTTTTTTTTTTTAATTTGGTATTTTCCATTAAATTATGGATCCACTTGTCATGTTAGTTTCAAATCAGACTCAAAATAGGTAACGGACATATTATGAGCTTTTAACATGGCCCAAGTTAATAAATACGGTTGTCAATAATTCCATAAATATTCTTTCTGATAAATAATGGAGATATATAGAAATAAATAGAGATAAATAATGGAAACAAACAAGAAACCCACTCACCCCTCTTTGTTTTTGTGGGGAAAAAATCCTTCTCTTAATTTTGAAAGGAACTTTGTTTTTTATTATTCTATCTTTAAAATAAAGCCTTTTAAAAATGTGTAGTACATCTGGATGAGCAGAGCACACAAGACCAATTTAGAGTAGGGGCCATGTAGTGCTGATGAAAATCTTACTTGCTCTTTACACTGGGCATCACACTATATCTGTTTTTGTGACGGCATTGCATTCAGAAATTAAGCACAGCCAGAAGAAAGGTCTTGCATAGATTCAAAATAGATTGCATGTCTTGACATTGTAGCCTACTTTTATGGGGGAAAGTCCAAAAACCCCTCTACTGTATTTAGAGGAATTTAAACCAGCTAAACCAAAATCCTATTGTCCTCCTTCTAAAGAACATTCATCCTCAAAGTTCACCAGCAGTTAGTCCTAGTGTATCTTCCTGATAGGAGCATGTATGACCACAAGATTTTTTCCAGTGTTGCAAACAACCAAAATTTCCTGATTTAGAAAAAAAAAAAAAAATGTATATTGAAAAAGTATTCTATAGTACTATATAACACATGTAGAAAACATATGTGTACTTCTCAGTGAAGTAACATAAAGTGAACATCCAGTTTGGAACACTGAAATAGATCAAGTAACAGAACACTGCCAGCACTCAGGACTATCTTCATGCCCCTTCAAAATTATGACACCTGTCTCCAAACACTGTTAGTTTAGTATTGCATATTTTAAAAAATTTTATACAGATAAAATCTTAGAATATATCTTATTTTATTTCTGGTTTCTTTTACCCCACATTATGTTCGTGAAATTGATTCATGGGTGAATACAGATATAATGCCTTCATTTTTGTTGCCCTTTTGGTGGTCCATTATACAGATGCCCACAACTTATTTATCCAGTCTCCCATTTTTGGGCTTTATGGATTGTTTCCAGTTCTTAGGTATTATAAATAATGTTGCCAGGAACATTGATGTGCATCTTTTTTGGGTGCATGTGTACATGCATTTTCATATACCCATGAATGAAATTGCAAGATCACATAGTAGATTCAACTTCAGAAGGTAAATCTAAAAGATAGCCCAATGTGTTTAAAGCAATTTGCACTCTTCCAGCAGGGTGAGAGCTTCTGTTGCTCCATTTACTTAGTGACTTACCAGTATTTAGTAACATCAGTCTTTTTCCTTAAGCCTGGCCATTTTGGTGGTAAGGGGTGTGCAACATTGTAGTTTTACCATGCATTTTTCTTTGTGATGATATTGGGCATCTTTTCATGTGTTTATTGGTCACTTACATATCCTGTATTACAAAGTTCCTGCTCAAATAGATTTTCTATTTTTCTATTGGATTATCTATCTTTTTCTTAATGACTTGAAAAAGTTTTTGCATGTTTGAGACACAAGCTCTTTGACTATTATATATGCTGAATATATTCTCCCTCTTCAGGCATTACATTTTCACTTTTAAACTCCATACTGTCTTCCACAGTGGTTGTACCAGTTTGCATTCCCACCAACAGGGCATGAGGGTTCCTTTTTCTCCACATCGTTGCCAACACCTGTTGTTTTTTGTGTTTTCAATTTTAGCATTCTGACACGGGTGAGGTGATAACTCATTGTGGTTTTGATCTGCATTTCCCTGATGATGAGTGATGTTGAGCATCTTTTCATGTATCTATTGGCCACCTGTATGTCTTCTTTGGAGAAATGTCTGTTCATGTCCTCTGCCCATTTCTTGATTGGATTATTTGTTTATTGGGTGTTGAGTTTGATAAGTTCTTTATAGATTTTGGATACTAGCCCTTTATCTGAGAAGTCATTTGCAAATATCTCCTCCTATTCTGTAGGCTGCCTTTTAGTTTTGTTGACTGTTTCCTTTGCTGTGCAAAAGCTTTTTATTTTGATAAAGTCTCAATAGTTCATTTTTGCTTTTGTTTCCTTTGCCTTTGGAGACATGTCTAGCAAGAAGTTGCTGCGACCAAGGTCGAAGAGGTTGCTGTCCTATAGGATTTTGATGGATTCCTCTCTCACATTAGGTCTTTCATCCATTTTGAGTTTATCTTTGTGTATGGTGTAAGAAAATAGTCCAGTTGCTGTGGCTGAGGTCAAAGAGGTTACTGCCTGTGTTTTCAAGGATTTTGATGGATTCCTGTCTCATATTTAGGTCTTTCATCCATTTTGACTCTGTTTTTGTGTGTGGTTTAAGGAAATGGTCCAGTTTCATTCTTCTGCATATAGTTGTCCAATTTTCCAGGCACCATTTGTTGAAGAGACTGTCTTTTTTCCACTGGACATTCTTTCCTGCTTTGTTGAAGATGAATTGACCATAGAGTGGAGGGTCCATTTCTGGGCTCTTTATTCTGTTCCATTGATCTATGTGTCTGTTTTTGTGCCAGTACCATCCTGTCTTGATGATTACAGCTTTGTAATACAGCTTGAAGTCTGGTACTGTGATGCCACCAGCTTTGCTTTTCTTTTTCAACATTACTCTGGCTATTTGGGGTCTTTTCTGGTTCCATACAAATTTTAGGATTATTTGTTCCATTTCTTTGAAAAAAGTTGATGATATTTTGATAGGGATTGCATTAAATGTGTAGATTGCTCTAGGTAGCATAGACATTTTCACAATATTTGTTCTTCCAATCCGTGAGCATGGAATGTTTTTCCATTTCTTTGTGTCTTCCTCAGTTTCTTTCATGAGTATTCTATAGTTTTCTGAGTACAGATTCTTTGCCTCTTTGGTTAGATTTATTCCTAGGTATCTTACGGCTTTGGGTGTGAGTGTAAATGGGATTGACTCCTTTATTTCTCTTTCTTCTGTCTCGTTGTTGGTGTATAGAAATGCCACGGATTTCTGTGCATTGATTTTATATCCTGCCACTTTACTGAATTCCTGTATGAGTTCTAGCAGTTTTGGGGTGGAGTCTTTTGGGTTTTCCACATAAAGTATCATATCATCTGCAAAGAGTGAGAGTTTGACTTCTTCTGTGCTGATTCAGATGCCTTTTATTTCTTTTTGTTGTCTGATTGCTGAGGCTAGAACTTCTAGTACTATACTGAATAGCAGTGGTGATAGTGGACATCCCTGCCGTGTTCCTGACCTTAGGGGAAAAGCTCTCAGTTTTTCCCCATTGAGAATGATACTCACTGTGGGTTTTTCATAGATGGCTTTTATGATATTGAGGTATTTACCCTCTATCGCTACACTCTGAAGAGTTTTGATCAAGAAAGGATGCTGTACTTGCTTTGGAAATTAAAGGATAGAAAAAATATTTGTATTACATTATATATATGTATATAATTTTACTTTTGAAAATTTTGATTATAGATAATGGTCACATTATTAATGAGACTACTAATATGTGACCTATAGTCCTCCACAAAAGCTAACTTTAGTAATAATAAATTGGCTTTTCTGTGAAAAAAATAAAAAATAAAATGTATGCATGCTAAAAAAAAAAAAGAAAGAAAGGATGCTGTACTTTGTCAAATGCTTTTTCTGCATCTGTTGAGAGGATCATATGGTTCTTGTTCTTTCTTTTATTAATGTATTGTATCACATTGATTGATTTGCGGATGTTGAATCAACCTTGCGGCCCAGGGATAAATCCCACTTGGTCATGGTAAATAATCCTTTTAATGTACTGTTGGATCCTATTGGCTAGTATTTTGGTGAGAATTTTTGCGTCCATGTTCATCAGGAATATTGGTCTGTAGTTTTCCTTTTTTATGGGGTCTTTGTCTGGTTTTGGGATCAAGGTAATGCTGGCCTCATAAAATGAGTTTGGAAGTTTTCCTTCCATTTCTATTTTTTGGAACAGTATCAGAAGAATAGGTATTAATTCTTCTTTAAGTGTTTGGTAGAATTCCCCTGAGAAGCCCATTTGGCCCTGGGCTCTTGTTTGTTGGGAGATTTTTGATTACTGCTTCAATTTCCTTACTGGTTATGGGTCTGTTCAGGTTTTCTCTTTCTTCTTGGTTCAGTTTTGGTAGTGTATACGTCTCTAGGAATGCATCCATTTCTTCCAGATTGTCTAATTTGCTGGCATATAGTTGATCTTAATATGTTCTTATAATTGTTTGTATTTCTTTGGTGTTGGTTGTGATCTCTCCTCTTTCATTCATGATTTTATTTATTTGGGTCATTTCTCTTTTCTTTTTGATAAGTCTGGCCAGGGGTTTATCAGTCTTGTGAATTCTTTCAAAGAACCAGCTCCTAGTTTTGTTGATCTGTTCTACTGTTCTTTTGGTTTCTGTTTCATTGATTTCTGCTCTGATCTTTATTATTTCTCTTCTCCTGGTGGGTTTAGGCTTTATTTGCTGTTCTTTCTCCAGCTCCTTTAGGTGTAGGGTTAGGTTGTGGGGTTGAGACCTTTCTTGTTTCTTGAGAAAGGCTTGTATTGCTATATACTTTCCTCTTAGGACTGCCTTTGCTGCATCCCAAAGATTTTGAACAGTTGTGTTTTCATTTTCATTTGTTTCCATGAATTTTTTTAATTCTTCTTTAATTTCCTGGTTGACCCATTCATTCTTTAGTAGGATGCTCTTTAGCCTCCATGTATTTGAGTTCTTTCCAACTTTCCTCTTGTGATTGAGTTCTAGTTTCAAAGCATTGTGGTCCAAAAATATGCAGAGAATGATCTCAGTCTTTTGGTACTGATGTATACCTGATTTGTGACCCAGGGGCACTAGAGAAGAATGTGTATTCTGTTGCTTTGGGATGGAATGTTCTGAATATATCTGTGAAGTCCATCTGGTCCAGTGTGTCATTTAAAGCCTTTATTTCCCTGTTGATCTTTTGCTTAGATGATCTGTCCATTTCAGTGAGGGGGGTGTTAAAGTCCCCTACTATTATTGTATTGTTGTCGATGTGTTTCTTTGATTTTGTTATTAATTGGCTTATATAATTGGCTGCTCCCATGTTAGGGACATAGATATTTACAAACGTTAGATCTTCTTGTTGGATAGACCCTTTAAGTTTGATATAGTGCCCTTCCTCATCTCTTATTTTGGTCTTTGGTTTTTTTTTTTTTAAGATTTTTTTTTTTTTTTTTTTATTTGCGAGAGAGACAATGAGAGACAGAGAGCATGAGAGGGAGGAGGGTCAGAGGGAGAAGCAGACTCCCCGCTGAGCAGGGAGCCCGATGCGGGACTCGATCCCGGGACTCCAGGATCATGACCTGAGCCGAAGGCAGTCACTTAACCAACTGAGCCACCCAGGCGCCCTGGTCTTTGGTTTAAAATCTAATTTGTCTGATGTAAGGATTGCCACCCCAGCTTTCTTTTGGTGTCCATTCACATGGTAAATTGTTTTCCACCCCCTCATTTTAGACCCCAAATGAGTCTCTTGCAAACAGCATATCGATGGGTCTTGTTTTTTTTTATCCAGTCTGATACCCTGTGTATTTTGATTGGGGCATTTAGCCCATTTACATTCAGGGTAACTATTGAAAGATACGAATTTAGTGCCATTGTATTGCCTGTAAGGTGACTGTTACTGTATATTGTCTCTGTTCCTTTCTGGTCTGTGGTATTTTTAGGCTCTCTCTTTGCTTAGAGGACCCCTTTCAATATTTCTTGCAGGGCTGATTTGGTGTTCGCAAATTCTTTTAGTTTTTGTTTATCCTGGAAGGTTTTTATCTCTCCTTCTATTTTCAATGACAGCCTAGCTGGATATAGTATTCTTGGCTGCATATTTTTCTCATTTAGTGCCCTGAATATATCATGCCAGTCCTTTCTGGCCTGCCAGGTCTCTGTGGATAGGTCTGCTGCCAGTCTAATGTTTCTACCATTGTAGGTTACAGACCTCTTGTCCCGAGCTGCTTTCAGGATTTTCTCTTTGTCTCTGAGACTTGTAAGTTTTACTATTAGATGTTGGGGTGTTGACCTATTTTTATTGATTTTGAGGGGGTTCTCTGTGCCTCCTGGATTTTGATGCCTGTTTCCTTCCCCAAATTAGGGAAGTTCTCTGCTGTAATTTGCTCCAATATACCTTCTGCCCCTCTCTCTCTTTCTTCTTCTTCTGGGATCCCAATTATTCTAATATTGTTTCGTCTTATGGTATCACTTATCTCTCGAATTCTCCCCTTGTGATCCAGTAGTTGTTTATCTCTCGTTTTCTCAGCTTCTTTATTCTCCATCATTTGGTCTTCTATATCACTAATTCTCTCTTCTGCCTCATTTATCCTAGCAGTTAGAGACTCCATTTTTGATTGCATCTCATTAACAGCCTTTTTGACTTCGACTTGGTTAGATTTTATTTCCTTTATTTCCCCAGAAAGGGATTCTCTAATATCTTCTGTGCTTTTTTGAAGCCCAGCTAGTATCTTTATAATCATCATTCTGAACTCTAGTTCTGACATCTTACTTATGTCTGTATTGACTAAGTCCCTGGCAGTCAGTACTGCCTCTTGTTCTTTTTTTTTTTTTTTTGAGTTGAGTTTTTCTGTTTTGTATTTTGTCCAGAGAAGAATAGATGAATGAGAGAACAAAATGCTAAAAGGGTAACAATGACCCCAGAAAAATATACACTAAAGAAATCAGAAGAGACCCAAAACTGGGGGGAAAAGAAAGGAAAAAAAAAAAAAAGAATATGATTAGGCTGATGAATAGAACAGAGCCACACACTAGATTTCGGGTTTATTTTGGTCTGTTAGAAGAAACTGCCTCCCAAAATTTTAAAGAAAGAAAAACATATTTATACAAAAATAAGAGTAAATACAATGGAGGGATGGAATATGACTGTAAAGATGAAAATTTAAAAAGATTTTAAAAAAGGAATTGATAAGATAAGAAGTTGGTTGAAAAAAGAAAAAAAAAAAAGAGAGAATGTGATCAGGCGGGAGACTAGAAGAAAGCCATACACTAGATTTAAGGTATATTTTGGTCTGTTAGAAGAAACTGTATCCCAAAATTTTAAAGAAAGAAAAACATATATATACAAAAAATAAGGTTAAATACAATGAAGGGATAGAATATGACTGTAAAAATGAAAATTAAAAAAGATTTTTATAAAGGAATTGATAAGATGTTGGTTGAAAAAAGAAGAAAAATTCAAAAAAAATAGAAGAAAAAATAAAATTAAAAAAATTAACTTTGAAAGACTAAAGAATCATGGGGAAAAAATCCATGAAATCTATATGCTGTATTCCCCTAGTGTTGGAGTTTTGTAGTTCTCATTGATAGGTAGGTTAACTTGGTCTTGGCTGGATGTTCTTGCTGATCGTCTGTGGGAGGGGCCTGTTGCAGTGATTCTCAAATGTCTTTGCCTGAGGCAGAATTGCACTGCCTTTGCCAGGGGCTGGGATAAGTAATCTGCTCGGGTTTGCTCTCGGTAGCTTTTGTTCCCTGAAAGCTTTCCATACAGCTTTGGAGGATGAGAAAGAAAATGGCGGCCTCCCAATCTCTGGCCCGGGAGGAGCCAAGAACTCGGGGCCCCAGTACTCAGCCTTCAGAGAAAGGCAGTCAATCACTTCTGTCTCCCTGGCCTCCAACCGCACTCCGTGCTCACCCGGCCTGTGACCGAGCATTTCTATCTCTGGCACACGACCCTGTTTGAAGTCTCCAAACCCAGCAGATTCCTGCAATGCATTCCTGTGCTGCTCCTCCCAGGGGAGGAAGGGGAGTCTCACCGGATCTGCTGCTTTTTGGGTCCCTGCTGGAAGAGCAGTGGCCCGACTGTGCACAGATAACTGTTTATGGCAACCCCGAGCTGAGAGCCCACTCCTTGGCTCACTCTTTGCAGCCGGCTTCCCTGCTCTGATACTTGGGAGCTTCGCCACACTCAGGCACCCCCGGTCTTTCTGTGACCCCAAGGGTCCTGAGACCACACTGTCCCAGCAAGGGTTCCACTCCCCCTGCTTCCAGAAAGTGGTCGCTTTTCTGTTCATAGAATTGCTGCTAATCTTTTCTTTGATCTCGTGTTGAGTTTGTAGGTGTTCAGAATGGTTTGATAACTATCTAGCTGAATTCCAGACGAAATTTAGGTCTCCTACTCCTCTGCCATCTTGCTCCTCCAGTTTTGTGGTTTTAAATGCTATTTGTACAAAGATTATTCCCAAATAAATATCTCCATTTATCATCTCAGCTCTGATCATTTAAAACACACACTGGCCTCCTTGACATCTCTGCTATGCATTTAATAGTCATTTTAAACTTAACATGTCAGAAACTTAGCTCCTGATCCTCCCCAAATCTGCCTTCCCACTGTCTTCTACATCTCAGTAAATAGAAACTCCATTTTCCAATTGCTCAGAAAAGCTTGGAATAATTTTGACTTGTGTCTTTTTCTTATACACCACAGTTACTGATCAAACCATGTTTTGGTTCTAATTTCAAAATAACGTTATTCACTTCTCATAATCTCTGCAACCATTTTGTGTCCAAATACTATTACTTGCCACCTGGTTTATTGTAATAATCCCCTAACTAGTCCATTGGTTTTGTCCTTATGACTATTTAATCTTTTCTTAACATAGCAGAGTGACCCATTAAAACCTAAGTTAGATCATGAAACTCCATTGCTCAAAAATTGCCAAAGATTCTTACCCCCATTCAGAGTAAAAGCCAAAGACATTGCAATAATCATAATTCTACGTTCTCTAACCCCAGTACCTCTCTAACCTCAACTTCTTCTATTTCTTTTTTGTACTTGAGTTACACTTGCCTCTTTGCTTTCCTGAAATACATCAGACATGCTTCTCTCAAGGCTTTTGCATTTGCTCTTCTCTTTACTTGAACTTTACTTCTTCAACCATTCACATGGCACACTCTCTCATTTTCTTCAGGTATTTATTCCAGTGTACACTTCTTAATGCAGCTTTCCTTGGCTACCTTTCTAAAATTGCAACTTTATCTTTCCAAAAACTTTCTCCTCATTTTTTTCGCTAGAATATATGTTCTGTGAAGTTGGGGTTATTGCAAACACACAGTATGCAATATATAATTTAATCTTACCTGTCATATGTACAATATGTAAAGTCTCACTGAAGTGTAAGAGCATTCAAGTTGTGCTATTATGGCAGAAATTAAATTTTCTCTGTATTGTTGAGATGTTGGGGTTTTTTTGTGGGTTTTTGTTCTATTTGGCAGCTATCAATATAGCAAGAGTTATTTCTCCAGTGAAATGAAGTAAGCAGAAGAGTGTATTAGGAGAGTGATTGCATTATTCATCAAACTTTCTATACTTCCCTAATTCAACACCCTCTGCCATGGAAGTTTGAAGCTCCTTCTACCACTCCTTGATACTGAGTTTAGTCATGTTACTTTCTTTGGCCAGTTGGATGTTAGCAGATGTGACACAAGCAGAGGCTTCTCTGCCTTTGCTTTGGGACCATAATGGGCTAGTCTGATGAAGAATAAGACATGAGAAACAGAACTGGTCATCCTAGTTGTACCGGTTGTGGCTGTCATACATCAGTCCACCCAGCAAAGCCATAGATACTTGAGTGACAGCTGTCATCATCAGAGTCTTCTAACCAACTGGTTCACATATGTGGCAGTAAGTGAATATTATTGTAGGTTCTGTGATTGTTACATACCATTTGTGTCCATAAATAACTGGTAGAGAATGACTTAAAATGCTGGACAGATATGTCTTTTAGAATTTTTGTTTAAAGTGACCAAACATATTTTGGTAGATTTTGTCATTCAGACAACAATTTAAAGTGAAATTCTAGTATTTCTGAAGGACAATTCTTATTGACACTAAGTTTTGGAAAGAGAAGAATCACTGATTTTAAACATCATTTTCCATCAAGATCTTAATATGAGCTAGATTTTACCTGTATAAGTCAAACCCAAATAAAGAGTCTTATTACTAATTTCCAGGAAAAAAATACTGATTTTCCTAGTCTGGTTTCAGGTATTTTGTTTTGAAGAATAGTACCATTAGGTTAAGTGCTTTATTTAATACCTGATAAAACATAAAAATTTTAGATAAACAAAGAGTTAATTTTTGAATCGTATTACCAATGTATGAATCCTATTCTAAGATGAATTTACATAAAGAAAAACTTATGTCCTGATCAAAGATTTCAGTAGAATAATAGCCATAATGATAGAAATTTGATTATATAACTTACTAGTATATGTGACATTGCTCAACTGCATGCTGAAGTTTTATGAGCCTCTATATTCTACTTTTAGAGAACAAATTTTCATGTAGTTAATAATGTCAACCCTATGATGAAGATCAAAACCAAATCAATACCCAAATGACCAGAAGGTCACGATGTAAACTTGTACCAGTATGAAGAATCTCAGGAAACTTGACTGGATCTGAATTTGATAAAGCAACTCTACAGACTTTGGGGAAAATTCAGAATCCATTATACCTACAACTTTCTAAGTATGTAATACTGCAAGTATCTCTTAAAGTCCATGCCATGTTATAACAGCTAAAACGTAGATTAAATGGTGAGTTTTTTAGTTTCTGACATTTTGGTATTTGTTTGGATCTTAAAGACTATGTTAGGAAAT
This sequence comes from Phoca vitulina, assembly GCF_004348235.1. Lineage (NCBI taxonomy): Eukaryota > Metazoa > Chordata > Mammalia > Carnivora > Phocidae > Phoca > Phoca vitulina. Next base: position 42,073,257 of record NW_022589709.1, read on the forward strand.
TATGAACAATGCATCATTTTGTAGCTTAGAAATATGCATTGTCTCAGAATTTCTAAACACTTAATGCATAAATTATCGTGTGATATTTATACTTAGGTTATTTGGCTGAAATAGGTAAGCAGTGAATATTCTTCAAATAGAATGAGATCTGTAGAGTTACAGAATGGAATTATAGTTGGAAGGAAAACACATGGAACTTTACAACAACATGGCCTTAATACTTTGCTTTTGAAATTACCTAGTTTTTTTTTTTTCAATTATGCATATACAAGATGCATCTATAATTCTTTGCAACATGCTCACACTTGAAAAAAATGTAAGTTTCATGAAAAATACATGACATTTCCATATACATGCAATTGAACGTTGTAACATGGCACATTATTTTCAGCTGGCACTACAATTAACATAAATTGGCAGGTTAAAGATTATTTAAATGTAGAAAACACTACATAATATAAAGTGCTTAGGTAAATAGTAAATACAAATCATGAATTTTTAGCAGACTTCTGCAGCAGTATAGGACAAATTCTTGGCTTAACTGTTTAAATTCTACTTTGAGAGACAGACAAGGTAAAAATAACTGTCCTCACTTTTTAATTTAATAATGCTAGTAAAGGGCTTTGGTAGGAAAAAGACTATTTCTTACTGGACTAGTTGGGAGTTGGGCATCAAACAATGTAGGATTGTACTTTTTGGGGGAGGAGAAATACATATTAATGATATGCATAAGGCCAAGGATCATGGGAATACCATGGTTGTATGAAAACTATGATTAAGGTATATAACATGTGTGTACAAATTATATCCCGGGAAACTCTGTCATCTATCAGAAAGGGCAAATCTGGGTCCAGGCTCTGTAGATGCTCAGAAATCATTATGAACTAAGGTGCATGAGAAGAGAAAATCTTTCCTCAATCTCTGTCTCCAGAAACTTGACATACTTGATGAAGTGCTACAATATATTACAGCAAATAGCATAGAATAGTTATAGTGGTGTAGTGGTGGTAATATTTATTCTATCTTAATGAGACTGCCTGTTTACTACACACAGGCTTGGTCTGGAGGTCTTCATATTCTCAGCTTTGCCACGTTTAAGTGGAAAGTCCAGTTGGTCATAGAGTAGAGCTATAATGAAAACTCAAGTGGAAGTGTTGAAGGGCGTAATTAAAAAGGCAACAACAATTATCTTGAATCATTTTAACCCTTTTTAGAGGATAAGAAGTTGGGTGACTCATATACACATTCCCTAAGGATTTACACCAATGATGACACGTGGAAAGTATAAAGTAGAACTAATGCTATATTTGTAATTTTACGTACTTCTCTCATCTTCCATGTACTTGTACTTCATGTAAAGCCTCTTTGGCAAATAACCTTCTACGTGTCCTATGAGTATCCTTGCATCTTCCCCTCTACTTCATTTATATCAAAGGAAGATTTTATACGCATCAAAAAACTAGACCACATTTTCCACCCTGTGCCTAGGCCATGTATTGTTAAGTGGGTCACGTAAATAGTTTATATTAGTTCAGGGGTCTCTTTTTATAACTACTGGTTTGCTAATGTCCCCTACTAAAAGACAAGGTTTTGCTGGCAGAATAGTACTTCCCCTTGACCTTCTCTGGGTCTGCTTGGCACATGATCGTATTATTGTCAGGCAACTCATTTGCAAATCGTGTAACTGAGTGTATTATGAGACTTCTAGAGCACTGATGGTCTATCCGCACTGCTCTAATGATGGGTAAGCTGCATTATTCTAAGCTGTAAAACACCGTAGTAGAACTCCGGGGTGTGTGTGTGTGCATGCGTTTGCACCTGTACGTGTGCCTATGCCCATGCATTTAACTGAATTGGAGTTTTTACATTTTTAGATTGAGGTATAAATGACACACAATATCCTGTTAGTTTCAGGTGTACATCATAGTGATTTGATACTTTCGTATATTATGAAATGATCCCCATAAGTCTTGTTACCATGTCACCATACAAAGTTATTAAAATATTATTGACTATATTCCCTCTGCTGTACATTACATCCCCATGAATTATTTATTTTCTAACTGGAAGTTTGTACTTCATAATCCTCTTCACCTATTTTATCTGCCTCCAATCCCCCCTCCTCTCATAACCAACAGCTCAATTCCTATATCAGCCAATGTTTCTATTTTATTTTGTCTTGTTTTTTAGATACTATATGTAACGGAAATCATACATTATTTGTCTTTCTCTGTCAGAGTTATTTCACTTAACATAATTTCCTCTAAGTCCAGCCATGTTGTCACAAATGGTAAGATTTTATTCTTTTTTATGGTTGGGCAATTGTGTGTGTGTATACCACACCGTTTTCTTAGTAATTTATCAGTGGACACTTAGGTTGTTCCAGATCTTGGCTATGGTAAATAATGCTGCATGTAGGTGTGCACATATCTCTTTGGATAAACACCCAGACGTAGAATTGCCGGATCATATGGTAGCTATGTTTTTCATTATTTGAGGAACTTCTGTACTGTTTTCCCTAGTGGCCACACCAATTTACATTCCTACCAACAGTGTATGAGGGTTTCCTTTTCCCCACGTCTTTGCCAACACTTATTTTTTTTATCTTTTTGATAACAGCCAACCTGCCAGAACCAGATGGATAGATCATTATAGTTTTGATTTGCATTTCCCTGATGATTAGAGATGTTGAACATCTTTTCACATATATGTCTTCTTTGGAAAAAATGTTTATTCAGCTTCTCTGCCCACTTTTCAACCAGGTTATTTGGATTTATTTTAATACTAAGTTGTATAAGTGCTTTATAGATTTTAAATATTAACCCCTTATCAGATGTATGCTTTGTGAATATCTTCCCCCTTTCTGTAGGTTGCCTTTTCACTTTGTTGGTGGTTTCCTTCACTCTGCAAAAGCTTTTTAGTTTAACATAGTTGCATTTGTTTTAGATTTTGTTGCCCTTGCCTCAGGAGACTAGTCCAAAAAAATATTGCTAAGACTGATGTTAAAGCACTACTGCCTATGATTTCTTCAAGGAGTTTTATTATTTCAGGTTTTGCCTTCAAGTCTTTAATCCATTTTGAATTTATTTCTGTATGTGATGTAAGGTAGTGATCTAGTTTCTTTCTATCTTTTTTTTTTTTTTTTGCATGTAGCTGTTCAGTTTTCCCAGCACCATTTATTGAACATGCTGTATTTTTCCCATTGTGTATTCTTGCCTCCTTTATCATAGATTAATTTACCATATCATCAGGGACTTTTCTGGGTTCTCTATCTGGTTCCATTCATTTGTATGTCTGTTTTCATGTCAGTACTACCCTGTTTTGATTACTATCAAAAACTTTGCAGTATACCTTGAAATCAGGGAGTGTGTCTATTTGAGTTTTGATTGAACCCAGTTTAGGTCTTAGACTCTGATTCTTTTAAACAGGAACCTGCCAGGATTGAGGAAGTAACTGTGATGCTGAGGGTGCCCAAGTTCATAAGAGAATAAAGAGAAGAAATAGGGGAAATTATTTCTCTGTTAAATTGAAATTTGTTTATAATTTCTACTCCATTCTCTTCAAAAGAAAGCAAGAAATGTGAGATTGTAGAACTCACTCTATGAGAGGAATACAGGAATTGCTTCTAATGTTTTCAGAGTTTTTTGCTGTTGTTGATTTCCGTTTTTCTGGGTTTTTTCCTTCCATTTCTCTCTACTTCCCTTACTCTTATCCACTTTTCCTCCCTCTCGCTTTCTGGTTTTGTTTATGTTTTGAGATTCAGAACTCTAAAGATGGAGGTAAAAAATTCTAGAGAAGGACCATCACGTCTATACCACAGTCTAAAACATTAATACACTTTGAGCTCGATCTGTGACAAATCAGCATTATTCACATTTCAAAGTCAACCTTAATATCCCATTCTGCACCAGATCTTAGTGGTCCTGAGCATAATTAAATTAGTTGCAGAGATTGTGGTCCCAACATGTAATTTCAAGTGTCTCTCTGTGCCAGTTACCCTGAGGCTATCATTTGAGCTACTTCTGGGACTCTTTGAGAACAGTTATGTTGCCTGTGTCTAGTGATCCTATAGCGATGTCGATCTAATTTCTAATTCACCTCCTCTATGACTGAGTGGAGAGGATTTTACCATACATCAACCCTGAAGCATGACACCCAACAGTCTCACATATGTGCCAACCTATTCTTTCCAAATTTGCTAGGAAGTCTTATTTTTAATTTTTTTTCCTCTGATGATTTTAACCCAGTTACAATGGAAAAATACTGAAATTTATATACTTTTATTCTCACTTTAAGTTTTCTTGCCAAGTTCCGATTTCAAAGTCTTTTTAAAGAAGAACAAATAATCTAAAAGAAAAAGAAGGACAGGATGTGTTAATATCTAAGACCTAGCTTTTTTTTTTTTAAAGATTTTATTTTAGAGAGAGAACACAAGCACACAAGTAGGGGGAGGAGCAGAGAGAAGGAGAGAATCTCCAGCAGACTCTTTGCTGAGCTCAGAGCCCCACATGGGGCTTAATCCCACGAACCTGAGATCATGACTTGAGCTGAAACCAAGAGTTGGCCCTTAACAGACCAAGCCACCCAGGTGCTCCATCTAAGACCTAGCTTTCTGCATGGCATTGCCCACAAGGAAAAGATACACTGTTGATTAATTTATTAGTATTTTAACATTAAATTCTCAAAATGACTAAGAAAATTTATATATTATATAATATATAATTATTTTATATAATAAAACATAATTTCCATATTTACTATCCTAATATTTTGAGTAAATAATGATTTAACAAAAGGGCACTGAATGCAATACAAATACTAAGTAAGTTTTATGGCTAAATATTTGTAGTATTAATTATCAATCATACACACTGGGAAAAAAATACAAGGGAAATGGAAAATGTTGGCAAAATATTAATAGTGAAAAATTGCACAATTCAAGAAAAAACTAATAGAAATATAATGCAAGCCACATATATAATTCTAAATTTTCTAGTAGCCACATTTTAAAATAAAAAAGAAATGTACTAATTTTAGTAATATATTTTGTTATCCAATAGATCTAAAATAAGCATTTCAACATGTAATAAACATAAAAGTATTAATGAGGTTTTATGTTCTCTTTTGTATTGTTTTCAAAGTCCATTGTGTATTTTACTCTTATACCAGATCCATTTCAAATTTTCACTGGAAACACTTAATTGAGAATTTATAAAATAAAAAGTTAAAATCATAGATTCATATGTGAAAGTTGTTTCAAAGATATTTAAAATTTCAAACAACGAAATCACTTCCTCTAATACTTGCATCCACAGTAACCAAAATGGTTCATCTTTTATAAAAACATTTATTAATCTTTGATAAAGAATAATCTCAGTTGCAGAACTGTATGTGTTCAAGTTAACTTAATTCACCATCTCTTATGTCAACTAAATATTACCATTAAGTTGGAAGAAGTCTTGAAAATGAAAAGCAACTCTAAGTATAGCTATACCCGCAAAAAGTTTTTCAGAACTTTTTCTTGTAGTTTTTTTGCAGCCACTTTACATAATGCTATAAATTACAATTTAAAAATTCTTTATATCAATACTTTTTAGATGTGTACATCATTATTGCTGATTTGTATTTATGCAAACTTTCCATTTCAGCATTTTTTACCTGCCTAATTAGGTCATAGATAAACTTGGAACTTTAAATTTCCAAGAAAATCTTTACTTTGAATTAACAGCAAATCTATTCAAAACAGTTGATCTTTGTAAAATTTTTCCAGGACTCAACTAATGGGCACTGACAAGGAACACAGGATCACTAGATTCATTGTGTATTTTTTTCAACAGTTTTATAAACAGCTGATACTGTACCATTATACATATATACTGATGAATTTTGACAGTCCTTTCAATGATATTTTTATAGAGACTCTGTTTCAAAAATCTGAGAATAAATATTTTCAACATAAGAGGAATGAAACAAGAGAAATAATCTTGTTTTAGAATTTAGAATTCCAAATTAGAAATCATCTGATAAATGTTCATTTTTGATCTAATATAACACTGTCCATCATGATATAAATTCATTTTTTTATATCTAGCTCAAATTATTCTTTGAAAGGTACAAAGATTAAAAAAATCCATGCCGTGAGGTTTTTTTGGAGTGGGGGGTACCAATTAAGGACATTTCTTCATATCTCCAATTAAAAATAGTTTTCTTTTATGTGCAGGAGTCTCAGCCAATTTGTAGCTGGCCAAAGTTATAAGATTAGATCCTGTAATAACTTTTTAAAATATTTTAGGGACATTTAATTCTGATTTCTGATGACCAATTTCACCAATCCTCTACTATTGAGAGGAAACTTATTAACAAATTCATTGTTTTTCAAAAATATCTTAGTATTGCCAGTTTTGTTATGTTTAACATTTTTTGTACACAGCAATTACTTTTTCACTTTGCTCTAATGACACAAATTCTCAATGCTAAAATTTGTGATATAATTTCTTCCAGTCTCACTTTTTCTTTACTCTGGTGGTATTAGTACTCTTTACCATTCCTTATTCTTCATTATTCCATTCAGGTTTTCATCATTAGTATGCTTTCATTTAAAATCAATGAATTTGTTTATACTTATTAAAATTAAATTAATAACACATGGTTAAATTTAATTACAAATCAATTCTGATTCTAAGTTAGAATCTCCTAAAAGCTTAAGGTGTTCCTTGGCCAGAAGATAGATTTGGAAGCTACACCCTTTCAGGTTTTAATGATCAACCAAAACAGAACAACTGAAGACATTAATTCAGATTCCAAAGGCACCTAATTTACACTGCATACTATTGGTAGTGGGTAACTGTCACTCATTACATGGTGTTTTTAAAAAATGAAAGAGAGCATGCTTTCAGATATCAACTTTCTTTCCGGGTTGGGCAGACAACCATGCTGTCTTTTGTTCTCTAAATAACCATTTTAACAATGTTGTGATAATGTCATCTGGTTCAAAGTCTGCAATCACTTGTTCTAATAGTAGGAAAAAATATAAATCCTAGGGAGACAGTTAATTCCTTGCTTGGAGGGAATGAATATTTTCAGCCCCATTCTCCCCTTTCCCTTGGCACACTTTGTTACCTAGGTTCCCAATGCATGTCACCTTGGTCATAATCCCTGTGAGTATTGTTCTCTTTTTGTGAAGGGCCTCAAATTTGACATAATAATACAGTTCTCAGCCAAAAGAGAGTGATGTGTAGGCTCAGAAGGGTTCCAGGGGTGATTTGAAGAAGGAAATACAAAAGAACACAAAATTTCAAAAAACATAGTGAGAGTTAAAATGAAATTGGTGAAAATGTCACCTCTCTACCCTCTGTATGTCTCCAGACTTACAATTTTAGCTCCTTCAGGGGTACCTGTTCTTTATCAGTGTCAGGAGCACAGAAGCCATGATGCCATAAGTAGGAAAAAGCACGCTGGGCTGTCCTGAGCTGAGGCCTGATCAAGAGATGAGAAATCATCTGACAGATGATCCCTGACCTAAACTTTTTATTGCTAGTGCTAATGTGTGCAACAGAAAGCAGCATCAATTTGTAGAAATGATACTGGCTTGTAGTACCATACTGTCTTTGTCTGATAAACATGGGAAGTATAGTAACATGGCACCTGAAAAGGAAAAGATAGAATGCTTCAACTTCTTAAGCATAAATTTGATTTTGACAGTGAGAGCAAAAATGTGGGTTTATTCACAGGGAGCTGAATGTGTTCAGATTAAGCCAGTTGGATTATGTTTCACTGGAAATATCAGTTGGATTTATCAAGAAGAAGTCTTAGATGAAGTTGAAAGGTTTCTCTACACTAAATTGTGCTAAAAATAGAGAAATTGGGTAGGTAACTGGCTTCTCTGTTGCCAAAGGCAGGTTATTTAATTGTTAAAATTATTTATTACAAAGCAGAGCTCAGGATCTGACATGGTAAAGAATACAAATTACAAAGGAGCAAAGGCAATGATTAATAATAATTGCTAATGTTATTAAGTGATAACACTGTCCTGTGTGCTTTACATATATTATACCATGTGATCTTCACAAGCAACCTGTGGGACTGATGTTTTTGTTTTTCTTACTCTACAAAGAAGAAAAATCAATATAAGGAGTTTTCCCAAGGTCACCCTGAGTAAACTCAGAATCCTGGCTAGAACCCTGCCTTGTAGCTTCTATTCTTAGGTTGAAGATTTATACTTATAAATCACTGAGTTAATGGAGTCATATACTGTGTTTTAAAATTTAAAGAAAATATAAAACCTACCTCGCTCACAAGACAAATATTTTTACGTTTTACTTATTATTTATTATTCTTAGTATTTTAGTGTATTTTTAATGTCCCTTACTGTTTGAGGACAACTGTAATTTTTCCTGAGCAAAATTTTTCAAAATCAGCACTGAATATGTTTTAGGCAGTGTGCCCCATAATTTGGTGTTTTGAGGGTACAAATATGAATTACTCATGGCCTCCTCCTTTGAGTAGCGTATAATCTAGAGGAGGAGACAACTTCATAAACAGAGATCTCTAACATAGTGGAACAAAGGCAAGGAGAGCCCAGAGAGGGCAATGGATCTGGCTGAGGTCCGAAGGAGATAGTGTTTTGGTGTAGGCTGGGTTTGGGTGCGGCCTTTGGGGTGTAGTAGCACTGAGGGGATTGCCACATTTGGGGAGAAATTCTGTGAGATTGAGATTTGGAGCGTGTGGGAAGGAAAATAACTAATATTGAGACAATAAAGGTAAATTAGAAGTAAAATACACAGTGGCTGTGAATGTAACTACCATGTTTCCCAAGGTGTGATGTACAGTAGGAAAATACTGAGGGGGAAAAAGATTGATGAGATATTTTTCAAAGGTGAAGATATTCTAAAATTTTAAGAAATATTCCATAAGACTTCATATTAATTTTGAAAAACCAAGTGTATAAAAACATGGCATTAAGCCAAAAATTCTCCTGTGAATTGCAATTTATATTTAGCTTTACAAATTGGATGAACTAGAATAGTTCATAAAATTAACATTCAAAGCCACAGAGAAAAGATGCATTTACATTCTGCCATATGCCATCTGAGCTGCATTTTTTGAAAGATGGACAAGCTTCGTGCACTATTCAACTTTTTTTTCAATTAATTACCCAATTACTTCACAAATTATATACTTGCTGCAAGTTGTGCTATTTTGAGATATTATATTTAAACCAATTTTCTTTCTTGTATGTTGAAAACTCTATACTGATTTCATGTGGCTGAACGCCCCCTATTGCAAAATTTTAATTCAATTCATGAAGTTTGAGTTGGAATTTATCTTATATTTTGCTTTTCACAGGTTCTATTGGTATGCAATATACTAATAACCCACAGATCTCTTCCTTGTTCTGTGTCTGTTTTTTCTGCCTGCCTGTCTCTCACACACATAGTAGTCCAATTTTCCAAGAAATAAATTTGCTGATCAGTATGAAGTATACTTTAGTTAAACATAAATTTTTTAAAATCCCCTCCCTAAAGGAATCAACCTTTTATTACCATGGGAATTGACTTGAGTCTGTCTTAATAAATATCTAAAATAAGGTAATAGAATCATTGATGGAATTATGACATTTTTATCTTGGCACAGAAGCATATAAACTAGAAATTTAGTAATCATTTTACCATTTAAATACATTTCAGTCAAAGAATAATTAGTGAGCCCACTATGTGTTCGGCTTTCAGTTCTCAGTTTGTCTGTATCATCACCTAAATTGATCAAGATGCACTCCTGAGAGAGAGCAATGGAATTTTACAAAATCCAATCTTTGTAGCTTGAAATACTTAAAAAGCAAACATAAACTGAAGTTCCTTTATATTACCTACAAGGCCTTTACTTTAAGAAACAATTAAAAACATTATTGCTCTAAATAGCAACCTCCTCCTTCTCTTTACAACATCATTCACAAATATTTTTAAAGAAGAATCTTTTTTTTTTTTTTTTTTTTTTTTTTTTCAACTTGCACTCTGTATTTTTATTGAGTGGGGCATAGGCAACTTTTCGCCTTTTCGACTCTGCTGTCCTCGAATGCTGGTTGTAAGCTGGTAGAGGGGGAGAGAGAGAGTGGTATTTCAGAATTTGACATGGCTTCGATCAGAACCCACTGGAAACCCTTTCTTCCTGCAGGAAGTGTTAGGCTGGAGTAGTGGCTGGGATGCACTGATATTCTGTACATTTTGGGACAAAGACGAGATCTGGGAGAGAATTAGTCATTGTCTCCCTGGAAGAGAAGTTCTAGGTCTTGTTGACATGTTTTCATGTGACTTCTTCCTGGCAGTTGCTCCGACAGTGACCAGATCCACGGGGCTGGTCTTCCTGCAAGCTGGGGCAGACCATTGTTTTCCATTCTTTTAGAAAGGTGGTAGAATGTTATTAAGTAATAGAAACAGAAGAAAATATGCAAAGTTGGAATCAATAAACTTTGAGACAAGAAAGCTGAAAATCTTATGTTATAATCTTTTCTCAATTCTAAAATGCCATTAATTGCAAGAATATTTAGCTTCAATTATGACAGCTTTTTGACAAACAATATGCAATAAATGTTAAATGTGTGCATTTATTCCTTGACCTATCCAAATATCAGATGTATTAAAATGTGAATAATGGGATTGAGACATTAGTTTATGCACACATAGGAATATTTTCCCTATATAATGTGCATATTTGCATGTGTGTATGCCTATAATCACACTTACAGAGGGGAAGGCAGGAAGAAGGAAGATTGATCGCCAGCTGGCATGGGCGCATACACGCTTACCTGCTTTTTGAAATCTCTACTACTGTTCAGTTGCAGATGCCTCAGGCATTCAGCTACAAAGTGTACAAAGAGACAAATACCCACCCACATATCAATACTCTATTTAGTAGTTTAAAACACCTATCATCTAAAACATAGTTCTTTAAAAATTCTAAATATGGTTGAAAATCTGTTACATAATGACAGAAAGGAAGAAGGAGGTACCAACCATAGTACTTTTTAATGGAAATAGATATGTGCTCTGGGCAAGATCTGTTGGAAAGGGGAAAATTCAAGCTTTGAAGATTTGATTCCCTTCCTATGCTGCTTTTAACTTTTCACAGTAGTTACTAAGCTCATATCTGTTTTGTGTTCTGGATGCTTTAGCATCCCTTAAAAATATTTAATTATCTAGTACCAAGGCAGGAAAAAAGGATGGGAAGACTTAAAATGAAAATCATATAGGCTAGATTTAAGTTTTGACAGCCCTATGTTAGATATTAGCTAAGAGAACTGTACAGATTTTCTTCCCCAAATAGACTACTAGCACTTTCAAAGCTTGGGGATAGAGATGTGCAGAGTAGACTGGGGACACAGTCCACTTATTCAATGTGCTTCACAGCGTCTCGTATATAAATAATTTACCCTGTAAATCCAAAGGAATAATGAACAACTTACATAATTTATCTTGATAGTCTCTATAGTCTTGCATTTGGCTTTGGTTCCATGTAAACCTATAATCTTATGTCTGAGAGGGAACACAACGTAGTCATGGCAGTGCAGGATGCAGAGAGAGGGGTCATGCTGAGTCTCGTGTAGTCTTAGAGCCCATTTGATTTTGATAAAGTTGTCATTTGAATTTAGTTCATGCCAAAATGCAAAAATAAAACCATTTCCATAAAGGATAAGTAAAAGCGTTAGAAATTGTGAACTCATGAGTACCGATCATTATATTTTTATATACATGACTACTTCTCCTAAATGTCATAAACTCCCCTGGAATAAGAGCTATCTCTTAACATTTCACGGTATCCTCAGGGTCTAACACACCCTTGTACACAGAGTAGACACTTATTAATTGTTGATGATTTATCCATCCAATTTATTGAATTGCTATTATGTACTGTGAATTGCTACAAGGGCACTAAGATGAAACAAATGTAGATCCTGTTTTCAAGGGGCCATCTATCTAGGAGGATAAATGAGATACACCAAATATATAAGATCTGTAAGATATACAAAATAATAAGACAAACTGAAAAGAGGACAGTGTTCTAGTCAAAGCACAGGCAAAATTCAGTTGGAAGTTCAAAGGAAGGAATTCAGTAAATGGAAAAGGCTTCATGAAAGAGGTAGAATCTAATGGTGATAATAGAAAAAAATTGAGTCAGTGATGTAGCATTATTTCAGAAACAAATATAATAAAGAATTTGACATGAAAAAATTAGATTCCTTGGAATATAGAAATGTTTAAAATTGTTTCAAGAAGGTGTTTTCTTTGTGTTCATCTATGCAATATTGTCTATCTAATCTATGCTCTTCCTGACAAAACTACATGCATGTAAAGTGTAGATTCTTGTATATCTGTCCACTCATTTGATAAACATTTGTCTGCTGATAACCATTTTAGTATGATGTACTGAAAGCACCATAAGGTATTAAAAAATAAAAAGACCCATTCATGTTCTTAGGAGCTTATTGTTAAAGAGGGTATATATACAAGCAATTATTATTAAGGTGTTAAGAGAAGATGTATATATACATATATATGTATAGCAATTATTATTAAGGTGGAATTGGCTAATTATAAATACCCATAATAGTTGTATTTGGCTCATCCAACACATTTTTTTAAAAATAGGAAATAGTCCTATGCAAAGCTTATCAATTTTATCAAAGTTAAAATACAGGTGATTCCTGTCTTAACAACATAATTGGTTTCTAGTACAAGGAAAGCCCTTATAAGTCAATCCCTTGATGTTATAAATTTAGGGTTTCATTCCTGAAAAAAACATTTAGTGCCATAATATATTAAAGTTATTCATGAAAGTAAATTAAAATAAAGCACAAATATCTTTGATATATACATACTAAGTGTGTGGGGGGAAATAGCATAATATAAAATCACATTGTAGATTTCTTTGGAAGTGTATTTCTGCAATTGTTACTATGGCTATTTTAATTACAATAAGAAAGATGATAAATGCAGAATGGTACAATCTAAGATTTTATTAAGTCTGGGCTTTCCCATGGGATAAAATACACTTAGAAAATTTTATGGATTATGATTTTTACTCTGATTTTAGAAAGCACTTCAGTTTCTCACATTGCCTCATTTCATCATTTATATGACCTATTTGGTAAAATTTGTAATCTAGTCTTTATATTTGAGCTGTTTCTTTAAATTCTGGATAAGCAGGCAACTGAAAAGCCTTTTGATATAAGTAAACATAAACAAACGGCATTGACTAGAATAAAATATAAAATCCAGAGGTGATTTCAGCTGAAATATATAAATTTGGTGGTTAGAGGGGGAAAAAAAGGAGCAAGTGGTCATAATTAGAAATCTCATTATTGACAATAAGTTAAATACCACATTATTACCTAGACAGGGATAATCATCTGTATTTCCAATTTTTTTGCTTTATATATCTCTACTTAAGATTTGAAACTTTGACTTATTAATGTCATTCTTTCTCTCTGCATTTGTATAGCAAATGACATTGTCCTCTTGTTATCACAAGTGTGTGACTATATATTGCAGACATTTTTTTCTACACTCAGTCACAACCATAATTTATTCATCCCAAGGTGTACCCTGGCCAGCACTGGACAAGGTTGTTCCTTTTATGAAAGAAATAATTCCTGAGGAGGGCTCTTTTCCTTTTTGATGCTATTATAGCACTGGCTTGGTTATTAATCTGCTAAGGTGATCATGTCCTGCTTCCGATACCTTCTTATCCACATGCAGATGAATCACATAGGGAACTACATTCATGCACTCGATTATTAGGTTTATTTCATTGTTATTTTTAAAGAATATTGGCATCTGGATATGTAAATGAGGCTATAAATGAAAGTCGGTTATTGCAATCTACTTTCTCCTACATTGTCTGGTATTTCCCCTAAGCTGTTTTGCACCTGACTGGTTGCATGGTTTTAGTCCCCATTAAAATAGGTCTGAGACTTCAGAAAAACAAATTGTGCCTGAAATTGGGACTATTAGAATTCTACAGTGCCATCCACAAGCCAGCAGTGGCACTGCAGAGGACCTATAAAGATCAAAAAATAAAAACATAGGAAATGTGGTGCTCTACTCATTGTGGCACATCTGACATTTTTAAGCTCCAGAAGTCAGCTTCATATACTTTTGTCAGATTATAACTTATAAAACCAAGGTTGGGTCAAACTAGCTTCATGCCACTTAGAAAGATTTCCTTAGGAACTAAAATTTTCTCAATGATAAATGTACTCACCTTCATTATAATCATATTTCCTATATGTAGGGTATTTATAAGGTAATTGAGCAAGTAAAAAAATAATCATTTTCATTCCATTAGAAGATAGCCATTCTAAAAAAACATCTGCAGCAAAAAGATGTCTTTTCACACATACTTTACATATTGATAGGGGAAAATAGTGGTTGTTGCTTCTAACAAAGACAAGGAAGAAAGGCAAAATTAGTGCAGGAATTCAAAGGAGGGTAAAAGAAGTTCAGCATCCTTGAAAGCTAACCTCCTTCCACAGTGCCTGTTCCCACTGTCATCACTAAAAATAGTCCTCAGATCTTCAAATGCCTCCCAGGTCCAGTATCAAGCCCCTATAGCTTGTGAGTATTTTTTTTGTGAGTGCTATGGTCAACCCTCTTCCTTATGTACAAAGATCTGAGCTCATAGAATGACTCTGTTCAATTGAACAGAATTCTCAACTCTAACTTGAGTTTTTAAACACAGATGAAACGCGAAAATATGTCAAAGTTTCAAACCTGAGGTATGTGGGTAAGGAAATTGATCTCCAGAGCACCAATTTGCTCTGGAGGAGCAAGTCTAGATTCCAGAACAGCTTATCATGCTGGCTCAGGAATAAGACACAACAGGCAGTAATGGATGTATGGTCTTTGATTGCTCTGGTCTGTCCTTTGCAACAGGGAAAGCTGTGTGGGGATGATGGTTGATACTGATATGAAAACTGGACATAGTACACACTTATAAAAAGTCCCCTCTGCACTACTGTGTTTAGTATTCCTTGTGGAGTGGGTAAGGGAACGTGAAAAGGATTGGGAGAGGCACCTGAAAATAAACAATAAGCAACTTGAAATTTGCTTGCAAAAAGGGCTCTTGTTATACTGTAAAGGACAGTTGTTCTACAAAGAATCAAAGTATGCTCTATTTAACAGCTAGAAAAATGGCCTGCATTCCAACTGAGTTGAATTCAAGGTAGGAAAGTTGTGTCTGAAAGTTATATTATACCTACCAGTGTTTTGCAAGTCTGTTAGGTTTTGAATATTTCTTATACTGTTAATTATCTTCTATACCTACCATACTACTGAAAACTTATATACAATTTTGTAGACTGTTCAGTCCAGTAACTGTTCATCCTCAACAGGCTAGTCTTGCAATGCATTTCTGAATAAATATATGTTGTAAAATGTCTATTCCTGTATCCCCGAGCTCATCATTGTCATGTCAAACAGCCTTCCCTCTACTAGGGTCTTCACTACAGAAGCACAGTACCAATTAATTGATTATAGTTGTCCAGAACTGCCCAGAAATTAAACTTATAATTTTAAATTATACAAAGGAAGCCAAAGAGTCCAATTAAAAGGAGATACAATAAGTTGGATATGTCTCCTTTGAATTACAATCACCTGGTTTTTCTAAACTATATAATCAAAAGGAATTAATACTTAATCCTCATACCCTACCACACATTATTTTCAGTGTGGGTATAGAATAAGCACATTATGTTGGGTTGAGCAGATGTGGAGATCCGTAATACCATCATCTAAAAATAGACTGTGGCTTAGCTTCAAAGTGCATACTCAAAAATACACTGGCATTTTGGATAACTATTATAATACTAGCCCATGTAGTTAAGGCAAAAACCATCCCAATCTAATTACCATTTTTAAAGTTTGTATGTCAATGTATTTTTGAATGCCGATATCAAAGTGAAGTGTTCTGATATTCCAAAAGACCATATGTTAGGGAAATATAATCTTAGGAATACAGCGTGACATCTATGAAATTTTCAATTTAATTGTGCTTCAAAACCTCAGCTCCCATGTGTGTATTTTAAGTTAACTCCTTTCCAAGACATTCTTATGCTTGTCTATCTCGTCTTTGTCTTTCCTAGTGCTAATAAACTTAAGAGTTTATTAAGCTCTGAGTTTTGTCCATCAAAGCAAACACTGTGTTTAATAAACTACTTAATGTATCTGTAATTAAGAACTCTTACTTGAAGAAGAAACTCCATTATTTTGTACTTAAACATTGTGTACGTACCAGTTGATATGTGTGTCTGCTTTTTAAATGAACATATAAGTGAAAGAGTGTTCTTTCTCTTTCTCCCTGGTGATATTTGAAATCCTGCCAGCTTTCTTGACATTTTATAGACACACAATCTTCTTCAGGTCAATCATAAACATTACATAGTAAATAAAGGAGATGGGGAGCTGAGGAAAAAAAAAAAAGAGGCCAATTCAACCTGCCAAGCAACAAACAGTAATTGGGTTGGGTCAGAGTGGAGTAAAGTCAAAGCAGTTCTCTGGAAGCATTTAAAAGCTTTTCTAATGAGTTAATAGGATGAAAACATTTATATTAAAGAAGTTCTTGTGGGACCCCGAGCACTAAGGAATTATCTAAGAAAGGGTTGTGGTTTCTGATGCTGATTTGAATCAACCTTATGATCTGCAGCAAGTAGTTTGGATTTATTGGGTTTCTCTTCCCTCCCAAAGTTCATCTGAAAAATGAGATTTTATTTAGGAGAATTAAAAATACTATCAAAAATGTTACAAATAGGAAACATTAAAATATACAGGAATTGGTATCTTAAGTATGTTACATTTTAATCTCATATATGGATGTTACATTTCCAGCAGTGGCAATATTATAGATTATCAATTTACTAGAGCTTGTGAGCCTTTTTGTGTGAGTGTACACCAATTTAGTATAATTCTTCCAGTCTTTTGTCACTTGAGTAAGAAATTTAATGAATTTTCAGTTGCATCAGATTGAATATTTTAAAGTAACTATGATGTTTGTTATATAAAGAAAATACTTTATTCCTTATAAACTAGCTTAAATTTAAACACAATGATTCCATGGAAAAGAATATAGTAAACTTGTCTCCTAAAGACAGTGTTTTCAAGTATGGCTACAAATATAAATTAGGATTTACATTTTTTATTCAATAGTAAGTTACTTACATTTTGTATGTGTGTCTCTAAGTTTTATTCACTTGAAATTGTGGTGTCAGGATTTCCCTGTCTTTTATTTACTCTTTTTTTTTTTTTTAAGTATCCTAGAAGATGAAAAAGTCCTAAAATTCCTTCAATTCTATTTATTTCAACTTGTGGTTACATAAAATGGAATAAACTGAATAATTACAGGAACGAAATCAATCTGGATGGGAATCAAAATGGATGTATAAAATTTACCAGAAAAGAAATGTTACAAATACAATAGTATATAATAAAATACAATGCAATATTGTAAGTTTTAAAATGCAAGCAATCTAAAAAATTCTGAACTTGTAACTTTTCTTCTATTTTTATTTTTTATTTATCATTTTTCAATAATTTTTTTTTTTAGAGGGAGCACATGCACTCTGGGGGGTGGAGGAGTAGAGAGAGAGAGAGAATGAAGATCTTAAGCAGGCTCCACGCTCAGCACACAGCCCGAAGCAGGGCTCCATCTCATGACCCTGAGACTATGACCTCAGCCAAAACCAAGAGTCAGATGCTTAACCAACTGAGCCACCCACGTGGCCCTTTCTTCTATTTTTAAATGTACTTTTAATTGCATTAATAGTATGCAACCAAAGATAAAAACCTTTTTAAAATGTAACTTATTAGTGAGAGCTAAAATACTTAGCTAAGTTAAAAAAAGAGCCCTAAAGAACACTTGCAAAAGCATTTATTCTTCTTAAGAGCTCACCATTTATATCTAAATAAAACTTACCTGTTGCAGAGAAAAGTTTGCACCAGTAGCAGAGGAAGGGTGGTGAAATGAGCCCTTACCGATACTCTAAATTTAACTAATCTTGTTATATTTTTCTTTTTCACCTCCCAAGTTAACTGTTTTTCCCTTATATCCCATGTTATAAGCTCACTGATTACTTCTTAACGTCACCGAAGAAATGTATAATTTATATAAATGGACTCATTTTTTTCACACTGAAGGAAAATCAAAGCCCCTCAGAATTAATGGAAATGAACACAAATTTTTTAAAATGCATCGATTATCTTTGCATTATCAACCGAAACAATATTGGCACCCACTAAGTGTAAATAAAATTATTTTTAATTGCCGGTAAATATCTCCATATAACGTTGTTTACATTTTCATAATTTGTAAAATAAACTTCAGAAGTGCAAAAAAGTTTCTGTGACATCTTGAGTTGAGAGGGTTCTTGAGAATGGAGTTTCCAAGATGGGTACCCTGGATAGTCTACCCAAAGCACATGTCTTAAACAGTCAGATGAACAATTCTATTGCTCCTTAGTTCCCTTACCAGCTCATAATAATGAAATTTCATGATTTGAGAGAGCATTTGCTAGTCCTAAAATGTTCCCTAAACTAACACTGGCTCTCTCATTCAGAGAGCTCTCTGGGAATGGTATCCAGTGTATACAATGGAGACCACTAACACACACTTCTTAAGGAAACACATCTCCAGGCATCCTCTCTATCAGCTGTCCTGTCCCCAAGAAAAGGGCATTTTTCACCTGTCCAGGCAGAGCACTGGTAGGGCCAAATCTATCTACCTGTCCATAAAACCAGTTACATACTTACTGGTGGCACGGTATTGGTTTGTCCCTGGGAAATATTAAAACAATACTTTAAATTTCTGTATCACCTTCCATGTATTATTATATTAGGCAGTTTAATACTCATGTCTTTTCTAGATTAAAAAAAAATATTTTTTGATTTTTAAAAATGCTGTGTCTGGAAGGAACAGAAAGAGCTTTCATATAAAAAAAATGCAAATAAATAGTAACTGATCATACTAAGACATCTTCTGGAGAAATGTTAACTCTAAAGAATTGTAGTATTTACTGGTTTTATAACTAATAAATTTTACTAAACGCATGTGCCTACATTCTTTTGTAAAGGAGGTGGCATAGATAATCTTTGATAGCTCTTTTTTTAATATAAGATCCTCGGGGACACTGTTCTTATAAAGAATGACAAAATGATACACCAGGCTTATTCAACTTTGAAGGTAGAGAACCTCGGCCTCTTCTCTGGAGAGCAATACTTTTAATGACTCCAGAGACAAGGTGGTTATTTGGAAATCAACAAGCACAGCCTGAATTGACAGTGGCCTCTTCGTGTTTTACCTTTTAACGTGAACTAATACTTTCTCCAATTTCTCATTTTTTCCTACCTACAAATAAACCAATATAAAAAGCGCACTATAATATTCATCCCACTCGCCTCTCTATTCGATATGGCAGCACTGATGTACCAGGTCCCTAGACTAATCCTTTATTTGGGGATAGAGCTTTTTTCCAGAATAAATAAAACCAGAAATTTCATCTTAATAAGGCAAGTGCACCCCTCTGCTGCAATTTCAGCTACTAGCAATCATTCTGTGCATCAATTTAGTTTTCTTGGAAAGAAAAATAATGCATAGTTTCTATCTCATTGTATATAGTGGAGATCACTAATACACCACTTCTTAAGGAAATGCATCTATAAATGAATGAATAAAGAAACATGTGCTGCATAATATAATACTCTGTAGAAATATTTAGAAAAGGAAAACTTAGGAACACTCAGGAAAGAATCTCAAACCTGGGAAGCCAATAATCTAATAGGTTTTTGAAATAATGTTGAAACAATACAATTTTAGCACTATAGAGGCATGGTAGCACAGCAATCAAAATTACTTTTATGCTTTCGTGCTTATATTTCTTAAGGAGTCATAAATCCAGACAGCTGAAAAGTAGCAACTTTAAGAGAAAAATGTATAGAGAAACTAAGTCACTACCATGGCATATAACTAAGGCAGAATAAATAAATGAAAAAAGAATTTTGATTTTTTCCCTCCCTAGGGGATAAAGTTGCCTACTCCTTTAAAACAAAATATCTATTCACACTGTAGTTTCATTTTTATATAAGTTGCTAAAGTGGAAAATGGGTGATAAGTTTAGTAAAAAAAAAAAAAGTCCACGCTAAAAACAATGAAAACAATATCCACTCTAGAGTTAATTCCGAATTCCCTGTGAATAAATCAATAAAATCTATGAATCATAGTTTCTAATTATGGGGGCTACAGACTACTTCCATCTTAATCACCTGAAATGATTGTCAATAATTCAGATTTCTGGACTCCATCCCAAATGCAATCATCTGAATTTCGGGGAATCTGCCTTTTAATCAGTTCTAGATATTCTCTGTAGCCTGAGAGTCATTTATAAAGTGTTATTAGTACTTTTACACTTAAATATCAACATAATAAGCCTGGAATGAGAGTGAGAGGGTTGCAGAGAATTAAGGCACTAAAACTTCTACTTATGGACGAACAATACGATTGAATTATTAAAAGTATGTTTGTCGTGCTCCCTGAGTGCCAGAAAGGAAAACTGGGACTTCAGGTGCAGTGATTACTAGTACCTGCTTCCTCTGCTTTGGTGAGACAGCAATTCACAGCCTGGAACAATAAACATTGGCTATTGTGGTTGTTTATATTTTGCATATCATCAAGTTTTGTTTTTTTTTTCCCAAACTCTCAATCCTAATATGAACCTATTGCATCCCTTTTTAGTCTTGAGGCCTTTGAGAAAAAACTTGAATCATTCTGCTGCAGACTAACTTGGTTGTCAGATGGCCAAATGGCTTTGTTCTGCCCTACTTCTTTGAGTTGGAGCTGCTGTTTCCAGTAGCGCCCCCTCCCGCCATGTCCTCTTTTTCTTTCATTTACTCTCTTCTTTTCTGGGTGTACATCCTCAAATAACTTACTAATTAGTTATACATGGGAAGTAAATTTTCTGACTCTTTGCATGCCTGAAATTATTCATTCTTGATAGGTAGTACGATTAGGATACAATCCTAGGTTGAAATTGCTTTTTCTTTGAATTTTAAGGGTTAATTGCAGTCTTCTGGCATTCAGTACCCTGATGAAATGTCTAATGCCAGTGGAATTCTCTTTTCTTTATAGTTGCTTTGTTCTGTTATAGAGCCAGGGCAGCACATGGTGAGAAAACTCTTGGAAAATCTGACTTGTTCTCTATGAAGCTTGGAGTTACAGAATCTGGTGACTTAGTCTCAATTGGAAAACAGTTGAGCAAACACAGAGAAGTCTAGAGGCTGTTACTTCAATCACTCAGATTTTGGTGGGGCAAAAACAAGATGGTGGTTGTCAGTATGTTGTCACTGGCTTTTCCTCATGCGCAGAAAGCAACTTGACTAAAGATGACTTGAAAGATCACTGTCTAAAGGGTTTATGTCTGGTGCAGGGTCACAACACCGGAAAGGAGATGGAGACTGCTGTCAGGGCAGCAGCTGAGGAGGAGTCCTAGCAGGTCAGCCAGAGAGTGAACACTGTGTCAGCGAGTTGTAAGGGGAAGGCTCCCCAGCTGCTCTGGGATGGTGGGAGGAAATGGGTACATCTAAAGGCATGCAAAACCTCATATGAGACAACATTTAGATAGCTGCCAGAAAGTGAACCTAGCAGCCAAGAAAGTTATAAATAGTATGAGCTCAATAAACAAATATTTTATTTTCCTTTATTACTCAGCATTCTTTCCCACTTGGATCTTAGAAGAGCTAAAAACAGAATAGGGAATGGAGGGAGAGAAGATGAGCTGCGAGGAATCTGTAAAATACAGAACATGTTTCCTTACCCTGTTGTAAG
The DNA here is from genome assembly GCF_004348235.1 of Phoca vitulina. Classification (NCBI taxonomy): domain Eukaryota; kingdom Metazoa; phylum Chordata; class Mammalia; order Carnivora; family Phocidae; genus Phoca; species Phoca vitulina. The sequence continues at coordinate 42,095,118 of NW_022589709.1, forward strand.
TCTCCCTGCCCTGGTCAGGCCTCAAATAGGTGAGGGAGTGGGAATGCAACTGTTGAAAAAAATATGAAATAGAATTTTTGGTTGGGGTTAGACGAGTAAGATTATTTTATTATCTAAAATATCAAAAATCTATCAGATATACCTGGAAGTCTCCAGGGTGGGAAAGAGAAATTTGACTTTGCACACTTAAAATCAGAGGCTGAAAAAAATTAGAGCTTGTTTTCTTTGTTGTGTTTTCACCAATTCCAGCCCATTTAATAAACTGGTTATAATGTCTTTTTTGTTTCTTTACTGTTATTTTAACGGTTCTGGTAGAAAAGTCAAATACATGAGCTCAGTCCAACATTTTAATTATATGTTCTAGAAATTATTTTTAAAAAGTTTTTGAATGTGATTATTTTTTATTCTTCCTTACTCTTTTCCTCTTTAATGTGTTTTGTGAATTTGGAAAAGTTGGAACTAACAAACGGAATCTGTCACAGAACACGTCACACCCAATGGCTAGTTTGGCTGCTTTTCCTACAAATACATTTTTTTTATTATGTTAATCACCATACGTTACATCATTAGTTTTTGATGTAGTGTTCCATGATTCATTGTTTGCATATAACACCCAGTGCTCCATTCAGTACGTGCCCTCTTTAATACCCATCACCACGCTAACCCATCCCCCCACCCCCCTCCTACAAATACATTTTTAAATCAAAACTAACACATTTATTTTGGTTTCAGAGAGATACAATTTATATAAATGTGTGATCAGTGTCATAAGTGGCTAGGTTTCAGATTAGGGAACAAAAGGCTAAACAAACTAGTGAATAGTACGAATATGACAGCAAGGTATGTAGAAAGATGATCAAGGTTGATGCGAAATGAGATGGAGCTAGGGTTGGGGCAGAGGGTCCTTACTAAATGTCACAAGTCAAGAAGATGAGCCTCTATCTTTGAGCTGCTGCCTCTCTACACAACTGCTTTATTTGCCACCATAACTTCTATTGGATAGCTGAGCTGACAGATGCATTTGCAATGATTGACAAAAAGAAAGAAAAGGAGCAGTTGGGGAAAGAAAAGATAAAAGGAGCGTAAGAGACTAGAAGGAAGAAATAGGGAACGAGGAAAGGAAATATTAAGGAGAGGATGACACTGAAGGAAGGTCAAGAATGGGCTATTTATGAAGGAAATTGACTCCATTAAGGGCAAACTTTTAATCTAAATGTCAGGCAAGAGAAGTCTGTGCAAGGGCATTCTTTCTTGAGGAACAAGAGTCAGATTTTTAGCTCTGGTGTTGAATACAATAGCCACCAGTTATATATGCTATTTAAATGTAAGATTAAATTAAGGAGACATACCATGAAAGACTCTTAATCTCAGGAAACAAACCGAGGATGGCTGGAGTGGAGGGGGGTGGGAGGGACAGGGTGGCTGGGTGATGGACATTGGGGAGGGTATGTGCTATGGTGAGCACTGTGAATTAGGTAAGACTGATGAATCACAGACCTGTACCCCTGAAACAAATAATACATTATATGTTAATAATAAATAAATAAAATGTAAGATTAAATTAATTGAAATAAAATAAAATTTACAATTCAGTTCCCCAGTTTCCCTAGCCACATTTAAATGCTCAAAAGTCACATGTGCTTAGAGGTTACCATATCGGATAGCACAGACCCATTTCCATCATTACAGAACATTCTGTTGGACAGTGCTGTTACGGAGCTTTATTGTTAGCTAAAGTTTGGCCAGTTCTGGGAATAGCAGGTCAAGATGGTTTGGGGGGGAGGAGGAATTATTCTTGCAGAGGAGTAACCATTGGTTGGGCAACTTAGTTTTATTAGGTAGGGTGAGGAGAAACAATCAGTAACCAAGGCTGTATGTTAACAGGGGGTGGAGAGGAACAATTTGTGTAGGACAAGGACATATGAAAGATTCATTGGAAGATTTTTAGACTTTTGGAATCTCTCATAGTTCCTCCTATTAGTCAACAGGGAAATTGAATCTCATTTTTGACCAGAGCTTGGTTTGTTGAGTTCTCCAGATTTACTCCACTCATGGCAATTGTAGTCTCAGACTTGTTAGTCATGACTGCCCTCAGGTCTTCTTAAGAATTTTCTCTTTGCTGTCAAATTTCAATCATCTGTTGAGTGAATAGCTGTATGGGAGAGAACACAGCCAACATTGTGAGGACAAGTAACATAATTACTAGATGACTTTGGATAATGTCACTTAGCCATGATCCTGCCCCACTTGGGATCATCGGGAAGAACAGATCTTATCTCTACTTTGAGTCTGTGCAGACAGAAGTTTGATATCAATAGGTTTACTTAATACTCTGTTTTTTCTCCTGATTGAGCCAGAGTAACCAGGGAAACAACTTTAGGAATCTTATTTTAACAATAAAAAACCTTAAATAAATAGAGACACAAACACACACAAAAAAATAGCCATCAAAAGAAGGTGGCCAAAAGAATGTGGCAGTCAGTGTTGATATTACTCATTGATATTACCTGATATTACCCAGGTCTAAAATTTCTTTTCTGCTATTTGGGCAGTTTCTTTGTAACAAGAAACGGCTTTTAGCTAACAGACCATAATAAGAAAATATTCATAGCTACATAGGTGAGATAACTAAAATCTGTTGTGCTATTGAGTTAGAATACTCAAAGTTCATGTGCAAGTAGAAGAAATGTTTGTGGTGATGGGAGAACTTTTTAAGTTATAGAAGACGGCATCTAGTGAGTTTCTCCAAGCTAACATCTCAGGCTTGCCAGTTTTCTGTAGATCGTATATAGGGGTGGCCAGTTCAGAAAAGTTAGATATCCAATGTCTACCCTACCCCATGAGACCAAGAAATTCTCCACATTGGTAATTATCTGGGGAAAGTTACAACAACTTTTAATCTTTTAGGAGAAACAGGCTTCCATTTTATGTGATGTAATGGCCTAGATAATGGACTTGGGACTAAAAAACTCAAATTGATCTTTAGAGACTTTGTGTACCTTATACACTAACATTGTCAACAAAGAGAAATTCTGCAAGACTTTCAATCTATAAAAACATAATAGAAGACCATCCACATTTTATTTAAGTGTAGATATGTATAAAATATGTATTTTTAAGAGTATATGAGTCCTGAGGAAACTGGACATCTCTAAGCTGGTTGTCTCTGTTAGGATAATTGCAAGAAGAGGGTACTTCTGTAAACCTTTGGAAAATAACTACATGTTTTGTTGATTTTCCCAAGTGATGGAAATAGGTAGTCTAAATGCAAGGCCATTCTAAAGAATGTTGAGCATAGAGATATCACTATAAAGTGAGTAACCAGTTCTGTGAGTGAGAGTGAAGTGGTGTTAGAATCGAGGACTCTAAAAAAGTGAGAAAACAATCTTTGTAATAGCTCTCAAATCTTGTTAAAAGCAGCAGCCTTGTCTGTCTTTCTGAGGGATGAAGTAGAGGTTTTACAAAGACTAATGCAGGATAATGAATTTTTCCTGTAAGTATTAATATGGGCTGTAGTCCTTCAAAAGCCTTTTTTTTTTTAAGGGTATCTTGGGTCAGTTTTAGTAAAGGTATTGAAGGATTGATTGAGACATTTAAGTGTACTTCCTCCTTTATGTGTTTTATGCCTGAGCTGATCTTGGCCCAGATACAAATGGGGACAGATTCAAGGTCTGAGATGTTGGTAGGGGTAACATCAGATGGTACATAACCAATCCATTCCATCTTCAAATTCCAGGCCAAAGCTGCTTCTCCTTCTGGGAGTTCCAGAAAGATGCTCAGGCCCACGTTTAGTAGAGGTGCCCCATTAATAAATAAGGTCTCTTGTAGAATCATCAAAGTAAAATAACGAAGCAGAAAAGCATATTAACTGGTGAGAGGGCCCAGGGAGACAGGGAGTGGCTAAAAGAAAGGCAGAGTCTGAAGGATATGTGAGCTATCAGTGAAACATTTATTTTTAAACCGTTTTACTGAGATAAAATTGATATATACACACACACAGAGAGAGAGGGAGAGAGAGAAAATCCTATGAAACGTTTTTGTTACTCCAGAGAAAGAAATGATGAAAAAGTGGTTAAGTTTATATTAGATGGTGTAGTCCTGGTATTAAGTAAGAAATGGAGCGTTCTAGTTTTGCAGTTATATGGAAATATTTATTTTTGTTGAGGGCATTTGTTGGCAGACTACAGCATCTATTTTAAGGAGTAGTAGTTGTTTTCTTTTGTTGTTTTTGTTTATTTTTTAAAGATACTATCTTTTGCTCCAAGGTAAGACAATTGTTCCTCCAATATCCTTTGTCATTATTTTAGCCAACATCCCTCTCCAAACTGGACATAGTCCTTGGATTTCAAATTGTTTAAAGAGCTATTAATTTGGTCTATAAATTTTCTTATTTTAGGTCAAAATATCTTCAGAGTACTCCATAAACTCATGTAATTCAGAAAAAGAGTCTGCCATGCTATGTGTTTTCAGACTAAATCTGCCACCTCAGATTTAAGACCATCCAAAAAGAAAGTAGATAAGGTAGCTGTGAGGTCTTATCCTATTTTATACCCTTTTTAAATCAGTCTGTAGTCAAATTTTGATCCATACATCCGATATCAGTCTGATCATCAATCCTTTCTGATTTTTCAAACCAAGTTTTATTATTTCTGAGTCTCATGAGGTGAGCTAGTTGCTAGATACCAGAGTCCCAGACTACATGCACCAAGGGCAGACCAAAATTCTTCAGTGGATTTTTGTCTTTCCTGAGAAGGGTTTGAAATTCCTTAACTACATTATGCAAATCTGATCTTCACCGAAGGTTAAAGCTATAAAAGCAGGGAGACTGGCCACCATCTTCACCTAAGTTGGTTAAGAATCACTGCAAAGTACTAGCAGCTGATAAAATGACTTGCTCAGCTGTCCTGTCACTAAGGCTCTAAGAAAGGAAATGTCAGGGGATCTCCAGCACTCTATCCTCATGGAAGTGGCTCAGGATGAGCAGCAGAGAGCCCAATCCTGATCCAAATCATAGTACAAGATTGTGGAAGAAAATTAACTGGAGCAATTGTCACTATAAACCAGTGTTTCTCAAAATGGGCCAGAGGGAGGAGATGAGGTAGGCAATGATGATGCAGGGACATGTGCTAATGTCTGAAGACATTCTTGGCTGTCACAAGTTGGGAGATCAGTGTGCTACCACTAGTTTCTAGTAGGTAGAAGCCAGGGATGCCACTGAACCTCTTGGACAGGTCAAACTCCCACAACAAAGAACTATGCAGCCCAAAATGTCAATAGTGCAGAAATGGAAAAATCCTGGCATAAGTCTTTGTGCTAAAAATGCCAGCCATAAGAAAGCTCTGAAGGAAAAGTCTGTTAGGGAAAAAGAGGGCAAAATTTTTAAAGCGTTAGCAGAAAGGGTCAGACAAAGTTCAGTTAATTTGGTCAACTTGGTCAAAAATGGTTCTCTGAATAGGGAAGAATTGTTTTTACAGGTTAATAGGTGTTGGTTGGGTAATTCATACTCATCAAGAGGGGTGGGGAAGAGTTAGGTGCTAAGGTCATGGGTAAGAGAGGGTTGAATGGACCAGCTGTGGGGGTCAAAGATAAGTGAGAGCCAGAGTAGAAAATTCTCATACAAGAACAATATCAAACACAAACAGGAGCTCCATGGGAGTGGAAACATGTTATCAAAGTGCAGAATTCTGCCTAATGGAGGAACTGTGTCTCTTTAGAATAAATAAGAATATAAGCACAGTAATTAAGTTAGCTTACTGTTCAAAGAGCTACATAATATGGGATACATCCCGCAAAACTAGTCTGGTCAAGGCAATAATATTTAGGTAGAGAATATTAGACCTGTTCTGTTTGTCCTTTAGAGCCATACCAAATATTTTTAATTGAGTAATTTTAACCTCACAGCTTATCAGGCTGATCTGTATAACAAATTAACTAAAGTGGCAGGATTCTTAGATGTGGCGGAATATCTCCTAAAACAGACATATGGTTAAAAATAGTTAAAGGAAAATGATGTGGAATATAAACAGTCTGGGTTGTTTGACCTGTTAAATGAAATCCGCGAAGATTGTGGGCTTTTATTCAGCAGTACAGAAGCAGTTTCTTTGAAAAATGTTTTTAAGTATAAACACCAATTCCTCATTAAATCTACATTTTTTTAAAATGGTCCTCCATCAACTGTTTTTTTAAGTGTTAAACAAAAATATTGGAAGGAAATTGAACAGGTTTCAATAGGTGAAAAAAACTTCCTATCACAACTAGGCAGAGAAAATGACATTTTCATGAGTGGAGGTCTGCCATGGAAACACTTTTAACAAAGCATCTCCCACAAAGCAACCTGGTCAAAGACTGAAGAACAGAGATATGCATATGAGGAAGCACAATGCCTGGTAATAAACAGGCCTGTTTCTTTTTAATGTGTAATCTTTTAGCTTTCTGCCTGGATGATGTTATATAAGGCCATCATAATCAACAAATTTCACTGCTGCTGAGGAGAAGAGGAAGTCTAAACACATCAGCAATTTCTTAAGAAAGTGCAAATGCCAAACAAATCAGGAATTCATTAACTAGATGGTGCTGACATTTCCCGGTGGCTTTTGGAGAACTGAACCATTCATTCTTCAATCTTTACCCAGAACAGGGGGCTCTCTGATAGTATGTGTGAAGTGTGATTTAGTTTAGACTTTTTAAAAAACATGACCTGATGTGCATTCCTACCTTCAGGTTTTAGTATTTTATTGGACATGACCTGAGGTGCCTTAGCACGTCACAGACCTTCCACATCTGATTCCCCATTCGCCCTCATTGATCCCTTGACTGGACTTTCGGTATCATCCACAGCTTGTTAGATCAGAGAACAGATACAGTAAAATGTCTTTCTAAACTCCTTTTACTTTTTCTATAGAATATGTTTTTTTTTTAAATACTAATTTTACAATTTTGTCTTTATAAGACTTAATTCACTGGAGTCTGAGTCTATTCACTAAGCAAGAAGTCTAAATAATGCCAATTCCTTTCTCTTTACCACACGAATATACAGCCCATGGGTCAGACTAAGAGGAGTCTTAACAGGAAGACAGTAAGGACGTAAAATATGGGCACACAGATTTAGGCACTGTGGGACAGTCAGAAACAGCCTCTGTGAATAACTAGGTTGAATAATTGAATAAAACAAAATCACACAATCATGTGGATTAACAAACAATTCCCAGCTTAGGTTCCTGGGAGAAAACTTTCCCCAAATCCTTCCTCATATTTATCATAAGATGCTGATTGATTCTTGAATTGTTATAAACTGCCTGTCCACAAAAAGTTAATTTTAATCCTAGTCACATTAAGTGAAGAAGCAGATAAATTTAACTGTCTATGATAATATCAATATTATGTTAATATTTTAAAGAGCTCCTTACTCTAACTCAAATTTTTGACTTTAGGTATTTGAGCATATTGATATGACATTGGCCCAAAAGCATGATGTGGAATTATATTTGTTTTAAAAACATTAAACATATTTTAACTGATTTCTTTCTAAATTAAAAAAGATTAAGATTTTGACATTGATTAAATAGCTATAGAAATTCTTGCTTTGAGTATTATTCTAGGGTATCATTTCAGAGTGTTTTTTAAAGTATAGTTTATTTTGTCAGTTAGTAATAAATGGGAGAAAAGAATATACTATAGTTTTATAGATGTAGCAACTTACCAAAATGTTCTTAAGTTGGAGAGTTCATAAGTCTGTCAAATAATCAGTATTCTATTTGCCTAATCAGTTGAAGTCTTTCCAGTGTCCTGTTTTCCAGTCTTTCCTACTGTATTCTTAAGTATTTAAATTATTTTCTGTCAGAGTTGCATACTATGAAGTTGATGGCTGACTTACAGTGAAAATCAAGATCCACAGTTCTTAACGGATTCTAAAATTTTACTGTCTGTGTCTGAGATCACAAGCAAGATCTCCTGTGGCGTATGCTTTCCTATGCAATATTGCCTATGTAGGCAGAAAGCTAGGCAGTTGATCTGAAAAGTTGATGTCATACCAAATACCAAATTCTGAAGTCACTGGTTGTCTAATATATTCTACAGCCAAGATGTGCTTAAGTATACTGGCAAAATTCTTATAGATAAGTAGTAGAGTGTTTTTACAGATAGTAGTAGAGTTTTAAGTATACAACTATAGTTACCGTTTATTAGTCTCCATATTCTGCTTCTATCCAGAAGATTTAAAGAGAAGTTTTAACTATGTTCATACATGAGAACATTGACTCTATCTCTATAAATCTTATGCAAATTCCAAAACTAGTCCTTTCGCCCAAGTTTCATCAGTTGTCTCTTGATTTCTTGAAGTTGGCTCTCTAGTACTCGGCTGGAGAACAATTTCTTTGGACAGTATTTTTTGACCTCTTGCATATTCAGAACATTTTCTCCGTAGCCTTTATACTTGAAGTAAACTTGATTTTATATCATGGGCTGTACATATTGTTTCTTTAGATAACTACAAGTTTTACTAGACAACCTTTATCTTTTAAGTCAAGTAGTTCTAAACAATGCATCTGTGTGGATCATTCTGGCACAGGTTTTGTCTGCTAAAAGTGTGGCCTCTCAATTTGAAATTTCAAGTGGTTTTGTTTGCCTCAAAGTATTTATTTATTTATTTTTAAGATTTTATTTATTTATTTGACACAGAGAGCACAAGCAGGGGGAGTGGCAGGCAGAGGGAGAGGGAGAAGCAGACTCCCAGCTGAGCAGAGAGCCTGATGCCGGGCTCCGTCCCAGGACCCTGGGATCATGACCTGAGCCGAAGGCAGCCGCTTTAACTGACTGAGCCACCCAGGCACCCCTGTCTCAAAGTATTTAGTTATGGTTTTAAATAGTTCTTCCCCATTGTTTTAGTTTTCTTTTTCTGGGGCTCCAGTTAAGCATTTTTTGGATCTCCTTTGCATGATTTATCATTTTTTCCTATAATCCTTTTTATGTCTTTATTTCTACTTTATTTTTTTTTTAGATTTATTTATTTATTTGACAGAGAAAGACACAGCGAGAGAGGGAACACAAGCAGGGGGAGTGGGAGAGGGAGAAGCAGGCTTCCTGTGGAGCAAGGAGCCCGATGTGGGGCTCGATCCCAGGACCCCGGGATCATGACCTGAGCCGAAGGCAGATGCTTAATGACTGAGCCACCCAGGCACCCCTATTTCTACTTTATATTTGAAATTGAAGTATAGTTGACATATATGTTATATTTCAGGTGTGCAACATAGTGATTTAACAATTATATACATTTCAGAATTGTCAATTTGGTAAATGTAGTTATCTGTCACTATGTGGAGTTATTATAATGTTATTTACTATATTCCCTATGCTATACTTTTTATCCCTGTGACTTATTTATTTTATAACTGAAAGTTTGTACTGCTTTACCTAATTTGCCTATCATCCCCCACCTCCTTTCTGGCAATCACGAGTTTGTTCTCTTTATTTAGGAGTCCATTTCTGTTTTGGTTTTTTTTGTTGTTTTTAAGATTCCACATGTAAGTGAATTCACATGGTAGTTGTCTTTTTCTACCTGACTTATCATTTAGCATAATGCACTCTAGGTGCATCTATGTTGTCAAGAATGGCAAATGTTTTTTAATAACTCAGTAATATTCCATTGTATATTTTTACCACATCTTTATCTACTCATCTGTCAGTGGGATAGTTGGGTTGCTTCTATATCTTGGCTATTATAAATAATGTTGTAATAAACTTAGGGGTGCATATAGCTTTCCAAATTAGTGCTTTTGTTTTCTTTGGGTAAATACCCAGAAGTGGAATTCCTGAATCATGTGTTTGTTCTATTTTTATGTTTTTTTAAAAAACATTTATTTATTTTTTTGAGAGCGAGAGAGAGAGGCAGAGTTTTAAGCAGACTCCATGCTAACCAAGGATACTGACGTGGGGCTTGATCTCATGAACCTGAGATCATGACCTAAGCTGAAACCAAGAGTCAGATGCTCAACGGACTGCACTATCCAGGCGCCCACTATTTTTAATTTTTTGAGGAACCTCCAGAGTGGCTGCAACAATTTATATTCCCACCAACAGTGCATCTTTTCTTCACATCCTCACTAACACTTAATATTTTTTCTGGTCTTTTTGATACTAGCCAGTTTGAGTAGTATGAGATGATATCTTATTATGGTATTGATTTGCATTTCCCTCATGAATAGTGATGTTGAACATCTTATCATGTGTCTGTTGACCATCTGTATATTGTCTTTGGAAAAATGACTATTCAGGTCCTCTGCCCATTTTTAAATTATGTTTTTTAGGTTTTTTGGTGTTGAGTTGTATGAGTTCTTTATATATTTAAATATTAACACCTTACCAGATGTATCATGTGCAAATATCTTCTTCCATTTAGTAGATTGTCATTTCATTTTGTTGATTATTTATTTCTCTGTGAAAAAGCTTTTTATTTTGATGTACTCCCTATGGTTTGCCTTTTTTTTTTTTTTTTTTTTTTGCTTTTGCTGCCATTGCCTGAAGAAACAGATCCAGAAAAATATTGCTAATGCCAGTGTCCAGAAGATTAATCCCTATGTTTCTTCTACCAATTCTATGGTTTCAAGTCTTAAATTTTGGTCTTTAATCTACTTTGAATTTATGTTTGTGTATGATGTAAGAAAGTGGTCCAATTTCATTCTTTTGCATGTAGCCATCCAGTTTTCCCAGCACCATTTATTAAAGAGACTGTCTTTTCTCCATTTTATATTCTTGCCTCCTTTGTTATAGATTAATTGACTATATAAGTGTGGGTTTATTTCTGGGCTCTCTATTCTGTTCCATTGGTGTATGTGTCTATTTTTGTACCAGTACCATTTTGATTACTATAGCTTTGAAGTATATCTTGAAATCTGGTATTGTGATACCTCCAACTTTTGTATGTCTTTCTCAAGATTGCTTTAGCTGTTTGAGGTCTTTTGTAGTTCCATACAAATTTAACAATTATTTGCTCTATTTCTGTGAAAAATACTATTGGTATCTGATAGGGATTGCATTGAATCTGTAGTTTGTTTTGGGTAGTATGGACATTTTAACAATATTCTTTGAATCTATGAACATGGTATATCTTTCCATTTATTTGTGTCATCTTCAATTTTTTTTTCATAATTTTCTTTAAGTTTTCAGAATGTAGGTCTTTTACCTCCTTGTTTACATTTATTCCCAGGTGTTTTGTTCTTTTTGGTGCAATGAGATTGTTTTCTTAGTTTCTCTTCCCACTGCTTTGTTTTTAGTATATAAAAACACAACAGATTTCTGTTTATTAATTTTGTATCTTATAACTTTACTAAATTCATTTATTCTAATATTATGTTGGGTAGAATATTTAGGGTTTTATATATATATAGTATCATGTCATTTGCAAATAATGACAGTTTTTTACTTCTTCTTTACCAATTTGAATGCCTTTTATTTCTTGTCTGATTGCTGTGCACTTCCATTACTGTGGAGTAAAAGTGGTGTCTTGTTCCTTGTCTTGTTCCTGATCTTAAAGGAAAAGCTTTCAGTTTTTCACCATTGAGTATAATGTTAGCTGTGGGTTTGTCATATATGGCCTTTATTATGTTGAGTTATGTTCCCTCTAAACCCACTTTGTTGAGAGTTTTTATCATGGATGACTGCTGAATTTTGTCAAATGCTTTTTCTGCATCAATTTAGATAACCATATAATTTTAATTCTTATTTTGTTAATGTGGTATATCACATTGATTTGCTGATATTGAAGCAGCACAGGAATAAATCCCACTTGATTGTGGTGGATTATCCCTTAATATACTGTTGAATTTGGTTTGCTAATACTTTTTGAGAATTATTGCGTCTATGTTCATCAGGGATATTGGCTTGTAATGTTTTTCGTAGTACCTTTGGTTTTAGTATTGAAGTAGTGCTGGCCTTTTAGAATTAATTTGGAAGCTTTCTTTTCTATTTTGTGGAATAGTTCTAGAGGGATAGGTATTAATACTTTTAAAATGTTTGGTAGAATTCACCAGTGAAGCCATCTGGTCCTGAACTTTTGTTTAGGAGATTTTTGTTACAAATTCAATTTCATTACAAGTAATTTGTCTGTTCAGATTTGTATCTTCCTAATTCAGCCTGGGAAGATTGTGTTTACAAATTTACCCCTTTCCCCTAGGTTTTCCAACTTGGTGGCATATAGTGTTTCATAGTAGTCTTCTATGATCCTTTGTATTTCTGCAGTATTGTTTGTAACTTCTACTCTTTCATTTCTGATTTTATTTCTTTGAGTCTTCTCTCTTTCTTTCTTGATAAGTCCAGCTAGAAGTTTAACAGCTCTCTTTATCTTTTCAAAGAGCCAGTTCTTGGTTTCATTGGTCTTTTCTATTGTTATTTCAGTCTCTATTTTATTTATTACTATTCTGATCTTTGTTATTTCCTTCCTTCTACTAACTTTGGACTTTGTTCTTCTTTTCTAGTTCTTTCAAATGTAAGGTTAGATTGTTTGAAATTTTTCTTGTTTCTTGAGATAGACTTGTATCTCTATAAACTTCCCTTTTAGAACGCCTTTGCTGCATCCCAAAGGTTGTGAACCATTGTGTTTTCATCTTCACCTGGCTCCAGATTTTTTATTCCCTCTTTGATTTCTTCGTTGACCCACTGGTTGTTTAGTAGCATGTTATCTAGCTTCCACACATTTGGTGGTAGTGGTGGTGAGGTTCCAGTTTTTTTTTTTTTTTTCTTGTAATTGATTTCTCCTTTCATACGGTTGTGGCCAGAAAAGATGCATGGTATGATTTCAGTCCTCTTAAAGTTAGTGACTTGTGTGTGCGTGTGTCCTAACGGAGGTCTGTCCTGGAGAATGCTACATGTGAACTTGAAAAGAATTTGTATTTTGGGGCACCTGGGTGGCTCAGTTGGTTAAGTGTCTGCCTTTGGCTCAGGTCATGAATTCAAGGTCCTAGGATGGAGCCCCGCATCAGGCTCCCTGCTCATTGGAGAGTCTGTTTCTCCCTCTCCCTCTAACCTTCCTCCCTGCTTGTGCTCTGTGTGTGTGTGTGTGTGTGTGTGTGTGTCTCAAATAAATAAATCTTAAAAAAAAAAAGAATGTGTATTCTGCTGTTTGGAAGACTATATCTCTATATATCTGTTAGGTCTATCTGAACCAATGTGTCATTTAAAGTTACTTGTTTCCTTATTGATTTTCTGTCTAGATGATCTATCCATGAATGTAAGAAGGGTGTTAAAATCCCCCTTCTGTTATTGTATTACTGTCTGTTTCTCCCTTTAGCCCTGTTAATATTTGCTTCATGTACTTAGGTGCTCCTACATTAAGTGTATAGATATTACAATTGTTATATCTTCTTGCTGGATTGATCCCTTTATCATTATGTAGTGCCCTTCTTTGTCTGTTGTAGTCTTTGTTTTAAGGTCTATTTTGTCTGATATAAATATTGTTCCCCTGGCTTTTTTTTTTAATTTGCATGAAATAGCTTTTTCCATTCCTTTATTTCAGTCTGTATATGTCTTTAGATCTGAAGTGAGTCTCTTTCAGGCATATAGTCTTGTTTTTGGTTTTTTTTTTTAATCCATTCAGTCACCGTGTGTCTTTTGATTGCAGAAGTTAGACCATTTACATTTAAAATAAATATTCATAAGGATGTATTTGTTGCCATTTTGCTCATTGCTTCCTGTTTCTGTGTGTGCATGTGTGTAGTTCTTTTTCCTTTCTTCTTGCTCTCTTCTCTTGTGAATGATGACTTTCTTCAGTGTTGTGCTTGGATTCCTTTCTCTTTATTTTTTGTGTACCTATATAGGTTTCTGGATTGTGATTATCATGAGGTTCATATATAACATCTTAAATATATATCAGTCATATTAAGTTAATGGTCACTTTAGTTTGAGCACATTCTAAAAGCACTACATTTTTATTCCTCCCCCTCTACCTTTTATGTATATGATGGCATATTTGGCATATTTTACATCTTTTTTATTTTATGAACCCTATAATTAATCCTTTACCTAATTTTTAGATAATACTGATTTTACTATTTCTGTCTTTTAACATCCATAATAGCTTTATAAGTGATTGATCTACTACCTTTACTATATGTTTGCTTTTACCCATGAAATTTTTCCTTTCATAATTTTCTTCTAGTTACAGCCTTTTCCTTTCCACTTAAAGTGGTCCCTTCAACATTTCTTATGGGGTTTTCCTTATACATTTGCTTTTCCCTTATACACTTGCTTTTTTTCTTGCTGCTTTTAAGATTCTCTCTTTATCTTTAATCTTGACATTTAAATTATTACATGTTGTGGTGTGGACCTCCTTGGCTTCATCTCAGTTCTTCTTCAGAAGAGTTGCTTTATATGTAGGTGTAGATTGGATATGTCCGTGGGTGGAGGTGAGTTTGGGGTCTTCCTATGGGTTTCTCTTGGACCTCTTCCTCCACTACTTCATTTGGGGGAGGGGCATATCTATCTTCCCTTCATGTACTTCTGTGCTCTTAGTAATTAGTCTTTATTTTTTTAAAGTTTTACCTTTTTATCCATTCAGTGACCATCACAGCAAGCCATCTACAAGTTAAGGAGAGGCCTCAGAAGAAACCAAACTTGCCAACACCTTGATCTTGGACTTGTAGACTCCAGAACTGTTAGGAAATTAATTTCTGTTGTTTAAGCCACCCAGTCTGTGGTATTTTGTTATGGCAGTCCTAGCGAACTAATATACCCTGCTAACTCTGAAATTCATTTAGAAAGAGTAAGCACACTTCATTTAGAAAGAGAAGGAAAGAAAGGTTTGTTATTAGGAGTTGAGGTAGAGAATTTAGAATGCTCTCCCCAGAATCTATGATTATACCCCAATGGCTGTAGGGCCTGTTGTATCACTAATACAGTGTGATTTTATTCCTGAATAAATATAGTTTCAAATGATGCATTCAACATCTATTAAAAGTTAGCAAGGCTTACTTTTTCCTATTTTCTTCCATCTTGCCATTTCTTCCATCTTTCTACCTAAAACATTTCTTTTTTCTTTTTTTGTTATTTTATTTTATTTTTTTAAAAATTTTTTATTGTTATGTTAATCACCATACATTACATCATTAGTTTTTGATGTAGTGTTCCATGATTCACTGTTTGTGTATAACACCCAGTGCTCCATGCAGAATGTGCCCTCTTTAATACCCATCACCAGGCTAACCTATCCCCCCACCCTCCCCTCTAGAACCCTCAGTTTGTTTCTCAGAGTCCATCGTCTCTCATGGTTCATCTCCCCCTCCGATTTCCCTCACTTCATTCTTCCCCTCCTGCTATCTTCTTCTTCTTCTTTTTTTTTTTTTTTAACATATATTGTATTATTTGTTTCAGAGGTACAGATCTGTGATTCAACAGTCTTGCACAATTCACAGCACTCACCATAGCACATACCCTCCACAATGTCTACCACCCAGCCACCCCATCCCTCCCACCCCCCACCACTCCAGCAACCCTCAGTTTGTTCCCTGAGATTAAGAATTCCTCATATCAGTGAGGTCATATGATACATGTCTTTCTCTGATTGACTTATTTCGCTCAGCATAACACCCTCCAGTTCCATCCACGTCGTTGCAAATGGCAAGATTTCATTCCTTTTGATGGCTGCATAATATTCCATTGTATATATATACCACATCTTCTTTATCCGTTCGTCTGTCGATAGACATCTTGGCTCTTTCTACAGTTTGGCTATTGTGGACATTGCTGCTATAAACATTGGGGTGCACGTACCCCTTGGGATCCCTACATTTGTATCTTTGGGGTAAATACCCAGTAGTGCAATTGCTGGATCATAGGGTAGCTCTATTTTCAACTTTTTGAGGAACCTCCATACTGTTTTCCAGAGTGGCTGCACCAGCTTGCCTTCCCACCAACAGTGTAGGAGGGTTCCCCTTTCTCCACATCCTTGCCAACATCTGTCGTTTCCTGACTTGTTAATTTTAGCCATTCTGACTGGTGTGAGGTGATATCTCATTGAGGTTTTGATTTGGATTTCCCTGATGCCGAGCAAAAAACATTCCTTTTCTTAATGTCTAAGATTCCTTTATCTTCTGCATACATCCTTATTTGTCATCTTGTCAAAACCCCATAATCAGTCACTAGGATTTTCTAGACAACAGAAAAGCATGTTTTTTGGAATCTGCACACATGTTGATAGTGTGGCACAGCTGATCAGATAATAGGATTGCAGGAAAAGAAGTTAGAGGTGTGGGAACCATAGAGCATGTGCACTCGCATTTCTGCCCTGAAACTCTTTACGTGGTTATAAAATGCTTCTCCTACCCCCAGACCCCACTTCAGCTAAAGCCCAGTAAATCTGCAGTGAAAAACGTGATTAATCAGAGAAATTTGAGGAATAACTGGTAGAAAGTCTTCAAAAGAGCTAATCAGATCTGTAGTGTAAAGGGTCAACATAAGAACGGATCAATATGCAACTAATGAATCATTGAACACTACATCAAAAACTAATGATATACTATATGTTGGTTAATTGAACATAATAAAAATAAATAAACACACACAAAATAATTGACTTGAAAGCTACAAGATATTACATTATTGCATAGTATGATTTTCTTGTTTAGTTTCACTTTTCAGGAGTGTATTTTATTGTGGGATATATACTTTTATGCTGTTCTATTCACATTTGGTAGGCATATTTTTTAAAAAATAACTTTAAAAGAAGGATTTGGGGGTGCCTGGATGGCTCAATTAGTTAAACATCTGCCTTCAGCTCAGTTCATTATCTCAGGGTCCTGGGATTGAGCCCCGTGTAGGGCTCCCTGCTCAGTGGGGAGTCCGCTTCTTTCTCCCTCTGCCCCTCCCCCTTGCTCATGTTCTCTCTCTCTCTTCAATAAATAAATAAAATCTTTTAAAAAATGAGGATTTAAAAGAGAATTTAGCTGGTATCTTAAAAATCTATGTGTACTGCTAAAAAAGTACACATATGTGATGATATTCTAAATTTTAAAAGATTAGACCAGTAGTCTAATTCCTCTTCTTAATTCTATAGGTGTGGCATACAATTAAGATTCAAGATAAATTTTCCTGTTTTTAAAATGCTTACATCAAGTACCTGTACTTAATAGTTTTCTAGCCAAATTCTGATGCATTAACATGTCAGAAATATTTTCCGGGAGTGTACTCAAGATTTTCAATCCATTTACCCTACAACTTCCATTTCCTGATGTCTGAATTTCCTTCCTTACCCATTTTAGGTTTATAATCTATCATTCTCTTAGAACACCTTTAATTCTCTTGTCAAACTCTCTGTTGTACTTACAAGGTAAAATGGAACTCCATATTACTCTACTATATGCCTGCTTCTTACAAGTATCAGTGCAGTTAATTAGGGCTAGAGAAAAAGACAGTGATTGGCCTTACTATAAATTTATGACCACATACTTCAAATAGGCATTAAAGATCCATTGTATATTTACTCCCCTATTCTCTAAAATGACTTGTATGCCTTTCTTCTCTCTTCAAATATCCAAACCCTTTACTCTGCCTTTTGACTCTGAGTGTATTTTCTTCACATTTCACTAAGAAATTAGGATGCATCATATGGGAACTAGTTTATCCTCCCATCACCAAATCTACCAACTTCCTAGTATCTGGACCAATATTATCTATCTTCCCTCCTAATGAAGCTGATGAAGTAGTGAGCCATATCCTACCCAGGGTGTGGGCTTTCCTTTGTGCTCTGAACTCCATCTCTCTCTCGCTCACCAGCTATCCGATCTTTTCCTGATCATCAGTTTCTAGCATCAGCATACAAACATTTTTGAGTTTCTTCATCTTTAACCAAAATATTCTTCTGTTCCCTCCCATCCCTCTTTTGATACCTTCTTATTTTCTGCTTGCCTTCACAATAGTTCTTAAAAGAATTGTCAATAGTTATTGCTGTTCTTTGTAATATATTATTTTATTAACCCACTCCATTTGGGCATCTTTTACTATTTTGTTGATTCTACTGCAGTGACATGATAAATTGCTTCCAAGTTCTTTAGCTACCTTCTACATAGTCAGCTCCTCTTTCCTACATATATATAACTCTCAGGCTCTTACAGCATCATACTCTTCAGGTTTTCTTCTACCCCATTAACTGATCCTTCACAAATTTGTTTTCTGTCTGCAAATTCTCTTCATGGCTCTAAATGTTGGTTACTCTAGGACTCAGCTGCCTTCTTTCCCCTGTGTACACAACCTTCTCCCTACTTAGGCTCCTACCTAGTCCTTTGCTCGTCCAGTACCATCTGCACTTGAATTGGTCTATGCAGCACTGTACACTCCCACCCTGGCCACTTACCTTGCTTTCTGGCCAGAACAGCCTTAGGAATAGTTTGCATGGATACCTTGATTATGAAGTCAGATCACTGCCAGTGCTGCTGTCACTACAGCCTAAGAAGCTTCACATAGGAGGGCTCACCCACTTCTGATCACTGGCTTAACTAGACCACTGGGGCCTTGGCTTCCTTAGTGGCTGCTTGGCATGTGAGTTAACACCTCATTGAAGGAAGTTAATGCCTCATGGAACAGACCTTGACCAAGAGAAACATGAAATGAAAATGAACCAGTAGAGAATTTTTCTCCTTTCCTTTCTTCTGGAAAGACTATTAACAGACATGGTGGTTTTAGGCATCCCCACAGTAGACATCTCATGTGATCAAGCAAACAGCTTGTTGGCTCTGTAAGGCATCTCCCTGTATTTGTTCTCACTCCCCTTTCCTTTCCAGCTTTCTTGGGATTGCCAGTAAATTGTTCACAAGTAAGAATTAAGACATGATAAGTATGTAGATGATACCAGCAAGCATCTCTGGTTCTAGCTTTCCCCCAATCTCCGAATTTGTATATCCATTTACCTGCTTAATTTCTTCACCTGATATGCAATTGACCTCTCACACTTAACAAAATTCTAGAATTTCTACAGAAAAATCTACTTTCTCAGACTCCACCAAATCAACACATGATGCCAAATCCATCCAGTTGCCCAAGTCAACAGGTTTTATTCCTCCTTTTTTTCATCCCTTATATCCAGTCTACCATCATGTCCTGTTGCCTCAATTCACAGTATATTCCAAACAGTCTACCTTCTTCATCCTCACTGTTAGATAGCCATTATTATCTTTTGCCTAGGTTACCCCATTTACCTCTTGCTTTCTGGTTTCATGTTCTTTTACTCTTAGAATCCACCCAAAATTATCTTTTGAAAAATATGAAGTAGACCATGTCACATCCCTGCTTAAATCTATGCATTAGCTTCTCATTGCTCTTGGAAAAAAAAATCACACCCTTACACATGGAGCATATATGGCCCTAAATAACTGCCTAACTATCCAACTTTATCTCCTAGAACTTCCCTTTTGTCTGTTGGGCTCCAGTCCCATTGACCTTCCACCAAGTTCATTCTTGATTTAAAACATTTGCACTGGCTGTACTCCCTGCCTTGAATTCTCTGTCCTGAGATATGTTACTTTTTTGTCATTCATGCCTTAACCACAAATGTCATACCTTAAGCAGGGTTTTTCCTGACCATCCAATTAAAATTTTGAATTTCTCCTCATAAGTTATCCCTTCATATAACCCTATTTTATGGTTTTTATGATATTTGCCACTATCTAAAATGATCTATTTGGGGCGCCTGGGTGGCTCAGTTGGTTAAGCGACTGCCTTCGGCTCAGGTCATGATCCTGGAGTCCCGGGATCGAGTCCCGCATCGGGCTCCCTGCTCGGCAGGGAGTCTGCTTCTCCCTCTGACCCTCCTCCCTCTCATGCTCTCTGTCTCTCATTCTCTCTCTCTCAAATAAATAAATAAAATCTTTAAAAAAAAAAATAAATAAAATAAATAAAAAAATAAAATGATCTATTTGTTTTCTCTTACCCCCCACTGCCACATAATTTCCATGAGAGTAAGGACCTTGTATGTCTTCTTCATCACAGTGTCCCCATACCAAGAAGAGGACTTAACATTTATACTCATTTAAATTTATACTAATTTAATGGGCATTCAGTAAGTAGTTATTGAGTATATGATTGGTTGTATGAATGAATAAATGATTCCAAACAATTACATTGCATTTTTTCCAAGCTTACTTGAATTTCACCTAGATTATCTGAATGCTTTATTGTGTTACCAAATAATTCACTTTTTCTAATAAAAAGTAAAGTCTATTTCAATCACTGTGCCTGTAAAGAACATAGAAATTGGTCAAACAATCTACTTAGTTTTGTGCCCCCTACTAACCCATTAAAATAATCCAGATAATTTTTCTTTCATAATAAAAATCTCACTCAGTTATTCATTGTCAAATAGAGACATAGGATCCCAAATGAAAGACAGTTTGAAAAAAAAAAAAAATCTCAAGTGAAATGGAAGGAAAGTTTAACTTTTTTGCTTTTATTCCACAAAGAAAGAGAACTGGTACATGAATCTCCAGTATCCTCAGCCTTGGATGCCAAAAGGGCCAAGATGGTTGGGTGGAGTGACAATTACTCTGCAAATGGGTCTGCACCGAGATCAGTGCTCTCTAAACCCGACTGAAGGAAGTAAAGCAAGAAAAAGGCAGATTAAGAGAGCATCAAGGTGGCCAAACACCTTGATTTACTCTCACATCTCAGAAACTTTCATTAAGATTTACATCATGATGCTGACCTAAGTGGCAAAGCAATTTTTTCATAGCTGAACAAAAAAGCTAATACTCTCCACTTGGGTCAGGTAACCTTTTTATTGCTCACAGCAAGTAATGGAGTTTGCCTCATGTGAATGAGACTGACCAATGGACGTATATCGCTGTATTCCAGAGAAGCAGGTTCTCCATGTGATAAATCTGTGTTCCACTTATTAAGGTTTTTTTAAAGCCCTTTCTCATTTTATACATTTTTCTTAGCTTAAGAAAGGCTATACACACAGTTGTGTGGGTTTTTTTGTTTTGTTTTGTTTTTGTTTTTTTTAATGTGCAGGCTGACATTAAAATGCCCAGCATGATTTTCAAAAGCACCTGGAGAAAAAATGGCCTAATACCTCAGGAAACAAGTTGCTAAAATATAACTTTTTTTATTTTTTAAAGATTTTATTTATTTATTTGACAGAGAGAGGCACAGCGAGAGAGGGAACACAAGCAGGGGGAGTGGGAGAGGGAGAAGCAGGCTTCCCGCCGAGCAGGGAGCCTGATGTGGGGCTCGATCCCAGGACCCTGGGATCATGACCTGAGCCGAAGGCAGACACTTAACGACTGAGCCACCCAGGTGCCCCCCAAAATATAACTTTTTTTAAAAAAAGGAAACACATAACACATACAACACATACAACAACTCCCCATGTTAAAGGTATTTAAGCAGTGGCAGAAATTAATTAGAATATTGTTTATGTAATTGATTTCAGAAAAACTGATTTTTGTGAGAATAGTCATAGAAAGGAAAGACTGCAGAGAAACAAAATGACTATCTTAGAAACTCTTGTATTAATAGTCCCAAAGATGGGGCGCCTGGGTGGCTCAGTCGTTAAGCGTCTGCCTTCAGCTCAGGTCATGATCCCAGGGTCCTGGGATCGAGCCCCGCATCGGGCTCCCCGCTCCGCGGGAAGCCTGCTTCTCCCCCTCACACTCCCCTTGCTTGTGTTCCCTCTCTCGCTGGCTCTCTCTCTGTCAAATAAATAAATAAAATCTTTAAAAAAAAAAAATAGTCCCAAAGAAGTAAGATGTGTAGTAATCATGATGTGAACTAGTGAATGACATCAATACTATTCAGTGGGGCATAGGATAAGAACCATTTCAGCCAGGCAGAAATAGAAGTTTAGTCCCTCTAGTCTTGCCTTGGTCATATCAGGGAATTTTCTTTTCCTAACTTTAACCAACTGGTTCTCTTGGGCTAATGTGTATGGTCTCTCCATGTGAATGTTTAAAAAAAAAAAAGTATATCTTGCTCAGTAAAGAAGTTTTAAAGAGGTATATTATTTATTTCACAATAACAGCAACAAACTCATTTCATATAAATTACACAAATCAAATAATGAAATTTAAGGTAAAATAAAATTGAGAATTAAGAGCCAAGTCATTAGGATATAATAACTTGTTATAAAATAGTTGATTTCCATTAAAGTGAGAGAACTAATATTTTTTCTGGCAGTATTGAAGCTTACCAGTGTCAATATTTCCGTTTTTACAGAAAAGATGACTTCATAGAAACCTTTTCTTAGAATTAATGACTTTAAGGGTTTTTCTTTTATTGAGGTATAATTTATATACAGTATTATATTAGTTTACTGTGTACAATTCAGTGATCCAACATTTGTATACATTGCAAAATGATCACAGTAACTCTAGTTACCATCTGTTACTATGCAAAGTTATACACAGTTAATAATATTGTACAAAGTTTTTTAATTTTGTTGAATATTTTTCTCATGCTATACCTTACTTCACCATCACTTACTTATTTGTAACTAGAAGTTTGTACTTCTCAATTCTTTTCACCCATTTTTGTGCCCCCACCAACCCCCTCCCCCATTCTGGCAAGCAACAGTCTGTTCTTTTTATCTATGAGATTGGGTTCCAGTTTGTTTTGTTTAGATTGGACATATAAGTAAAGCATGTGGATTGTCTTTGTTTGTCTGAATTATTTAATTTAGCATAATACTCTCAAGGTCCATCTATATTGTTGCAAATGGCAAGATTTTATTCTGTTTTATGGCTGAGGTATTATTCCATTGTATATATATACCACATCTTATCCATTCATCTGTCAATGGACACTTAGGTTGTTTCTCTATCTTGGTATTGTAAGTAATGCTTACATAATGCATTAAAATGAGGGTAAATATATCTTTTTTGAATTGGTGTTTTCTTTTTCTTTTTCTTTTTTTTAAAGATTTTATTTATTTATTTGAGAGACAGTACAAACAGGGGGAGCTGCAGAGGGAGAGGGAGAAGCAGGTTCCCTGCAGGGAGCCTGATGTGGGGCTGGATGCCAGGACTGAGATCACCACCCAAGCCGAAGGCAGACACTTAACCAACCGAGCCACACAGGCGTCCCGCTGTTTTCATTTTCTTCAGATAGATACACATTAGTGGAATTGCTAGATTGTATGGTAGCTATATTTTTAATTTTTTGAGAAACCTCCATACTATTTTTTGTACAAGCTATGCCACTTTACATTCCCACCAGCTGATCACAAGGGTTCCCTTTTCTCCACATTCTCACCAATACTTGTTATTTGTCTTTTTGATACTAGCCATTCTGATAGGTGTGGTTTTGATTTGCATTTCCCTAATGATTAGTGATGTTGAGTATCTTTTCATGTGTCTGTTGGCCATCTAGTGTGTCTTATTTGGAAAATGCCTGTTCAGGTCCTCTCCCCTTTTTAAAATTGGTTTGTTTGCTTTTTTGTTACTGAGTTGTATGAGTTATGTATTTGGGGTATTAACCCTTTATGAGATAAATTATTTGCATATATCTTCTCTCATTCAGTAGGTTATCTCTTTGATTTGTTGATTACCTTTACTGTGCAGAAATTTTGTAGTTTGATGTGATTCCAGTTGTTTATTTTTGCATTTGTTTCCCTTGACTAAGGAAATGGATTAAAAAATAATCATCACTAAGATAGATGCCAAGTAAATTACTGCCTATGTTTTCTTCCAGGAGTTTATGGATTCAGGTCTTAGATTTAGATCTTTAACCCATTTTGAGTTAATCTTTTTATATGGGGTAAGATAGTGGCCCAATTTCATTCATTTGTGTGTAGATGTCCAGTTTTCCCATCACCACTTATTGAAGAAACTATCCTTACCCCATCTTGACTCCTCTGTTGTAGATTAATTGACCATAGATGTACAGGTTTATTTCTGGGCTCTCCAAGATTAGAGAGTCACTGAAACTATGTGTCTGTTTTATGCCAATATTATGCTTTTGTTTTTTAAATCCTGGGTGTTTACCAGGTGTTATGTTTTTCTCTCCTGCTTCCTTCTGGCTCATGGGTACCAAAGTCTGAGGCACTCTTCTCTCTCTCTCCAAATCTGGAGCAAGATATTTCAACCTATGCCTCTCAGACAGGTGAGCACAGGCATATCTGCTCTGGAAAAAAGCATACTTTTTTGATTACTATCACTTTGTAGTATAATTTGAAATCAGGAAGTATGATACTTCTGGGTTTGTTCTTTCTCAAGATTGTATTGGCTATTTGTGCTCTTTTGTGGTTCTATACAAGTTTTAGAATTATTTGTTCTAGATATGTGTAAAATGTCATTGGAATTTCAATAGGATTGCATCGAATCTGTAGATTGCTTTGGGTAGTATGGATATTTTCATATTATTCTTCCAATCCATGAACATGGATTATCTTTCCATATTTTTGTCTTCTTCACTTTCTTTCAGCAGTACCTTAAAGTTTGCAGTTTACAGTTCTTTAACTTCCTTGGTTGAATTTATCCCTAGGTATTTTATTTTATTGTATTTTGATGGCAAGTGTAATTGTTTTCTTGATTTCTTTTTCTGATAGTTCATTGTTAGTGTGTAGAAATGCAACAAGGTTTTGTATATTGATATTCTGCCCTGCCACTTTGCTAAATTAATTTATTCTAACAGTATTTTGGTGGAGTCTTTAGGAATTTTTATATATAGTATCATATCATCTGCAAATAATACAGTTTTACTTCTGTCTTTCCAATTTGTGTGACTTTTATTCTTGACTAAAGGCTAGGGGTAAGGCTTCACTTACTATGTTGAATAAAAGTGGTGATAATGATTATCTTTGTCTTGTTCCTGATCTTAATAAACAAGCTTTCAGGTTTTCATTGTTGAGTAGGATATTAGCGGTGGGCTTGTCATACATGGCCTTTATTATGTTGGGGTACATTCCCTCTATACCCAATTTATTGAGAGTTTTTTCATAGATGGATGTTGTGTTTTGACACATGTTTTTTCTGCATCTATTTAGATAATCATATGATTTTTATCTTTCATTTTGTTAATGTGGTATATCAGATTGATTGACTTCTGGATACTGAACCAATTCTTGTATCCCAGGAATAAATCCCACTTTATCATGGTGAATGATTCTTTTTTTTTTTTGCCAACCACTTAATTAATTAATTAATTAATGTTTGGTCTTTTTATTTTATTTTGTTATGTTAATCACCATACATTACATCATTAGTTTTTGATGTAGTGTTCCATGATTCATTGTTTGCATATAACATCAGGTGCTCTATTCAATACATGCCCTCTTTAATACCCATCACCAGGCTAACCCATCCCCACCCCCCTCCCCTCTAGAACCCTCAGTTTGTTTCTCAGAGTCCATAGTCTCTCATGATTTGTATCCCCCGCCAATTCCCCCCCTTCATTTTTCCCTTCCTACTATCTTCTTCTTCTTTTTTTTTTTTTTTAACATATAATGTATTATTTGTTTCAGAGGTACAGGTCTGTGATTCAATAGTCTTACACAATTCACAGCACTCACCATAGCACATACCCTCCCCAGTGTCTATCACACAGCCACCCCATCCCTCCCACCCCCCACCACTCCAGCAACCCTCAGTTTGTTTCCTGAGATTAAGAATTCCTCATATCAGTGAAATCATGATACATGTCTTTCTCTGATTGACTTATTTTACTCAGCATAATCCCCTCTAGTTCCATCCACGTCGTTGCAAATGGCAAGATCTCATTCCTTTTGATGGCTGCATAATATTCCATTGTATATATATACCACATCTTCTTTATCCATTCATCTGTCGATGGACATCTTGGCTCTTTCCATAGTTTGGCTGTTGTGGACATTGCTGCTATAAACATCAGGGTGCACGTACCCCTTGGGATCCCTACATTTGTATCTTTGGGGTAAATACCCAGTAGTGCAATTGCTGGATCATAGGGTAGCTCTATTTTCAACTTTTTGAGGAACCTCCATACTGTTTTCCAGAGTGGCTGCACCAGTTTACATTCCCACCAACAGTGTAAGAGGGTTCCCCTTTCTCCGCATCCCCACCAACATCTGTTGTTTCCTGACTTATTAATTTTAGCCATTCTGACTGGTGTGAGCTGATATCTCATTGAGGTTTTGATTTGGCCAAGTGATGCCACTTTATTAATTAATTAATTAATTTATTTATTTTTGGTCTTTTTATTTTATTATGTTATGTTAATCACCATACCTTACATCATTAGTTTTGATGCCGAGCAATGTTGAGCACTTTTTCATGTGTCTGTTGGCCA
Organism: Phoca vitulina; assembly: GCF_004348235.1. Classification (NCBI taxonomy): domain Eukaryota; kingdom Metazoa; phylum Chordata; class Mammalia; order Carnivora; family Phocidae; genus Phoca; species Phoca vitulina. The sequence continues at coordinate 42,121,353 of NW_022589709.1, forward strand.
TTTGGATGTCTTCTTTGGAAAAATGTCTGTTCATGTCTTCTGCCCATTTCTTGATTGGATCATTTGTTCTTTGGGTGTTGAGTTTAATAAGTTCTTTATAGATTTTGGATACTAGCCCTTTATCTGATATGTCATTTGCAAATATCTTCTCCTATTCTGTCGGTTGTCTTTTGGTTTTATTGACTGTTTCTTTTGCTGTGCACAACCTTTTTATCTTGATGAAGTCCCAATAGTTCATTTTTGCCCTTGCTTCCCTTGCCTTTGGCGATGTTTCTAGGAAGAAGTTGCTGCGGCTGAGGTCGAAGAGGTTGCTGCCTGTGTTCTCCTCAAGGATTTTGATGGACTCCTGTCTCACATTTAGGTCTTTCAACCATTTTGAGTCTATTTTTGTGGGTGGTGTAAGGAAATGGTCCACTTTCATTCTTCTGCATGTGGTTGTCCAATTTTCCCAACACCATTTGTTGAAGAGACTTTTTTCCATTGGACATTCTTTCCTGCTTTGTCGAAGATGAATTGACCATAGAGTTGAGGGTCCATTTCTGGGCTCTTTATTCTGTTCCATTGATCTATGTGTCTGTTTTTGTGCCAGTACCATACTGTCTTGATGATGACAGCTTTGTAATAGAGCTTGAAGTCCGGAATTGTGATGCCACCAGCTTTGCTTTTCTTTTTCAACATTCCTCTGGCTATTCGGGGTCTTTTCTTGTTCCATACAAATTTTAGGGTTATTTGTTCCATTTCTTTGAAAAAAGTTGATGGTATTTTGATAGGGATTGCATTGAATGTGTAGATTGCTCTAGGTAGCATTGACATCTTCACAATATTTGTACTTCCAATCCATGAGCATGGAATGTTTTTCCATTTCTTTGTGTCTTCCTCAGTTTCTTTCATGAGTATTAGTTTTCTGAGTACAGATTCTTTGCCTCTTTGGTTAGATTTATTCCTAGGTATCTTATGGTTTTGGGTGCAATTGTAAATGGGATCGACTCCTTAATTTCTCTTTCTTCTGTCTTGTTGTTGGTGTATAGGAATGCCACTGATTTCTGTGCATTGATTTTATATCCTGCCACTTTGCTGAATTCCTGTATGAGTTCTAGCAGTTTTGGGGTGGAGTCTTTTGGGTTTTCCACATAAAGTATCATATCATCTGCAAAGAGTAAGAGTTTGACTTCTTTGCTGATTCGGATGCCTTTTATTTCTTTTTGTTGTCTGATTGCTGTGGCTAGGACTTCTAGTACTATGTTGAATAGCAGTGGTGATAGTGGACATCCCTGCCGTGCTCCTGACCTTAGGGGAAAGCTCTCAGCTTTTTCCCATTGAGAATGATATTCACTGTGGGTTTTTCATAGATGGCTTTTATGATATTGAGGTATGTACCCTCTATCCCTATACTCTGAAGAGTTTTGATCAAGAAAGGATGCTGTACTTTGTCAAATGCTCTTTCTGCATCTATTGAGAGGATCATATGGTTCTTGTTCTTTCTTTTATTAATGTACTGTATCACATTGATTGATTTGCAGATGTTGAACCAACCTTGCAACCCAGGGATAAATCCCACTTGGTCGTGGTGAATAATCCTTTTAATGTACTGTTGGATCCTATTGGCTAGTATTTTGGTGAGAATTTTTGCATCCACATTCATTAGGGATATTGGTCTGTAATTCTCCTTTTTGATGGGGTCTTTGTCTGGTTTTGGGATCAAGGTAATGCTGGCCTCATAAAACGAGTTTGGAAGTTTTCCTTCCATTTCTACTTTTTGGAACAGTTTCAGAAGAATAAGTATTAATTCTTCTTTAACTGTTTGGTAGAATTCCCCTGGGAAACCGTCTGGCCCTGGGCTTCTGTCTGTTGGGAGATTTTTGATTACTGCTTCAATTTCCTTAGTGGTTATAGGTCTGTTCAGGTTTACTATTTCTTCCTGGTTCAGTTTTGGTAGTTGATACATCTCTAGGAATGCATCCATTTTTTTCCAGATTATCTCATTTGCTGGCATATAGTTGCTCATAATATGTTCTTATAATTGTATTTCTTTGGTGTTGGTTGTGATTTCTCCTCTTTCATTCATGATTTTATTTATTTGGGTCATTTCTCTTTTCTTTTTGATAAGTCTGGCCAGGGGTTTATCAGTCTTGTGAATTCTTTCAAAGAACCAGCTCCTAGTTTTGTTGATCTCTTCTACTGTTCTTTTGGTTTCTATTTCATTGATTCCTCCTCTGATCTTTATTATTTCTCTTCTCCTGGTGGGTTTAGGCTTTATTTGCTGTTCTTTCTCCAGCTCCTTTAGGTGTAGGGTTAGGTTGTGTACTTGAGATCTTTCTTGTTTCTTGAGAAAGGCTTGTATTGTTACATACTTTCCTCTTAGGACTGCCTTTGCTGCATCCCAAAGATTTTGAACAGTTGTGTTTTCATTTTCATTTGTTGCCATGAATTTTGTTAATTCTTCTTTAATTTCCTGGTTGACCCATTCATTCTTTAGTAGGATGCTCTTTAGCCTCCACGTATTTGAGTTCTTTCCAACTTTCCTCTTGTGATTGAGTTCTAGTTTCAAAGCACTGTGGTCTGAAAATATGCAGGGAATGATCCCAGTCTTTTGCTTCCAGTTGAGACCTGATTTGTGACCTAGCATGTGATCTATTCTGGAGAACGTTCCACGGGCACTAGAGAAGAATGTGTATTCTGTTGCTTTGGGATGGAGTGTTCTGAATATATCTGTGAAGTCCATTTGGTCCAGTGTGTCACTTAAAGTCTTTATTTCCTTGTTGATCTTTTGCTTAGATGATCTGTCCATTTCAGTGAGGGGGGTGTTAAAGTCCCTTACTATTATTGTATTGTTGTCGATGTGTTTCTTTGCTTTTGTTATTAATTGGTTTATATAATTGGCTGCTCCCATGTTAGGGGTATAGATATTTACAATTGTTAGATCTTCTTGTTGGATAGACCCTTTAAGTATGATATACTGTCCTTCCTCATCTCTTATTACAGTTTTTGGTTTAAAATCTACTTTGTCTGATATAAGGATTGCCACCCCAGCTTTCTTTTGGTGTCCATTAGCATGGTAAATGGTTTTCCACCCCCTCACTTTCAATCTGGGGGTGTCTTTGGGTCTAAAATGAGTCTCTTGCAGACAGCATATCGATGGGTCTTGTTTTTTTATCCAATCTGATTGGGGCATTTAGCCCATTTACATTCAGGGTAACTATTGAAAGATATGAAATTAGTGCCTCTGTATTGCATGTAAGGTGACTGTTACTCTATATTGTCTGTGTTCCTTTCTGGTCTATGTTACTTTTAGGCTCTTTCTTTGCTTAGAGGACCCCTTTCAATATTTCTTGTGGGGCTGGTTTTGTGTTTGCAAATTCCTTTAGTTTTTCTTTGTCCTGGAAGCTTTTTATCTCTCCTTCTATTTTCAGTGACAGCCTAGCTGGATATGGTATTCTTGGCTGCATATTTTTCTCATTTAGTGCCCTGAATATATCATGCCAGTCCTTTCTGGCCTGCCAGGCTCTGTGGTTAGGTCTGTTGCCAATCTAATGCTTCTACCATTGTAGCTTGCAGATCTCTTCTCCCAAGCTGCTTTCAGGATTTTCTCCTTGTCTCTGAGACTCGTAAGTTTTACTATTAGATGTCGGGGTGTTGACCTATTTTTATTGATTTTGATGGGGAGTTCTCTCTGCCTCCTGGATTTTGATGCCTGTTTCCTTCCCCAAATTAGGGAAGTTCTCTGCTATAATTTGCTCCAATATACCTTCTGCCCCTCTCTCTCTTTCTTCTTCTTCTGGGATCCCAATTATTCTAATATTGTTTCATCTATGGCATCACTTATCTCTCGAATTCTCCCCTCGTGATCCAGTAGTTGTTTATCTCTCTTTTTCTCAGCTTCTTTATTCTCTATCATTTGGTCTTCTATATCACTAATTCTCTCTTCTGCCTCATTTATCTTAGCAGTTAGAGCCTCCATTTTTTTATTGAACCTCATTAATAGCCTTTTTTTTGTTTCGACTTGGTTAGATTTTAATTTTTTTATTTCTCCAGAAAGGGTTTCTCTAATATCTTCCATGCTTTTTTCAAGCCCAGCTAGTATCTTTAAAATCGTCATTCTGAACTCTAGTTCCAACATCTTACTAATATCCATATTGACTAGGTGCCTGGCAGTCGGTACTGCCTCTTGTTCTTTTTTTTTTGAGGTGATTTTTTCCATCTTGTCATCTTGTCCAGAGGAGAATAGATGAATGAGAGAACAAAATGCTAAAAGGGTAACAACGTCCCCAGAAAATATACACTAAACAAATCAGAAGAGACCTGAAACCAGGGGAAAAGAAAGGGAAAGAAAAAAGAAAGAAAAAGAAAAAGATAAAAACAAACGAACAAAAACAACAAAAAAAACCAGAATATGATCAAATATGATCAGGGTGGTGCATAGATCAGTGCCACACACTATATTTTGGGTGTATTTTGGTCTGTTAGAAGAAAGTGCCTCCCAAAATTTTAAAGAAAGAAAAACTTATATATGTACAAAAATAAGGGTTAATACGATGAAGGGATGGAATATGACTGTAAAGATGAAAATTGTAAAAGATTTTATAAAAGGAATTGATAAGATAAGAAGTTGGTTGAAAAAAGAAAGAAGAGGAATTAAAAAAAAAAAAAGGAGAGAATTTGATCAGGCAGGAGACTAGAACAAAGCCATACACTAGAGATTTAGGGTATATTTTGGTCTGTTAGAAGAAACGGTATCCCTAAATTTTAAAGAGAGAACAACTTATGTATATATACCAAAAATAAGGTTAACTACTATGAAGGGATAGAATATGACTCTAAAAATGAAAAATAAAGATTTTTTTAAAAAAGGGATTGATAAGATGTTGGTTGAAAAAGGGAAAAGAAAAATTAAAAAAAAAAGACAAGTTAAAAAAAAAATTAACTTTGAAAGACTAAAGAATCATGGGGAAAAAGCCATGGATTCTATGTGCTGTATTCCCCTAGCGCTAGAGTTCTGCCGTTCTCATTGATTGGTAAACTTGGTCTTGGCTGTTCTTGCTGATCTTCTGGGGGAGGGGCCTGTTGCCATGGTTCCCAAATGTCTTTGCTGGAGGTGGAATTGCCCCACCCTTGCCTGATCCGGGCTAAGTAATCCGCTCAGGTTTGCTCTCAGGAGCTTTTGTTCCCTGCAAGCTTTCCGTACAGCTTTGGAGAACGAGAGTGAAAATGGCGGCCTCCCAATCTCCGCCCAGCAGGAGCCAAGAACTCGGGGCCCGCTCCTCAGTGCACCCCCAGAGAAAAGCAGTCAGTCACTCCCGTCTCCCCGGTCTCCGGCCACACTCTGTGCTCACCTGGCCTGTGACCCAGTGTTTCTATCTCTGGCACACGACCCCGTGTGGAGGCTCCAAACCCAGCAGATCCCTGCGGTGCACTCCCGCGCCGTTCCTCCCGGGGGAGGAAGGTGAGTCTCCCTGGATCTGCTGCTTGTTGGGTCCCTGCTGGAAGAGCAGTGGTACCCAATGGAATGCATCCATTTTTTCCAGATTATCTAATTTGCTGGCATATAGTTGCTCATAATATGTTCTTTTACATGTTTGTATTTCTTTGGTGTTGGTTGTGATCTCTCCTCTTTCATTCATGAATGATTCTTTTAATGTATTGTTGAATCCAGTTTGCTAGTATTTCAGTTGAGGATTTTTGAATCTATGTTTATAAGGGATTTTGGCCTGTAATTTTCTGTCTTTGTAGTGTTCTTATCTGGTTTTTGTATCAGGGTAACACTGGCCTTGTACAATGAATTTGGTAGCTTTCCTTTTTCCTCAATTTTTTGGAAGTTTGAGAAGTTAGATATAAAATCTTTGTTTGTTTGATAGTATTCACCAGTGAAATCATCTGGTCCTAGACTTTCATTTGTTGGGAGGTTTTTGATTATGATTTATACTACTTACTAGTAACTGGTCTATTCAGATCCTCTATTTCCTCATGATCCATTCTTGGAAGATTGTAAATTTCTACAAATTTACCTATTTCTTCCAGGTTGTCCAATTGGTTGGTATATATTATTTTCATAGTAGTCTCTTATGATCCTTTATATTTCTGTGGTGTCCATTATAACTTCTGCTCTTTAACCTCTGATATTATTTGAGCTCTTTTTTTCTTGCTGAATCTACCTAAAGATTTGTCAATTTTGCTTATCCTTTCAAAGAACCATCTCTTAGTTTCATTGATCTTTTCTGTTGTCTTTTAGTCTCTATTTCATTTATTTCTGCTCTAATCTTTATTTCCTTTCTTCTTTTAGGTTTTGGTAGTTCTTCTTGTTCTAGTTTCTTTAGGTGTAAAGTTACATTATTTATTTGAAATTGCTCTTGTTTCTTGAAATAGGCCTGTATTGCTAGGAAATTCCCCCCTAAAATGGTTTTTTCTGCATCTCATAGATTTTGTATTTAGGTATAAATTTAGGTATATTGTATGTCAGTTTTCCTTTGTCTTTAGGTATTTTTTTTTCCCTTGTTTTCTTCTTTTACCCAGTAGTTGTTCTGAAACAACGGGTTTAATCTCCCCATACTTGTAGTTTTTCCTGTCTTGTAATTGGTTTCTAGTCATACCATTATGGTAAAACAAACAAACAAACAAACAAAAAAACAAACAAAAAAAGCCTGATATGATTTCATTCTTTTTCAGTTTATTACGACTTGTTTGTGGTTCAAAACGTGATCTATCCTCATGTTACTGTATTGCCATCAATCTCTCCCTTTAGGTCTGTTAATAATTGCCTTATATTATTTAGTGCTCCTATGTTTGGATACATATATATTTATAAATGTTACTCTTCTGGCTGGATTGATCATTTTATCATTATGGGATCTAGTAATTTTTGGGTGGAGTCTTTTGGATTGTCCACATAAAGTATCATGTCATCTGTGAAGAGTGAAAGTTTGATTTCTTTGCCAAATCGGATGCCTTTTATTTCTTTTTGTTGTCTGATTGCTGAGGCTAGGACTTCTAGTACTATGTTGAACATCCCTGTTGTGTTCCTGACCTTATGATCAGTGAAGAATGATATTTGCTGTGGGCTTTTCATATATGGCTTTTATGATAATTGAGGTATGTTCCCTCTATCCCTATACTGTGGAGAGTTTTAATCAAGAAAGGATGCTGTATTTTGTAAATGCTTTTTCTGCATCAATTAAGAGGATCATATGGTTCTTGTCCTTTCTTTAATTAATGTGATGTATCATGTTGATTGATTTGCAGATGTTGAACCACCCTTGCAGCCCAGAAACAAATCCCACTTGGTCATGGTGAATACTCCTTTTAATGTACTCATGGATCCTATTGGCTAGTATCTTGGTGAGAATTTTGGCATCCATGTTCATCAGGGATATTGGCCTGCAATGCTCCTTTTTGGTGGGGTCTTTGTCTGGTTTTGGAATCAAGGTGATGCTGGCCTCATAGAATGAGTTTGGAAGTTTTCTTCCATTTCTATCTTCTGAAAGAGCTTCAGAATAATACATATTAATTCTTCTTCAAATGTTTGGTAGAATTCCCCTGGGAAGCCATCTGGCCCTGGACTCTTGTTTGTTGGTAGTTTTTTTATTACTGCTTCAATTTCCTTGCTGGTTATGGGTCTTTTCAGGTTTTCTATTTCTTCCTGTTTCGGTTTTTGGTAGTTTATGTGTTTCTAGGAATGCATCCATTTCTTCCAGATTGCCTGATATGTTGGCATATAATTGCTGATGATATGGGAACAAAAACAGACACATAGATCAATGGAACGAAATAGAGAACTTAGAAATGGACTCTCAACTCTACAGTCAACTAATCTTCAACAATGCAGGAAAGAACATCCAGTGGATAAAAGACAGTCTCTTCAACAAATGGTGTTGGGTAAATTGGACAGCCACATGTAGAAGAATGAAACTGGGCCATTTTCTTACACCATACACAAAGATAAACTCAAAATGGATGAAAGACCTAAATGTGAGACAGGAATCCATCAAAATCCTAGAGAAGAACACAAGCAGCAACCTCTTCAACCTTGGCCGCAGCAACTTCTTGCTAGACACATCTTCAACAGCAAGGGAAACAAAAACAAAAATGAACTATTGAGGCTTAATCAAGATAAAAAGCTTTTGCACAACAAAGGAACCAGTAGACAAAACCAAAAGACAGCCTACAGAATGGGAAAAGGTATTTGCAAACGTCTTATCAGATAAAGGGCTAGTATCCAAGATCTATAAAGAACTTAACCAAACTCAACTCCCAAAAAACAATCCAATCAAGAAATGGGGAGAAGACATGAACAGACATTTCTCCAATGATGACATACAGATGGCCAACAGATACATGAAAAAAACTCTCAACATACTTGGCATCAGGGAAATTCAAATCAAAACCACAATGAGATACACCAGTTAGAATAGCTAAAATTAAGTCAGGAAACGACAGATGTTGGTGAGGATGTGAAGAAAGGGGAACCTCTTACACTGCTGGTGGGAATGCAAGCTGTTTTCCAGCCACTCTGGAAAACAGTATGGAGGTTCTGCAAGAAGTTAAAAATAGAGCTACCCTATGTCTCAGGAATTGCACTACTCAGTATTTACCCAAAGGATACAAATGTAATGATCTGAAGGGGCACCTACACCCCAATGTTTATAGCAGCAATGTCCACAATAGCCAAACTATGGAAAGAGCCAAGATGTTCATCAACAGATGAATGGATAAAGAAGATGTGGTATGTGTAAATACAACAGAATATTACTCAGCCATCAAAAAGGATGGAATCTTACCATTTACATTGATGTGGATGGAACTGGAGGGCATTATTCTGAGCGAAATAAGTCAATCAGAGAAAGACAGTTGTATGGTTTCACTCATATGTGGAATTTGAGAAACAAAACAGAGAATCATAAGGGAAAGGAGGGAAAAATAAAATAAGATGAAATCAAAGAGGGAGACAAACCATAAGAGACTCTTAACCATAGGAAACAAACTGAGGGTTGCTGGAGGGGAGGTGGGAGAGGGGAGATAACTGGGTGATGGGCATTAAGGAAGGCACCTAGTGTGATGAGCAAGTGATAAATTACTGAACCCCACATCTAAAACTAATGATATATGTTAATTATTGAATTTAAATCAAATAAGTTAAAAAATTATCTCTTTAATTTTTGACATTTTAATTATAATATGTCTTGATGTGGATTTCCTTGGCTCCATCCTACTTGGAACTCTCTGTACTTCCTGGACCTGGATGTCTATTTTGTTCCCTAAGTTAGGGAAGCTTTTAGCCATTATTTCTTGAAATAATTTTTCTGCCCCATTATCTCTCTCCTCCTTCTTGGACCCCTATAATGTGAATAATGTTATGTTTAACATTGTCCTATAGGTTTCTCAAGATAACTTATTTTTTTAAACTATTTTTCTTTCAGCTTCTCTGTCTGGGTGAGTTCCATTGCTCTGACTTTCAGCTCATTGATCCATTTTTCTGCTTCATCCATTCTGCTGTGAATCCCTCTAGTCTATTTTTTGTTTGTTTGTTTAACTACTGTATTCTTTGACTCTGTGACTTCTGTTTGGTACTTTCTTACATTTTCTCTTTGTTGAAGTTCTCACTGTGTTCCTCCATTCTTCTCCTAACTTCGGTGAGCATCTTTTTGACCATTACTTTGAAATCTTTATCAGATGGATTCTCTCCATACTATTAAAGTCTCTTTCTGAGGTTTTGTCATATTCTCTCATTTGGAACTTATTTCTCTGTTTCCTCATTTTGCTCAACTCTCTGTGTTTGTTTTTGTGTGTTAGGCAAAACATACAGTCCTCAGTCATGAAGCAGTGGAGGTATGGTGGCAACAAGCCTTCTCACTTAGCTTGCCCTAGCTCTTGGATGTCTTTCAAACCTTTGTGATTTTCTACACTGCCTGATTTATTTTTGATATGTCCCCATTGTTGAGGGTGTGCCTTGACCTGTCATTGTTCCAAGTGAAGAAATTTCATTTAGCTTCTAGTTTCAGGCTGATAGGAAGCCAGACCCTCAGGAGCTTTTGAAGTGTGCAAATATATACAGTCCTATGGGGCTGTATTCTAATCCCTGCTGATCACTGGACTAGGAAATCTGGAGGTGTCCCCTGAGTGACAGTTGCAAGTACTGGAGCTCCAGACTAGTGGATAAGCTTTTTTTCTGGGAAGTCTCATGGAACTATTATAAAGCCAAGGAGGTATAAAAAGATGTCTTCCAGCTTATGTTCCCTTAGAGTTCATCCATAGCCTCTAGATGTGCAGGAAACTTGAAGTCTGTCCCTCAGGCTGGAGCTCTAGGCTAAGAAAAATAGGCCTTTTTCACAGGAAGTTTGGAGTTGCGTTTTAGCCTGCTATTTGTACAGTACTCTGAGGGTGGTGGCCTGCCAAGAACTGTCTTTCCAATTGTAACACCCCATGATGCTCAGGAATACCAGCCTCCATAGTCAGGTGATCAAGGGATGTTACCTCTGGATTGCACTTGACTGTTGGCTTTAGTTAGGTAGCTAGAGAATGTAGGAGGTGGGCCATCCTCTCTGCTTCAGAAAAATAGGGGGGAAATGTCTTGCCTGTGTGTACCCACAAACTTCAAGGATGCAGCTGAGAAGTACCTTATTTGTGTATGCACACCAATCAGGCTGGGGGCAGGAGAATGCTACAACTGTTCACACTCACCAACCCTAGTCAGGGAGTTGGGGAGTGTTGTAACCAGCCTTGCTCACTGACTTTAGCTAGGAAGCAGGGGAGCATTGAAACCACCAGCACTCTTCAGCTTTTGCAGTGCTGCAGTCACTTGCCCCTCTCCATCCCAGGAAGGTTGAGGGAGGGTCTCCTATCCAAGCTTGCCTGCTTGTGCTAGCAGGTTATGTGGTGAGTGCAACAGCGGTGTCCACAGCATCAACATTCCAGGGACATCGCAACTCTTTCCTTCCCTTTCAAACAATGCCCCCAGATCAGGAAATGAATCTCACATATATTCTAGGCTCTTTTCAAACTGTCTCCCCTACACCCCCCACCTGCCCCCACCTGGTCATGGGCCTTGGGACAAATGAGTCCATTGCAAGCCCTCCAAGAGGAAAATCTTAGTTTCTTGTATTACTCTGGGGCCCTCAGACATCAGTCCCATTGGTTTTCTAAGCCACTATTCTGGGAGCTTGTCTCTCTGATGTAAATCCTGGGGGGGTGGGGGTTGTGGTACCTCTTATGGGGCTCCTCCTGGAGGGACTGGTGAGATCCCTCCCTATTGTGTGTTGTGTCACCAGGGGATGGGGGTTTTGGCAATACCGTGTCTCTGCCTCTCCTACCCATCTTCAGGTAGTCCTTTAATGTTTTGTTACGGAGAAGCAGTTCATTGAGTTTTTAGACCTTTTTCAAAAGGAAATGATCCATAGGTAGCTGTAGATTTGTTTAAGTGAAAGGTGAGTTCAGGATCTTCCTGTGCTGCTATCTTGCAGAGCTGACTTTAAGTTTTCAATAATATGTAGTTTTGAGATGTAGCATTCTCCAATGAGAAATGATAATTGAAAACTCAAATAGATATAAAAGTATTTAGAAATCTGTCTTTTAAATGATTATTACAAATATATTGTAATATTGCAACAGGAGTCAAATTTTCTATGTATTGACATCCCATCAATATCATATTTCTCTACTTTGTTCATTGTTAAAGGCCAAAGGTAAACTTTTTACATAGTTGTATTTGTTGTATTATTATTCACCTTCTTTTAAAGAAATTTTATTTATTTATTTGAGAGAGACAGTATGCACATGCGAGAGAGAGCAAGCACGAGTGGGGGGGGAGGGGCAGAGAGAAAGGGAGAAGCAGACTCACCACTGAGTGGGGAGCCCAAAGGGGGCTGATCCTAGGACCCTAGAAGCATGACCTGAGCCAAAGGCAGATGCCTAACTGACTGAGCCACCCAGGTGCCCCTAATAATTCAAGTTATATATGTCATCTAGAACAGTGCTTGTCAAACATTAATATGCATATAAATCACATGGGATCTTGTTAAAATGCAGTTTATGTTTCAGGGCCTGAGATTCTGCATTTCTGTCAACTTCATGGGATGACAGTCTTCTTGGTCTGTGGATCACACAGGAAGGCCATAATATTTTTTAGTATTATAAAAGATTATTTATAGAAGAATTAGTATTTTATCTTAAATCTTACAGCTTTTAAAAAATGTGTATTTTAAGGTGATAAATTTTAACAGTTAATTTTTATACTGATAAAATTTCCATATTGAAAATAATTTCTATAATATATTAGCTAAGCATCATTTTTCAATCATTAATTTATATTTATCTAATACTACTTTGTAGATTATTAATGGTAAATGTATATAGATTATTACATAGTGATTCATGTCATAATGAAGGTGCTTATGGATTTTAAATGGTACTTAAGAGAAAACAAATGGCAGATAATATAAACTGGAATACAAAATGTCAAATTATACTAAAAGGGATTCTTAAATTTTTATTTGATCTTGTTTAATATCTTAAATGATGTCCATTCAGGACATCAGTGGGAAAAGTAGCAGAAACTCCTTATTGAAATATTACATTAAAAGTTCTTTCAATTACTGGGAATCTTCCTCTAGACATTAACAGAATAGATAGAATAAGACATTTTACTTTTATTTGTGAGAAAATTATTGTAATTTGCTGAATTTGCTTGAAAAATACACTCCACTGCCATTTGCTGTAAGATTGTCATAACAAATATACAAATAACTTACATGTGGAGACAACAAAGTTATAATCTGAGTGCAGACATTTTCTGACTACTAGAGACATCTATCAGGTGTACAGTGTGCCCTTATGTGCGGCTCCCTGTGTGGTGTCAACTGTACAAAGTCATGGGAATTTGACTCCACTCCTCTGATCTGAGGGTGAGGACTGGTCCATAAGTGGTCTTGGAACATTGAAAGAGGAATTGATGCTGTCCTCATGAAATCGCTTCAGAAAGGACAGTTGTAGACCTCATTAGCACAGAAGATGTACAACATTCATATAAATGGAGCCTGGAGGGTCTTCTGGAATTTTACTTGACTACCACATGGCTTACACCAGAGAAGGGAGGCACTTCTCAGGCAGAGGATGGGCTCTCTTCAGACTCAATAACCACTTTCCGTGGCCATTGCCTTTCAGTAATCCAGTAATAGATTTATCTCCATTCTGTCAGGGGGCATAAGAGCTGTCACAGAGTATAATTGCTTCTATTTCTCCTTTAAATTTACACAACAGATTTTGAAACTTCAACATCAAAAATGTAATGCCTCTCTCTGCTCTCTGTTCCTCTTGCCCATGGCAACTCTGCCTGGATAAGAGCTTGGAATGGAGGTGGGGACCCTTCTATTATTTTAATATTTCACGGTATCATCCCATACCAATTAGTAAACTATAAGAGGTGTGCCATTAATATAGTACATTGGTCATTTGCAATGACATGGATGGAGCTAGAGAGTACAATGCTAAGTGAAATAAGTCAGAGAAAGACAAATGCCATATTTCACTCATATGTGGAATTTTTTTTTTTTAAAGATTTTATTTATTTATTTGACAGAGAGAGGCACAGCGAGAGAGGGAACACAAGCAGGGGGAGTGGGAGAGGGAGAAGCAGGCTTCCCGCTGAGCAGGGAGCCCGATGCGGGGCTCGATCCCAGGACCCTGGGACCATGACCTGAGCCGAAGGCAGACGCCCAACGACTGAGCCACCCAGGCGCCCCTCATATGTGGAATTTAAGAAACAAAACAAACAAGCAAAGGGAGAAAAAAGAGGAGAGAGACATACCAAGAAACAGACTATCAGTAATAGAGAACAAAATGATGGTAACCAGAGGGAAGGTGGGTAGGAGGATGCATTAAATAGGCAATGGGGATTAAAGAGGGCACTTATGATGAACACCAGATGATGTATGGAAGTGTTGAATCACTATATTGTACACTTGAAACTAAGATCACACTGTATGTTAACTAACTAGAATTAAAATAAAAACTTAATAAAACAACAACAAAAAAACAAAAATAAGATAGTACATTGGGTTGTTGCATTTAAGAAATATAATAAACTAATTTACTTTTCTGATAACTGTACTAAATATAGTACCTGCTGGAAACATTCTTGGTAGAAGATCAATAGAAACAACTTATCATCTTCTATTTCTGTCCTTTGATGGATATCATCCAGAAAGTGATCACACAAATCTGACAGAAAATGTTTTAAAATAGTACTAAAAAGATGCAGGGCAATATGGTGGGCTAACTAATACAAATAAACATTTGTCTCACTGTAAACACATAGATACGCTGGATACATCATAACCCCAAATTTTATCTTATTTTTTTAAAAGATTTTATTTATTTATTTAACAGAGAGATAGAAAGAGAGCACAAGTAGGCAGAGTAGCAGGCAGAGGGAGAGGGAGAAGCAGGCTCTCCGCCGAGCAGGAAGCCTGACGTGGGGCTCGATCCCAGGACCCTGGGATCATGACCCGAGCCGAAGGCAGCGGCTTAACTGACTGAGCCACCCAGGCACCCCCATAACCCTAATTTTTAAATGCATAGTCAAGTTCAAAATGAAAATAAGGGAAATTTCTAGGTATGAAAATAAAAAAGAAATAAAACTAGGGCTGAGACTTTGCAGGTTTAAGTATGTTTCTAACCAGTTATTTTTGCTGGGGTATGAGGATCAGTGTGTTCCAATGACCGTAACAGGGAGGATTTGTGCCCACATGGTAAAAGAAGTGAATAATTTTATCTACAAACTTTACATTTGCTGACAACCTCCATATCCATTTCTTCTGGCTAACACCCTTCTCTTAGCCTTTCCCTCCTGGAATAATTCAGTACTAAAACCATTAGGTGGGCCTATATGCGATGGGAGGTGGGGGCAGAGGCCCAGTGTGGAAAATCAAATCTCAAATGAGATGAGGCAGGAATGTACACGAGGTAGGAAATTGGCCCAGTGTGTTTCAGAACCCAAGTGGGGTGAGGAGGGCTGCTGTACAGAGATGCAGAAAAGCACAGGGGATTGCAACAAGAGTAGGGTAAGGAGAACATCCAAACAGGATGTCAGATGAGGTCATGGGACATGGGTTGCATGCAAGGGCAGTGATGAAATAAATATAATCAAATTTCTCACTGTCATAAAAAGGAATCACAAATATAAAAAGGGTTAAAATTGAACCCTTGTTTTTGGTCTGGAGTCAGAGGTATCAGTCAATGAACTATTGATTTTTAATATACAAAAATACATAGAGAAATACAGATCCATATATATGTGTAGGTGAGTATGTTATATATACATATTCCTTAGCTCTCTCTACTTAGGCCTGGTACCAGTGAAAATTCCCCAAGGCACTGAGCATAAGTAGCAACAGATATTGGTTTTAAATATCATTATCCACTTAATGGAACCAGGGTTCCTAAGAGAAATGTCTGATTCCAGGGCTAAGGCAGGAAATGTATAGACATGTCTGAAACATTTTGTTGTGCTGGAAAGCCATGAAGTGTTCAAAGAGTAATGAGATCATGCCAAAAAGACACAGGAGCCAGCTTCAGGGAGCTCCCAGTGGTCAAATCTTGGACAATATGAACACTAAATAAAAATGACACAGTGGATCATAACCTATTGAATAAAATAGGAAACCATAGTCTCTTATGATGAATGAGTAAATTAAAGCATTTGAGGAAAATACTTATCTAGCTTTACAAGGCAAATACTTAATACAGAGTTTAAAAAAGTAACTTGAAAATGGAGATCCTAGCAACTGTTTTAATCAAGGGATCAAAGGGAACATTAGCAGTAAAGGGACAAATCAAAATTTGTGCATTGCATTATAAGATGCAGTGAGCACAGACTGTCACTTTCGTGATACTTTGCCAAAGATGTATAACCTGAATTTAATCATGAGGAAACATTAGACAAAACCAAACTGAGTGACATTCTACAAGATAATGCTTCTGTAATCTCTAAAAATGTTAAGGTCATGAAAGCCGAGGAAAGACTGAGGAAATGGTCCAGTCTGAAGGAGGCAATATAGCTAAAGGCAACACATGATTGAATTACACCCTTATACTTTAAAGAAAATTACTGAGACAATAATTGGTGAAACATGATTAGAACCTAAGGATTATAAGGAAAGTGTCAGGGTTAATGCTTTAATATTGATAGTACTGTGGTTATATTGAGGAATGTACTTGTTGGCAGTGAATGCATGCTAAAGTATTTGGGGACCCAGGGTGACAAATAGTTCTTAAATGCTTCAGAGGAAAAATGTTCTTTTATTGTATTTGCATCTTTTCTGTAAATTCAAGATTATTTCAAAGTAAAAAACATGTTTTATTTTACTTTTATTGAGGTATAGTTGACATGCAATGTTATTTTAGTTTCAGGTGTAAAACAGTGATTTGATAATCCTATACATTATTCAATATTTTCCATGCTAAGCAGTCACCATCTGTCTCCATACTATGTTATTACAATATTATTGACTGTATTCTTTGTGCTGTACTTTTCATCTCTGTGATCTATTTTATAACTGGAAATTTGTACCTCTTAATCACCTTCATCTGTTTCACCCATCCCACCCTCACACCTCTCCTCTGGCATCCACCAGTTTATTCTCTGTATTTAAGAGGCTGTTCTGTTTGTTCATTTGTTGTTTTAGATTCCACATATAAGTGAAATTGTATGGTATTTTATTCTCTGTATGACTTATTTCACTTAGCATAATACCCTCTAGGTCAATCCATGTTGTTGCAAATGGCAATATATCATTATTTCTTATGGCTGAGTAATATTCCATTATTCCATTATGGCTGAGAATTATTCCATTCCACATATGGCTGATGTGAATATTCCATTCAGATCTTCTTTATTCATTTATCATATTTTTTTTTTGTTTTTTTACTTTAAGTAATGAATACATAACTAGGCAGTCCTCAAACCATGTAGACCCTTAGGCAGCCTGAAGTTAAACCATCCTTTAAAAAAAATACTGATGCTTCAAGTAAAACTAAAAACCGAAGACTTTCCGAGTCTTTTAGTTAATTTTTTTCTCCAAGATTTTATTTAAATTCAAGTTAGTTAACATAAAATGTAGTATTAGTTTCAGGAGTAGGATATAGAGATTCATCACTTACATATAACACCCAGTACTCATCATAACAAGTGCCCTCCTTAATGCCCATCACCCATCCATTTATTTACTGTTGGACACTTCGATTGCTTCCATTTTTGAGCTGTTGTAAATAATGCTGCAGTAAACATAGGGGTACATATATCTACTTGAATTAGTGTTTCATTTTCTTTGAGTAAATACTCATTAATGGAATTCCTGGATGATATTGTATTTCTATTTTTAATTTTTTGAGGACCCTCTACACTGTTTGCCACAGTGGTTGAAGAAATTTATTTCCCACCAACAGTGCACACGGGTTACCTTTTCTCCATACCCTTGCCAGTTCCTGTTATTTCTGATCTTTTTAATACTAGCCATTCTGACTGGTGAGGTGATCTCTCACAGTGGTTTTGATTTATTGTCTAATTTCTGTGGCTAGGACTTCCAGTACTACAAGTGGTGAGAGTGGGCATCTTGTCTTGTTTTTGATCTTAAAAGGAAAGGCTTTCAGTTTTTTCACCTTTGATTATGATATTAGCTCTGGGTTTTTCATATAAGGCCTATATTATGTTGAGGTATGTTCTCTCTAAACTACTTTTGTTGAGAGTTTTTATCAGGAATGGATGTTGTATTTTGTGAAATGCTTTTTCTGCATCTATTGAGATAGTCATACAGTTTTTATTCTTCCTCTTGTTAATGTGATGTATCATACTGATTGGGGAATATTAAAACACCCTTGCATCCCTGAAATAAATCCCACTTGATGGTGGTGAATGACTCTTTTCATGTATTGATGCATTCAGTTAGTAATAGTTTATTGAGGGTTTTTGCTTCTATGTTAATCAGGGAATTGGCCTCTAGTCTTGTTCTTCTTTTTTTTTTTTTTGGTAGTGTCTTTGGTTTTGGTATCAGGGTAAAGCTGGCCTTATAGAATGAATTTGGAAGTTTTCCTTCCTTTTCTATTTTTTTGGAATAGTTTTTAAAAATAGGTAACTCTTCTTTGAATATTTGGTAGAATTCATCTGTGAAGCCATCTGGTTCTACACAATTTTTTTGGTTGGAAGTTTTTGATTACCAATTCAAATATGTTACTAGTAACTTATAATTTTACTAGTAAATTTGTTAGTGTTCAAATTTTCTATTTCTTCCTGATGCAGTTTTGGAATACAATATATTTATAGGAATTTATCCACTTCTTCTAGGTTAATTTGTTGGCATGTAATTTTTTGTATTATTATAATTCTTTGTATTTCTGTGATGTCAGTTGTTAATTTCTCCCCCTTCATTCTGATTTTATTTATTTGAGTCCTCTCTTTTTTTTCTTGATGAGTCTGGCTAAAAGCTTATCAATTTTGTTTATTTTTTCAAAGACCCAATTCTTGGTTTCATTGATCTTTTCTATTGTTTTACTAGTCTCTATTTCATTTACTTCTGCTCTGGTCTTTAGTATTTCCTTCTACTAACTTCAGGCTTTGCTATTCTTTTATTAATTCCTTTAAGTGTTGAGATTTTTCTTGTTTTTTTGAGGTAGACCTGTATCACCATAATACTCCATATAGAACTGCTTTTGCTCTGTCCCAAAGATTTTGTATTGCTTGTATCATTTGTTTCCATGTACTTTTAAATTTCTTCTTTGATTTCTTCTTTGGCTTATTGGTTGTTTAGTAGCATATTGTTCAGCCTCCATGTGTTTGTACTCTTTGCAGTTTTTTTCTTATAACTTCTAGTTTCATAGTGTTGCGGTCAGAAAAGATGCATGGTATGATTTCAGTTTTCTTAAATTTATTGAGACCTGTTGTGTGGCCTAACATGTGATCTATCCTGGAGAATTTTCCATGTGCACTCAAAAAGAATGTGTATCCTGCTGTTTGGGAATGGAATGTTCTCTATATATCTGTTAGGTCCATTTTGTCTAGTGTGTCATTCAAAGCCATTGTTTCCTTACTGATTTTCTATCTGGATGAGCTATCCACTGATGTAAGTGAGATGTTAAAGTCTGTTACTGTCAATTTCTCTCTTTCGGTATGTTAATATTTGCTTTATGTATTTAGGTGCTCCTATTTGAGTGCCTAGGTACTTAGAGTTGTTACATTATCTTGTTGGATTGATCCCTTTATCATTATGCAGTGCCCTTCTTTGCCTCTTGTGGCAGCCTTTGTTTTCTAATCTAGTTTGTCTAATAAAAGTATTGCTACCCTGGCTTAATTTTTTTCCACTTCCATTTACATGGGATATCTTTTTCTATCCCTCCACATTCAGTCTGTTGGTGCTTTTAGATCCGAAGTGAGTCTCTTGTAGGCAACATATAGATGGTCTTGTTTTTCTTTTTTACAAAATCCGTTCAATCACCCTATGTCTTTTGAATGGAATATTTAGTCCATTTACAGTTAAAGTAGTTATCGGTAGGTATGTACATATTGACATGTTGTTAATTATTTTCTGGTTGTTTTTAGTTCTTCTCTGTTCCTTCTTCTCTTGCTCTCTTTCCTTGTGGTATGATGGGTTTCTTCAGTGTTATGCTTGGATTCCTTTCTTTTTATTTTTTGTGCTTCTATTATACATTTTTGATTTGTGGTTACCATTGGGTTCATGTATAACATCTTATATGTGTAACAGTCTATATTGTTAATGGTCACTTAAATTTAAATACCTTTTTAAAGCACTAAATTTTTACTCCCCTCTCCATGTTTTATGTATACGATGTCATATTTTACATCTTTTCATTTTGCGTATCCCTTGGCTAATTTTTGTAGCTGTAATTGATTTTATTATTTTACTGTTTTAACCTCCATGCTGGCTTTAAAAAAAAAAGATTTTATTTATTTATTTGAGAAAGAGCGAGATAGCGAGAGCAGGAACACAAGCAGGGGGAGTGGGAGAAGCAGGCTTCCCATGGAGTGGGGAGCCCGATGTGGGGCTCGATCCCAGGACCCTGGGATCATGACCTGAGCGGAAGGCAGACGCTTAATGACTGAGCCACCTAGGTGCCCCCATGCTGGCTTTCTAAGTGATTAGTCTACTAACTTTACTATACATTTGCTTTAAATACCTGCAAAGTATTTTCCTTTCATAATTTTCTTCTAGTTATGGCCTTTTGTTTCCACTATAGAATTTCCTTTAATGATTCTTCTAAGCCTGTTGACTGTGATGAACACCTTTAACTTTTGTCTAGGAAACTCTGTCTCTTTCTATTCTGAATGACTCTTGCTGTGTAAGGTATTCTTGATTGTAGGCTTTTTTCTTTCAGCTTTAAATATATCATGACACTTTAAATATATCATGACGCTTCCTTCTGGCCTGCAAAGTTTTTTGCTGAAAAATAAGCTGAAATCCTTACAATTTTTTTTTCTGAATAACTGTTTTCTATTGCTAATTTTAAAATTATCTCTTTATCCTTACTTTTTACCAATTATGTGTTTTGGTATGTATCTCCTTCTGTTCATCTTGTTAGGAGCTCTCTGAGCTTCTTGAAACTGGATGTTTGTCTCCTTCCCCAGATTAGGGAATCTTTTATTTTTTTCAAATAATTTTCTGTCCCCTTCTCCCTTTCTTCTTTCTGGGATCCCTATAAATGCAAATATTATTACATTTGATGGTATCACTGAGTTCCCTTAACCTATTCTCATTTTTCATTCTTTTTTTCTTTTTGCTGTTCAATTTGGTTGTTTTCCATTACCCTCTCTTCCAGATTACTGATCCATTCTTCTGCATTCTTAATCTTCTATTGATTACCTCTACTATAAGTTTTATTTCAGTTATTGAATTCTTCATCTCTAACTAGTTCTTTTTTATATTTTCTCTTTGTTAAAGTTCTCACTGAGTGTATCCACTTTTCTCAAGTCCAGGGAGTATCCTTATGACCATCACTTTGAATTCTTTATCAGGCATTTTGCTTATCTGAGTTTTATTTAGCTCTTTTACTGTGATTTTGTCTTATAGTTTAATTTCTGAAATTCCTCTGTCTCCTCATTTTGTCTAACTCTCCCTGTTTGTTTCTGTGCATGAGGGAGTTCAGCAACATCTGGTCTTGAAAGTATTGGCCTTGTGTAGAAGGGGACCTGTAGGTATGCCTGGGTGACTCAGTCATTAGGTATCTGCCTTTGGCTCGGGTCATGATCCTGGGGTCCTGGGATCGAGCCCCACATCGGGCTCCCTGCTCTGCAGGAAGTCTGCTTCTCCCTCTCCCACTTCCCCTACTTGTGTTCCTTCTCTTGCTGTGTCTCTCTCTATCAAATAAATAAATAAAATCTTTAAAAAAAAAAGAAGGGGACCTCTGGTGCCCTATAGAGCAATTTCCCCCCTGGTCCCAGAACCAGGCACTTCAGGAGTATCCCCTGTGTGGGCTGTATGTGCCCTTCTCTTGTGTCTCAGACATGATTGCGTTCAGCACAGCTGGCTCCAAAGACCTGTTTTACCTGCTGTGGTTGCACTGGGCAGGATTTTCTTTCCACACTGTTGAGAGTCCTGTCTGTAGTGCCTGGGCTTGTTGGTGGGTGGGTTGGCAGTCAGCCTAGCTGTCTACAGTTAGTCCCTTGCCACATCTGCAGGTGCACTGAAGGGAAGGGCGTTCTCCTTACACACCCAGATAAGACACCTGGCTATAAGAACTATAGGTGCACTAATGTGTGGGGTGGGGTTATCTCCCCAGGGTGGGAGTCACTTTGGAGTAGTACTAATCTCAGCCAGGGCTGCCTGCTGAATGCAGCAAGTCAGGTGCTGCTTTGGGGGGATGCCTGCTGAGGTGGGCAGGTTGGATGGGGTGGGTCCACACAGGAATGCTGGGATAGGGCATGCAGTGCTAGCAAAGTAGATTGAGAGTGTTATTGCTGGCTCCTGCAAGCTTCCAGCTACTAGGGGTAGTGGAGGGGAAGAGAAATGGCACTCACCACCTCTTTTGTTCCCAGAGAAATCTGCATATCTCTTCCTCTTCAGTACACATTTTAAGCTTGGTCAGTATATCTACATGTATACCTAGGCACTTTTCAAACTGCTGCTTCTGTGCTGTCTTAGGCCAAGTTATTTAGTATGCTGGCTCTCTAAGGCTAGGGACTCAGTTACCTATCTCTCTTCTGGCTCCCCTTGAGTTAAGCCTGATGGTTTTTAAGGCTCCCAGACTTAAGCACTGCTTATTTTTAGAACTCCTGGAGTTAAGCCCCATTGATTTTCAAAGCCAAACATTATGGGGAGTGTCTTTCCAATGTGGGTCCCTGGGGCTAGGGGTGCCTAGTGTGGGATCTGATCCCTCACTCCTTTCTGCTTATGATGTCCCACCCATTTATGGTTAGTTGCACTGGAGGATTGGTTCCTGACCATGTCTCTGCCCCTCCTCCCCTTTGTGATATAGCTTTCTGTCTACAGTTAGTTGTGGAAGGTCTGTTTTGCCTGTCTTCACATTGTATTCAGAGTTAGTTGCATAGATGAAGTTGTTGCCTCAGTGTGTCCATGGGATGAGGTGAGCTCAGAATCCTAGTTAGCCTTCTTCCCCAGCTCCAAACTCAAGACATTATTTTTTAAATGTTAATACTGCATCTGTATAAATAGCGAAAACACAAGATACTTGTACGATATGAAGAATATTAGAAAATAATTTAGAGCATGTCTCTGCTAGGGATGATTCTAATTATTTTTTCCATATGTCAACTAATTTCACAACACTGTGAGCATTATAAAAGGCAAACCCAAGGAACTTAAAGGTTACCTAACTTGCCCAAAGTTATACCAAAAGTAAGTGGCTAAGCTGGTATTATGTTTATATAAAATATTTATATCTTCTTTAACTATATAGAAATGTAATTGATCAAGAGTAATTTTTCTCTAGGATTTGCTTTAATACTACCTTTATTCAAATAAAACTCTCTTGATCCTTATAAACTATTATATCAAGCTTCAGATATAGGATGTTTGTCCAGGGTTAAGAAGGGCCCTTCCAAAGAGAGTCACAGAAAAGCTCCCTGCTCAAAGTCAACAAATGCGAACAGCAGGAGCAATCATAGCATAATTAATTAGAGAGCTGGTTTCAGCACAGCTAAGTCAGTAGAGTCCTTTTTCCCATTTCTACTTACCATGTGTACAGAGTATGACCACAATCAGCAGCAAGGGTAGAGCTTAGGCATAGGATAAAACCTAAGAGCTATTCTCTCAAGACATTGGGCAGTCTTTACAGGGAAGGATGTACAAAGGGTATTGGGGACAGCAGTAATAATAAAAAAATTACACCTTCAATGACACAGTGAAGAAAAAAGAAAAAAGTCAGATCCACTCAGATGTCAGACACTCTAAAGCTATTCACACCCAGAATAAAGTCCCATTTACTTCTGCAGTTAGGAAGATTGCTAATCTGCCTGCTCTGCACACATTCACAGGAAATCTTGCCTGTCCACATAAAACATAATTAGCCCTCCTTCTACCCACCCCCCAAATTTAATGACTATTGAAGAAAAAACTTACTTAAATGCAAAGAAACTTATATTAATCTTTTATTCATAAAAACTCTGACAACCAGAGGATCAACATTTTTTTTTTTTATGTAGTTTTCCATGATTCCTTGTTTGCGTATAACACCCAGTGCTCCATTCAATACCTGCCCTCTTTAATGCCCATCACCAGGCTAACCCATCCCCCACCCCCCTCTCCTCTAGAACCCTCAGTTTGTTTCTCGGAGTCCATCATCTCTCATGGTTCGTCTCCCCCTCCAATTTCCCCCCCTTCATTTTTCCCTGCCTACTTTCTTCCTTTTTTTTTTTTTTTTTTTTTTAACATATAATGTATTATTTGTTTCAGAGGTACAGGTCTGTGATTCAACAGTCTTACACAATTCACAGCGCTCACCATAGCACATACCCTCCGCAATGTCTATCACCCAGCCACCCCATCCCTCCCACCCCCACCACTCCAGCAACCCTCGGTTTGTTTCCTGAGATTAAGAATTCCTCATATCAGTGAGATCATATGATACATGTCTGTCCCTGATTGACTTTTTTTCACTCAGTATAATACCCTCCAGTTCCATCCACGTCATTGCAAATGGCAAGATTTCATTCCTTTTGATGGCTGCATAATATTCCATTATATATATATACCACATCTTTATCCATTCATCTTTCAATGGATATCTTGGCTCTTTTCATAGTTTGGCTGTTGTGGACATCGCTGCTATAAACATTGGGGTGCACATACCCCTTGGGATCCCTACATTTGTATCTTTGGGGTAAATACCCAGTAGTGCAATTGCTGGATCATAGGGTAGCTCTATTTTCAACTTTTTGAGGAACCTCCATACTGTTTTCCAGAGTGGCTGCACCAGCTTGCATTCCCACCAACAGTGTAGGAGGGTTCCCCTTTCTCCGCATCCCTGCCAAAATCTGTCATTTCCTGACTTGTTAATTTTAGCCATTCTGACTGGTGTGAGGTGGTATCTCGTTGAGGTTTTGATTTGGATTTCCCTGATGCCGAGTGATGTTGAACATTTTTTCATGTGTCTCTTGGCCATTTGGATGTCTTCTTTGCAGAAATGTCTATTCATGTCTTCTGCCCATTTCTTGATTGGATCATTTGTTCTTTGGGTGTTGAGTTTGATAAGTTCTTTATAGATTTTGGATACTAGCCCTTTATCTGATATGTCATTTGCAAATATCTTCTCCCATTCTGTCGGTTGTCTTTTGGTTTTGTTGACTGTTTCTTTTGCTGTGCAAAAGCTTTGAACTATTGGGACTTCATCAGAGGATCAACATTTTAAAAACCATAAGCAGGAAAAGAGAGAATCAAGATGAACATGTGGATCACCAATAAAAATGGACGCTGGATATGAACAGCCAACTTAAAAGGAGAAAACCTGAATTGCCAGTAAATATGTACAACAGTTTCAAACTGAGGAAGAAAAATCTCAGTCCTTGTGTGTAGATGGTCTGCATCCTATGCAGGTATCACTTGGAAGACCGCAGCTGCGCGTTATAATTCCATCCCAGGGTTCCTTTGAAGGACACGGATGAAGGGATCTCCTTTCAGGAGGTTGACCATAAGCAGTGAACCTAGGAATTTGTTTTGCTTGAAGAGAGGATAGCCAGATATACAGATCGAAACCAATACATGAGCTGTGACTAACAGTTTAAGTAAGTGGTTAGAGACTTGGTAAGAAAACTATAGGGAAATCTCTCTGAATGGGCTCAAAGTATGAAGATACTTGTATCCCATATGAGTGCTCACCAGATAATGACCCTCTCAGAGGAAGATTTTGTTATCAGGTGGAAGATTACCCAATGAGGACTTACTTCAGTCAACATCCCTCTCCAGCCACTTATTTAATAGCTCAATGGCCCTACAAAGAAAGTGGCCATGGCAGCAGGTAGGGAGGTTACATGAGAGAACCAGCATGACTTCTACTCACTAAGACCCATCTGGCAACAGCCAAGTACCGAGTACCTGATCCTTCAAAATTACAGACCAACACTGAGCCCCTAATATGGCGTGGTTCTGCAAAAGAAACTGTCAGCTACTCAATAGCAGGTTGATTAAACTGGATTACTTCCATTATGAAAGGAGCAATAGACATTGACAATGTATTTGCCTTCTCTGACTACAACGCTCCTGTCAAAACCATCTCTGAACTTACAAATGTCTCATCCATCACAGAATTTTTTACAGCATCATTCCTTTTTTAAAAATTTTATTTTATTATGTTAATCAGCATACAATACATCATTAGTTTTTGATATAGTGATCCACGATTCATTGTTTTCATATAACACCCAGTGCTCCATGCATCATTTCTAACCTAGGAACTCATTTTATGTCAAATAAAGTGTGGGAATGTGTCCCTGCTCATGGTATTCACTGGTTTTACCATGCCTCTAAAGCACCTGATTTGATAGGACAGTGGAATGACATATTGAAGACAGTTAAGAACTAATTCGGTGGCAACAACTTGCAGTACTAGGGCAGTGTCCTCAAGATACAGCATATACTGTACATCCATGATCAGTATATGATGCTGTTTCTCCAAGAGCCAGGATTCCAGAAACCAAAAGAAGAAAATGGGATTAATTTATATCACTTTGCTTTTAGTAATAAATTAGCAACATTTCTGTTTCTCTTTTCCACAGATTTAGTGTCTGCTAGTCTAGCACTCTTTGCTCTCAAAAGAGGAAAGCTTCCAGCAGGGTACACAGCAATGTTTAACTGTGAGCTGAGACTGCTGCATGGCTCCTTTAGGTGTTTGTGCTAATAAATTAACAGGCAAAGTAGAGAACTTCAGCATTGGTTCTGGTGATTTATCTATCTTTTTTATTGAAGTATAGTTGAGATAAAATATTATTTTAGCTTTATGTGTACAAAATAGTGATTAGACATTTCTATACATTATGAAATGCTCATCATAAGTGTAGTCACCATCTGTCACCATACAAAGTTACTCTAATGTTACTGACTATATTCCCTATACTGTACATTACATCCCCACAACTTATTTATTTTATAACTGGAAGTTTGCAACTCTTACTCCCCTTCAACTCTTTCACCCCCCACTCCTTTATCCAATGGGAACTACCAGTTCCCTGTGTCTGAGTCTGCTTCTGTTTTGTTTTGTTTGTTCATTTGTTTTGTTTTCTAGATTTCACATACAAGTGAAATCATACAGTATTTGTCTTTCTCTTTCTTATTTTCCTTGGCATAATACCCTCTGGATCCATCCATGTTGTCACAAATGACAAAATTTCATTATTTTTAATGGATCAGTAATATCTCATTGTATATATATGCACAACATCTTTTTATCCATTTATCTATCAAGGGCCCTCAAATTGCTTCCATATCTTGGCTATTGTAAACACTGCAGTAAACATAGGAGTGCATATATCTTTGGATTGGTGTTTTTGTTTTCTTCAGATAAATAAGCCAGAAGTAGAATTGCTAGATTGTATGGTATTTCGATTTTTAACTTTTTGAGGAGACTCTATACTGTTTTCCATAGTGGCCGCACCAATTTACATTCCCACCAACAGTGCATAAGGGTTCTCTTTTCTCCTCATCCCAGTAAAGACTGATCTCTCACAGTGGTCACTTCTCTGTCTATCCTACCCCAACCTCAGCATCTGGTTTCAAACATAAAGCATCGTCAATGCTTCATCACCTTCAAACCTTCATCACCTAGGAAGCGTTCGTCAATGCTTCATCACGTCAAACCTTCATCACCTAGGAAGCGTTCTTCTCACTGGTGTTTTGTTCTTTCAGTGTTCTCTGTATTTATAATGATTTTAAAGAAGACGTGTATTAGGTCTATCTGTTTATGTCTTGTTATAGCAGAAGTAAAAATTGTCTTTCTGCTTTCTAATAAGAGATAGAACTTGCAGCCCCACTCCAATTATTTCCAACTTTATTCTGAAAGATTTTACAATACAAGATGATAAAAAACAAAAATAAGAAATACAATAGTGGAAAGGATGATGCAAAATATTTGCATGTCATTTGGATACATATTAGAAAACTTAAAATCATTTACAATTGGATTAATTGAATTCAAAGCTAAAGACAAGATAAATGCATAAAATTTTTTCCATATAATACAGATGAAATGAAAGAAAATATAATAGAGTAAAAGCTTATCAATAGCAACATGTCCTGCAGCAAGAAATAAATATCTAAGAATAAACAAAATAAATAAGATCTTTGTGAAGAAAACTTTACAAATAATATTAGAGATACGAGAAAATGAAGAAGCATACCTCTTCCCTAGATAGGAAAACTAAATATTGTTTTTAAAATTCCATTTTTTGATAATTATTTTACAGGTGTAATGCAATTTCAATCAAAATTGAAGGTGTACCCTGAGAGGTTTGAAAAAACAAAACCAGGGCAGTTGGAAGGAAAAGAATGAGGAAAGAATCAGAACAGGAAAGTAGTAGGAATGAGATCAGAAAGCAAATGGGATCAAATGGCCACTTTTAGGGCTTTGCTTTGAGTGAAATGACAAACCAATGGAGAGTTTTAAGTAAAGGAGTGACATGAACTGAGCTACATTTTAATAGGATCTCTTTAATTACTGAGTCGAGAATAGTTGGCAAGGATAGAAAGAAGATAAATTAAAAAGCTATTACAAAATTAAAACCAACATATAAAATTAGAAAGCAATAAGATTATTATAGATAAGTAAGCAAGAGACAGATAAATTTTAAAAGCTAAAATATGTGAGAAGTTTAATTTTGCTTACAAAATAGTTTAAAAGAAACTAACATTTTTTATCCAATTACCACATTACCAAATATCTTAAAATAGTATGTGTTGGCTAGCATACATCGATTTCAAGAACTACTGGAAAAGACACATACCCACTGGCTTGGTAATTGCCATTCTAGTTATTTATCTTAAGAAAGTCAAATTTAGAAACTAATTTTTCCACAGAAGTGTTTGCCACTGTGTTACTTATTCTATATACTTGCAATGAATAATCTGAAAATGAAATTAAGAAAACAGTTCATTTGTAATAGCATCAAAAAGAATAAAATAATTAGAAATTTGGCAAAAGAAGTTCAACTCTTATACACTGAAACCTACAAAATAGTGTAGAAAGAAATTAAAGACATAAATGGAAAGACTTCCCATGTTCATGTATTGGAAAACTATATTAAGATGTCAGTCAGTAATTTCTAAATTGATCTGCAGATTCAGTACAATTTCCATCAAAATTCCAATAGCCTTTTTGGTAGAAATTGACAAGCTGGTTGTAAAATTTATATGAAAATGTAAGGGACCCAGAATAGCCAAAGAAATCTTTAAAAAGAAGAACAATGTTGGAGGACTCAACTGTTCCAATTTCAAAACTCCTCATAAATGATACTGTGTTATACTGGCATAATAATCAACATGCAGATCAACAGATTAGACCTAAGATTCCAGAAATAAAATCATGTATTTTAGACAAGGATACTAAGGCAATTCAATGGGGGAAAAGAAGAATCTTTTCAATAAGTTTGCTTGAAAATTGGGTATATACATGCAAAAGAATGAATCTGGACCCCTACTTCACACCATATGCAAAATTTTATTTAAAATGTGTCAAAGATCTGTATGTAAGAGCTAAAACAATAGAACTCTTAGAAGAAAACATAAATGTATATGTTAGTAATCTTCGATTAGGCAATGGTTTCTTATATATGACATGTAAACCAAAAATTACCAAAGAAAAACTGGATAAATTGGACTTCATCAAAACTAAAAAGAAAAAAAAATGTACTTCAAAAAACACTATCAAGAAAGTGAAAAGACAGCCCACAGAATGAGTCATCCATTCTATCAAATTCTTGTTAATGTGGATATTTTTATCTCTTCCCATGAATCATAAATGTTCTCAATGGCATTTAAAATGGTGAATCCTTTCCAGAAGGTTTTCAGTTTACTTTGCTCAGATCCATCAGAGGAATCACTTTTTAGGGCAGCTATAACCTTATGAGATGTATTTCTTAAATAATGAGACTTGAAAGTTGAAATGACTGTATGATCCATGGGCTGCAGAATGGATGTTGTGTTAGCAGGCATGAAAACAACATTAATCTCATTGTATATCTTAATCAGAGCTCTTGGGTGATGAAGTGCATTGTCAGTGAGCAGTAATATTTTGAATGAAATCTTTTTTTTCTCTGCAGTAGGTCTCAACAGTGGGCTTAAAATATTCAGTAAATCATGTTGTAAACAGATGTGCTGTAATCCGGGCTTTGTTGTTCCATTTATAGAGCACAGGCAGAGTAGATTTAGCATAACTCTTTGGGGCTCTAGGATTTTCAGAATAGTAAATGAGTATTGGCTTTAACTTAAAGTCTGCATTAGCCCCTAACAAGAGAGTCAGCCTGTCACTTTAAGCTTTGAAGTCAGGTCTTGACTTCTCCTCTCTAGCTATGAAAGACCTAAATGGCATCTTCTTTCAATGTAAGGAATGCTGTTTCCTCTACATCAAAAATCTGTTGTTGAGGGGTGCCTGGGTGGCTCAGTCGATTAAGCATCGCCTTTGGCTTGGGTCGTGATCCCCAGGTCCTGGGATCGAGCCCTGCATCAGGCTCCTTACTCAGCAGGGAGCCTGCTTCTCCCTCTCCCTCTGCCTACTGCTCTCCCTGTTTGTGCTTTTTCTCTCTGTCAAACAAATAAATAAAATCTTAAAAAAATAAAACCTGTTGCTGAGGGTAGTCACTTTCATGAACGATCTTAGCCAGATCTTCTTGGTAACTGCTGCGGCTTCTGCATCAGCACTTGCTGCTTCACCTTGAACTTGTGTTATGGAGACAACTTCTTTCCTTAAATTTCTTGAAAAAAACCTCTGCTAGCTTCAAACGTTTCTTCTGCAGCTTCCTCACCTCTCTCTACCTTTGCAGAATTGAACGTTGGAGCCTTTCTCTGGGTTAGGCTTTGGCTTAAGGGAATATTGTGACTGGTTTGGTCTTCTATCCAATGACTAAAACTTTCTTCATATCCTAAGAGGCCTAGCTATCAGCCCATATTGGCTTTCAATGTGTCTTCCTCACTAGGCTTAATCATTTCTAGCTTTTGATTGAAAGTGAGCGATGTGTGACTCTTCCTTTTACCTGAATACTTAGAGGCCTTTATGTCATTACTTGTTGATCTAATTTCAATATTTTTGTGTCTCTGGGAATAGGGAGGCCTTAAGAGAGAGAGAGAAACAGCTGGTTGGTGGAGCAATCAAAACACACAACGTTTATCAGTTAGGTTTGCCATCTGACATGGGCATGGTTCATGGTGCCCCAGAACAATTACAATAGATTATATCAGAGATTACTGATCACAGATCAGCATAACAAATATAATAATGATGAAAAAGTTTGAAATATTGAGAGTATCACCAAAATGTGATAGACACAAAGTAAGAAAATGCTGTTGGGAAAATGGAACCAATAGATTTGCTCGATGGGGGCTTGCCACAAATCTTCATTTTGTAGAAAAACCAAACTGCAGTGTCTGCAAAGCAAAATAAAGTGAAGTGCTGTAAAATGAGGTATGCCTATAAGGGGTATGGTGTCTGTAGAGAATTCAAACAGTAACAAAACCTATTCAGAATGGGTTTGTTTTTTGTTATCACCATGCCCCAGCCATTTTAAACAATGTTAATGACAAAATTTACTTCCCCCAAAATACTTTGTGTATGTTCTAAAAACTGTTGCAGTTATGGCTGAGTTTCAATAATTTATATGTAAGCTTCAAATTAGCACAAATGTATTACTTTTCCTCTTAACAAATACTGTATTCTCCTTAGACATTAATTCAGGGAATTCCCAATTATACATTCCATATAGATGTCAATTCAGCTACATGTATTTGTTGTAAGAGTTTTCCTAAGGTTACAGATGTTTGACTTATTTTCAGCACTGTTGGTGTCTTCATCCCCTGAGGTACCACATACTCCTGCCTTCAAAGAGTAAACTCAAAGTAAACAATGATAATGCAATGATTGTAAAGACAAACAGAACTTGTTACCTCAATTCTGTCATTCTATATGATGACATGGAATTTTTATTTGTGCTTAAAATGTTTAAAAATAAAACAGAGTGCAAACAGAGAGGTATAAAATTTTGGTTGAGGAAATGCAAATTTTATAGATGTGAAAAACATACATGAATTTGAATGTGTGCAAAATACGTTCTTTTTATGATTGATACTGAAAATAATTTTCTTAAAGGAGGAAAGGTATTTTAAAATGATCTGCTTTGTGGTCAGATAACTAGGTACACCACCGCCCATTACTACCCTCATTCCTTGCTAAGCCTCTTTCAATCCATGTGGGTGACATAACACAGACTTGATTAGTAGATATTTTGAGGAGACACATATTCAGAATCTAATTATTGTTACTGAAACAAAGCATCTGGGTAACATTTAATTTAATAACACAAGAATAATCTTAGAATGCATCCTGAAAAGAATTAAAACCAAATCATTAATAGCCTTTAATAAATAAACATGGATTCGTTTACAAAAACACAGACATGTGTATATGTTTATATACAAAGTATTTTATGTATCTTCTTGGAAAGAATTTAAACACTCTGCTAAGCAAGTCTTAAGTGAAAGTGGAAAATAAAACTGAAAATATGAAACATGCAAAAGTGAGTAGCAATGACAAGGGACTACATACCAAATAGGTGAAATGTGCACAAGATAGAAGTAAAAGGGAAATTCAGAAGCTTTAATATTTTTAATAAAAACAAAGCATGTAAGCATGTTAATGACAAATTAAACTTTTAATTCAAGGAGCTAATGGGAATATTAACTGCATAGGAAGAGAGGAAAAGAAAACACATTTCAATAAAACAGTATGAAACAGTTGTAACAAATATAATAAGCACACTAAGAATTATAATTTTAACTAATATTTAAAAGAAATGAAAGAATTATTTAAATGGACTAATACTATGAAAAGATAAGAAGCATAAAATATGCTTAAACTCATTTACAATCAAAGAATTGCAAACTAAAATAGGAAAACAATTTTCCCATCAGATGAGCTAATTTATTACTGGTTACAGCAAGTGATCGAAAAGCTGTAATACAACGAGGTCTCTGATACACAGTTGATGGAATTTGAATTGGTACAGCCTTTTTGGAAGGAATTTGTCAGTACTTACATAACAAGTGACCATACCCTCTTGACCTGACAATTCAGTCTATAGGAATATGTTTTACAGAAAGACTTGCTTACCTGTTCACAAAGATATTTGTACAAGAATATTCATAGCATCATTTTTATAATAACAAAAAATAGAAAACAGCCTAAAAGCCGATCAACACAGTATTTCTATCTTATGGATTATTATGCTGTCATTAAATAAAATGACTCAGATCTGTATGTACTAGAATAAAAGAACTCAACTCCCTAAATCCCAAGCACATTATTAAGTGAAGAGAGCCTAACCCATGGAAAAATACGCCATATTATCCCAGTTTTGGAAATAAATTTTTTTAAACTTAATGCATGGAAATAGTAAATGCATGGAAAGCAGTCTGGAAGAACACACAACAAACCTTTTCCTCTTGGGGTAACATTGGAATTGGGCTAGGGAGATAATAGAGAACTTTTATTTTTCATTCCATATATTTCTTTATTATCCATAGTTCTTAAAAGAATACAATGATGAATAATTTGTAATTGTGAAATATATAACCATTAAAATACATAAATAGAGATTAGCATAAGAATGGTCAATGGATGATAGCCCAGAAGCTAATATGAAAGACAGGATAATTGTAGAGTGATCTCTGGAACCAGCCTGCCCTTCTGCCACTGTGTGGTCTTGGGAAGGCAATCAACCATTTTGTCTCAGTTTTTTCATCTGTGAAATAGGGATAGTTAATGGGATATTATGCAAGCAAAAATGTGTAAAATCCTTTAGTACGATGTTTAGCATTTACAAAACACTCAAAGTACGTATAAAAATAATGTTAGCGGTTTGTACTAAAGTCAAGGGAGTAAATCTGCTCTGCACTGAGAATGCTTACATAGTTGACATAGACGAAAGGAGCAGTTGCCATGGTGGCTTAGGAGATGAGTATGGCTATAATACTGAATGACAAATTAGGGCATTAGAAGGACAGGAGGAAGCTGCAGAGCTTCAGAACTATTGATGAAAATCTAAAAGAATTGTGGCGATATGAGGGAAAATTAAAGCTAGTTGTGGAAGCTTAAGAAAGAGTGTACTGAATCAATTAGTTACGAGAAACTTAGAAGTTTTAGTGAGATTTTTAAACATTTCTCCAGCACAGAAAATAACGGAATTGGTAAAATGAACTATCTACATAAACCCCAAGGGATGTAGACATCATATTTTTGGTGTGGTCATTTATTTTAGCATTTTGGTAGCATTTTGAATACCATGTGTTTAATTTGTATTAAAATACATTCAATCATAACACACTGAATTTGCTATGTTTTTATTTTTTTAAGAGTTTATTCATTTGAGCAAGAGAGAGAGAGCACAAGCAGGGGAAGCTGCACGCAGAGGGAGAAGCAGGCTCCCTGCTGAGCAGGGAGCCCAACGCGGGGCTCGATCCCGGAACCCTGGGATCATGACCTGAGCCGAAGGCAGATGCTTAACCGACTGAGCCACCCAGGCGCCCCATGAATTTGCTATGTTTTTAAATAAAGTTAGGACATTTAACATATTTGTTGACCCCTAAATTTCAGTCTGTGTTTATTTTTATAATTAGTAAAGAGACATGGAGGAGACCTACAAGCATAATTTCAGTAGCTTTAGTTACAGCTAACTGCACTCATGTCTGGTGTGTCCTAAATCTCATGGCAAAAGATGATGTAAAGGGAGAGACTAGGGGGAAGACTAGGGTGAAGGGTGAGCAAGGGAACA
Source organism: Phoca vitulina (assembly GCF_004348235.1). Classification (NCBI taxonomy): domain Eukaryota; kingdom Metazoa; phylum Chordata; class Mammalia; order Carnivora; family Phocidae; genus Phoca; species Phoca vitulina. The sequence goes on from NW_022589709.1 coordinate 42,155,824, forward strand.
AATGGAATGGGAAGTTCGCATGACATTTTTTCCACCACACATTCCGACATGTCTTTCCCACACCAACAACTATTCTAATAGCATTTTGACTTCTTTCTGCTCACTCATGTGTTTTGGAAGAAGACAGATGAAAAGAGTGGACAGACACATAGATAAACTGAAAAGGGTCAATGTATGTCTTTGTGACAAGGAAATGTACTTTTGTGCATATGTACATGGATCCTTGAAACTTGTAAGGCAGTATCTCACTTGAAGTAAACTCAGTATATGAAAATAATACCCAACATGTGCAAAACACACATTAAGAGGTTATTATTTATTTTTAAAAGACGATTTCATTTCATGAATAAGTATTCTCTTGAGATTTTTTTAAGTTACCAAGCTACCCCATCATCCTAAACATAAAACTCGGTTTACACACAATGCTTTAGAAATGTCTCAAATTGTGCCCAAATTCCAAAAGCAGAAACATAGCTATGTCAAATGTGGGTCACTAATAATATTTCTACAATTCTTAGGGTCTAATGTAGGTGAGCATGATGATATTTTACAAGCCTAATAATCTTTGGGGCAGGTAGAGAGCTTTTCCTAAGCTACTTATAAAGTGAAATTGGAAGAATTAATGAAGAGGAAACTTCTGCTCAACAAGTGGATTGGCTGAATTAAACGTATGTTCTTGCTTTGTCACCTATAAAATTCGAGAAAATGTTTTATAATACACATTTGAATCTCTATTTTCGTTTTCTGATCTTAGATCTCTGTAACACTTAAGAGTGGAAACTTGGCCAGGCTTTATCCCTTTTTGATATCTAATTAAACCTGATTTAGTGGAGAATTTATCAGCCTGCCTTTTCCCTCATATTTCATTTATGAATATGGACAGACACCCATTTTGCCATGCACTGTATGTTGAAAGATCAAATACATCAGCATAATTTAAATAAATCTGAGCCCTATAAATTCCCACTGGATGCAAGACCACAAATGGAAGCAAGAACAAGGGCATGCTCAATGACATGAAAATGCAACTAATTTAAAACACAAAGGAAATACATTTGTATGGAGTGCCTAATAAATCTACAGCATTCATTTCCACAGGATTTTAGTGAGGCAAATACCTCAGCAAATTTCAAGAAAGAATTACGCATTCACAGCCTGGGAAAACAATATTTGTGGCTATGAGGCTACGTGAACTATCAATTTACATGCTTTATTTTGAGTTGAGAGAGACGCCAGTCAACTTTTGAGAATAGTAAAAATTCCTTGATAATTAGGGAATGTGCTAAAGTAAATATATCTTTATATATGGAGTCTTCGTTTCTTTAATTTTTTTATTTGATGGGTTTATTTCATATAGCATGGGGGTTATAGATATGGCCAAAATGTATTCTTGTCTGTCTTTGAATTGATTAGACCAGTAGATCATCAGCATAATCATCAAATCAACTCCTGAAAGGCTGGATGAAATGCAAAAACACTAATTTTTATGGTAACACATATGAATTTGTATAAGAGCATTAGTGGAAGAGAAGGAAAAGAAGAGAAAAATGATAAAGAGAAAAGAAAGAGTGAATGAAAACTGGAGGATAGAAAGAAAAAAAAAAGGCCTAGAGGTAATAGCATGGCAAGAGCGACAGAGCGGTTCTGAACCAAAACAGAGATAAGAAATCAAGCTTTGCTAATGAAATACAGAAAGCCTTTATTTTTTCCTCTTCGTTAGTAATGTTTCTTAATTCACAATCTTCCATGTAATGTGCATGCCAATGTTTTATCTTTTACTCATCTTTCCATGCCAGCAGTTACTAAAGAAGAGGGACTCATGTAAGCTCCACTTTATCCAGATACCTTTTCACAAGTCTGAGGTGTTTTTTTTTTTAACTTATTAAGGTATAATTGACATATAATGTTGTATTAAATTTAGGTGTACAACATAATGATTCAACATTTTTATACATTGCAAAGTGATTACCACAATAAATCGAGTTATCATCTGCTACCTTAAACGGTTAATACAGTATAATTGACTATCTTCCCTTCGCTCTGTATTACATACACATGACTTACTTATTTTATAGCTGAAAGATTGTACTTCTTGATCTCCTTCACCCATTTTCCCGCCCTTCCTTCCCTTCCTCTCTGGCAACCACCAGGCTGTTCTCCTTATCTATGAGTCTGGGTTCTGGTTTGATTTTGTTTTGTTTTTTATCTTCCACATATAAGTGAAATTATGTAGTATCTGTCTTTCTCTGTCTGACTTCTTTCACTTACCATAATACCCTCAAAGTCCATCCATGTTGCTGCAAATGGCAAAATTGCATTCTGTTTTATGGTTAAGTGGTAACCCATTTGTGTGTGTCTGTATCTGTGTGTGTGTGTGTGTGTGTATACCTTTCTGAATTAGTGTTTTCATTTTCTTTACATAAATCCCCAGTAGTGGAATTGCTGGATTATATGGTAGTTCTATTTTTAATTTTTTGAGGAACCTCAATATTGTTTTCCATAGTGGCTGCACCAATTTACATTCCCACCAACAGTGCACGAGAGTTCCCTTTTCTCCACATCCTCACCAATACTTATTTATTATTAGCCATTCTGGCAGAGGTAAGGTGATACCTCATTGTGTTATTTATTTATTTGTATTAGAGTTGACATGCAGTGTTATATTAGTTTCAAGTATATAACCTAGCAATTCAACAATTCTATACATTATGCAACGTCACTGTAATAAGTGCAGTCACCATTGTCTCTATGCAATATTATTGTGGTATTACTGACTATATGCCCTGTGCTGTATTTTTCATCTCCATGACTTATTTTATAACTGAAAGTTTGTATCTCTTCTTCTTCACCTTTTTCACCCATCCTCCACCCCCACCCTCTGACAACCTCCAGTTGTCTTTATGTTTACATGTCTATTTTCATTTATCTATTTGATTTGTTTTTGATATTCCACATATAAGTGAAATCAGATGATATTTGTCTTTATCTTTCTGCTTTTTTCACTTAACATAATACCCTCTCCATCCATCCATGTTGTCGCATGTGGCAAGATGTCACTTTTTTTATGGTTGAGTTATATTCCATTGTGTATATATACCACATCTTTTTATCCATTCATCTATAGATGGACACTTAAGTTGCTTTCATATCTTGGCTATTGTAAATAAAGCTGCAATGAACGTAGGGGTGCATGTATCTTTTTGAATTCATGTTTTTGTTTTCCATAGATAAATACATAGAAGTGGAATTACTGGATCGTATGATATTTCTATTTTTAATATTTTCAGGAACTTCCATACTGTTTTCCACAGTGGTTGCACCCATTTACTTTCTTGTCAACAGTGCATAAGTGTTACCTTTCCTTCACATCCTCGCCAACACTTGTTGTTTCTTTTTAATACTAACTATTCAGACTGGTGTGAGATGACATCTACATTTCCCTGATGATGAGGGATTTTTGACCATCTTCACACCAGCATCTCTTGGCCATCTGTATGTTTTCTTTGGAAAAATGTCTATTCAGGTCTCCTGCCCATTTTTTAATGGATTCTTTTGTTGTTTTTGAGTTCTATACAGTTTTTATATATTTAGTATTAACCCCTCATTGAATATATCATTTACAAATATCTTCTTCATTCAGTAGATTGCCTTTTTATTTTATTTCCTTTGCTGTGCAAATGCTTTCTATGTTGGTGTGATCCCAGTAATTTTGCTTTTGTTTCCCTTGACTGAGGAAACAAATTCACAAATAGGTTTCCAAGGCTTATGTCCAAGAGATTACTGCCTATTTTCTTTTAGGAGTTTTTATGATTTCAGGTCTCACTTTGAGGTCTTTGATTCATTTGGAGTTTATTTTGCATGTGCTGCAGGAAAATGGTCCAGTTGTTTCTTTTGCATGTAGCTGTCCAATTTTCCCAGCACCATTTATCAAAGAGATCATCTTTCCCCATTGTATATTCTTGTCTCCTTTGTCATAGATTAATAGATCATATAAGCAAGAGTTTATTTCTGGACTCTCTATCCTGTTCCATTCATTTATGTGTCTTATTTTTGTGTCTGTATCATACTGTTTTGATTACTATACTTTGTAGTGTCTCTTAATAGCTGGTATTGTGATACTTCCAGTTTTGTTCTTCTTTCCCAAGATTGCTTTGGCTAGTCAAAGTCTTTTGTGATTCTATACAAATTTTAAAATTATTTGTTCTGGTTCTCTGAAAAATTCCAGAAGAATTCTGATAGGGATTGCATTGAATCTGCATCTTGCTTTGGGTAGTATGAACATTTTAACAATACTGGTTTTTCCAATCCGTGAGCATGGAATATTTTCTCATTTGTTTATGTCACCTTCAGTTTCTTTCATCAATGTCTTACAGTTTTTAGAATATAGATCTTTCACCTCCTTGGTTAAATTTATTCCTAGGTATTTTATTTCTTTTGGGGCAGTTGAAAATTGGATTGTTTCTTAAATTTCTTTCTGGAACTTCATTATTTGTGTATAGAAACACAACATATTTCTGTATATTTTGTATCCTGCAATTTTACTGAATTCATTATTAGTTCTAATAGTTTTTTGGTGGAGTCTTTAAGGTTTTACATATAGTATTGTGTCATCTACAAATACTGAAAGTTTTACTTCCTCCTTACTAATTTGGATGCTTTTTATTTCTTTTTGAATGCTATGGCTAGGATTTCTGGTATTATGAAACAGTTACAAGAATAAAATGAAAAAAAAAAAACCCACAAGCGTGTGGAGGCTAAGCAATATGTTACTAAAAAGCCAATAGGTCAACAAAGAAAGAGGAAATCAAAAATACATGGAAACAAATGAAAATGAAAACACAACAGTCCAAAATATTTGGGACACAACAAAGGCAGTTTTAAACAGGCAGTTTATAGCTATATAGGCTTCCCTCAAGAAACAAGAAAAATATCAGGTATATAATCTAACTTTACACCTAAAAGAACTAAAAAAAGAGGAACAAACAAAGCTTAAAATTGGTAGAATGAAGGAAATAACAAAGATCAGAGCAGAAATACATGAGATAGAGACAAGAATAGAAAAGATCAATGAAACCAAGAGCTGGTTATTTGAAAAAATAAAAGTGATAAACCTTTGGATAGCCACTGTTTTCTGATATTCTGTCTAGATGATCTATCCATTGATGTAGTGTGGTGGTGAAGTACCCAACTATTAGTATTACTGTCAGTTTTTCCCTTTATCTCATTTAATATTTGCCTCATGTATTTAGGTAGTCCTATGTTAGGTGCATAGATATTTAAAATTGTTATGTCCTCTTGTTGGATTGATCCCTTTATGATTATGTAATGTCCTTATTTGTCTCGTTACAGTATGTATGTGTGTATTAATTTATTTATTTTAATTTATGTATTTTCAAGCCTTTATTTAAGTTCCAGTTAACATACAGAGTAATATTAGTTTCAGGAGTAGAATTTAGTGATTCATCAGTTACATACAGCACTCAGTGCTCATCATGATAAGTGCCCTCCTTGATACCTATCACCCATTTAACCCATCCCCCTGCCCATCTCCCCTCCAGCAACCCTCGTTTATCCTCTATAGTTAAGAGTCTGTTTTATATTTGACTCTCTTTTTTCCCTATGTTCATTTGTTTTGTTTCTTAAATTCCATATATGAGTGAAGTCATATATTATTAGTCTTTCTCTGACTGACATATTTCACTTAGCATAATACTCTCTAACTCCATCCACATCATTGCAAATGGCAAGATTTCATTCTTTTTGATGGCTGAGGAATACTGCATTATAGTTACACACACACACACACACACACACACTCCAGTTTTTCCTTATCCATTCATCACTTGATGGACATTTGGGCTCCTTCCATAATTTGGCTATTGTTGATAATGCTGCTATAAACTTTGGGGTGCATGTATCCCTTCAAATCAGTATTTTTGTATCCTTTGGGTAATACCTAGTAGTGCAATTACTGGATCATAAAGTAGTTCTATTTTTAACTTTTTTGAGGAACCTCCATAGTTTTCCAGAGTGGCCGTACCCGTTTGCATTCCTTCCAATGGTGTAAGAGGGTTCCCCTTTCTCTGCATCCTTGCCAACACCTGTTGTTTCCTGAGTTGTTGATTTTAGCCATTATGACAGGTATAAGGTGATATCTCATTGTAGTTTTGATTTGTATTTCCCTGATGATGAGTGATGTTGAGCATCTTTTCATGTGTCTGTTAGCCATCTGGATGTCTTTTTTGGAAAACTCATGTCTTCTGCCCATTTCTTAACTGAATTCTTTGTTTTGGGGTATTAAGTTTGGTAAGTTCTTTATAGATTTTATTTTTTTATTTTTTTTAACATTCTTAGTTTATTAATCCTCTCATGAAAAATCTGCACAACCAGCACAGATAAAGCCACTGCAGCATCTTTACTCCTTCTGTTGTCCAATCTCCAGCTCACTTTTTGCCAGCACCAACATTGGCTTTTGCAGTCCCCCTGACTTTCTTCATTCTGTTCTTGCGTTCCTTTTGCTGTTTTCTTGATGTCTTTTTCTTCTCATACAGGCCATGTCTTGCGAGTCTGTGTTTGGGTTCATTTTTCTTTGCATAATCCAAGAAATCATATATCATGCCAAAGCCAGTTGTCTTGCCACCACCAAAATGGGTTCTGAATCCAAACACAAATATGACATCTCGTGTGGTCTTGTACATTTTAGCTAGTTTTTCCCAAATTTCTGTCTTAGGTACTGTTGCCTTTCCGGGGTGAAGAACATCAATGACCATCTGTTTCCGCTAAAGTAGTTGGTTAGTCATGAACTTCCTGGTCCGGATAGTTACTGTGTCGTTCATGATGGCGGCCAAGCTTCAAGCAGCCGGGGAGGAAAAGAGCTCTTTATAGACTTTAGATACTAACCCTTTATCAGATATGTCCTTTGCAAATAACTTTTCCCATTCCAAAAGTTGCGTTTTAGTTTTGTTGATTGTTTCCTTCACTGTGCAGAAGTTTTTATCTTGAGTAAGTCCCATTAGTTCATTTTTGCTTTTGTTTCTCTTGCCTCAGGAGACATATCTACTAAGAAGTTGCTACAGCTAATGTCAAAGAGGTTGCTGTATGTGTTCTCCTCTAGAATTTTGATGGTTTCCTGTCTCACATTTAGGTCTTTCATCTATTTTGAATTTATTTTTGTGTATGGTGTAACAAAGTGGTCCAGTTTCATTCTTCTGCATGTGGCTGTCCAGTTTTCCCAACATCATTTGTTGAAGAGACTGTCTTTTTTCTATTGGATATTCTTTCCTGCTTTGACAAAGATTCGTTGACCATATACTTGTGGATCCATTTCTGGTTTTTCTATTCTGTTCCATAGATCTATGTGTCTATTTTTGTGCCAGTACCATACTGTTTTCATCACTACAGCTTTGCAATATAACTTGAAGTCCAGAATTGTAATGCCTTCAGCTTTGCTTTTCTTTTTTTTAAGATTGCTTTGGCTATTTGGTGTCTTTTGTGGTTCCATACAAATTTTAGGATTGTTCTTGTTCTGTGTAAACTGCTGGTGGTATTTTGATAGCGATTGCATTAAATGTGTAGATTGCTTTAGGTAATAGAGACATTTTAACAATGTTTGTTCTTCCAATCCATGAGCATAGAATGTTTTTCCATTTCTTTGTGTCCTCTTCAATTTCTTTCATAAGTGTTCTATAGATTTCAGAATATAGATCATTTACCTCTTTGGTTAAGTTTTTTTTTTTTAAAAGATTTTATTTATTTATTTGATAGAGAGAGACAGCGAGAGAGAGAACACAAGCAGGGGGAGTGGGAGAGGGAGAAGCAGGCTTCCCGCGGAGCAGGGAGCCCGATGTGGGGCTCGATCCCAGGACCCTGGGATCATGACCTGAGCCGAAGGCAGACGCTTAACGGACTGAGCCACCCAGGCGCCCCTCTCTTTGGTTAAGTTTATTCCTAGGTATCTTGTGTTTTTTGGTACAATTGTAAATGGGATTAATGCCTTGATTTCTCTTTCTGCTGCTTCATTAGTGATGTATAGAAATGCAACAGACTGGGGCACCTGGGTGGCTCAGTCGTTAAGTGTCTGCCTTCGGCTCAGGTCATGATCCCAGGGTCCTGGGATCGAGCCCTGCATCGGGCCCCCTGCTCAGCAGGAAGCCTGCTTCTCCCTCTCCCACTCCCCCCGCTTGTGTTCCCTCTCTCGCTGTCTCTCTCTCTGTCAAATAAATAAATAAAATCTTTAAAAAAAAAAAAAGAAATGCAACGGACTTTGGTACATTGATTGTGTATCCTGTGTCTTTACCAAATTTGTGTATCAGTTGTAGCAATTTTTCGGTGGGGTCTTTCAGATTTCTACAGAATATCATGTTGTCTATGAATAGTGAAAGTTTGTCTTTCCCTTGCCAATTTGGATGCCTTTTATTTCTTTTTGTTGTCTGATTGCTGAGGCTAGGACTTCCAGTATTATGTTAAATAACCGGTGAGAGTGGACATCCCTGTATTGTTCCTGATTGTAGAGGAAAAACTCTCAGTTTTTCCACATTGAGGATGATACTAGCTTTGGGTTTTTTGTTTTTTGGGCTTTTTTAAAGATTGTATTTATTTAACTTGAGAGAAAGATGGGGCACACTAATCAGGGGGCCTGGGGGAGGGGCAGAGAAGAGGGAGAAGCAGATTCCCCTGCTGAGCAGGGAACCCAATGCGGGGCTCCAACCCAGGACCCTGACATCATGACCTGAGCCAAAGGCAGGAGCTTAGCCAACAGAGCCACCCAGGTGCCCCTAACTTCGGTTTTTTTGTATAAGGCCTTTATGATGTTGAGGTATGTTCCCTCTATCCCCACTTTGCTGAGGGTTTTTATCAAGAATGGATGCTCTACTTTGTCAAATGTTTTTTCTGCATCTATTGAGAGGATCATATCCTTTTGTTTATTAATGTGTATCACGTTGATTGATTTGTGAATATTGAATCATCCTTGCAACTCAGGAATAAATCCCACTTGATCATGGTAAACGATTCTTTTAATGTACTGTTGGATCTGACTTGATAGTATTTTGTTGAGAATTTTGCATCCATGTTCATCAGGGATATTGGCCTGTAATTCTCTTTTTTAGTGGAGTCTTTGGTTTGGAATCAGGGTAATGCTGGCATCATAGAATGATTTGGAAGTTTTCCTACTATTTCCATTTTTTGGAAAAGTTTGAGAAGAATAGGTATTAACTTTTCTTTAAATGTTTGGTAGAATTCCCCTGGGAAGCCTACTGGCCCTGGCTTTTGTTTGTTGGGAGATTTTTTTATTACTGATTCAGTTTCTTTGCTGGTTATCATTCTGTTCAAGTTTTCTATTTCTTCCTGTTTCAGTTTTGTTAGTTTGAATGTTCCTGGGAATTCATCCATTCCTTCCATATTACCCAATTTGTTGGCATATAGTTTTTCATAATTGCTTATGTTTCTTTGGTGTTGGTTGTTATTTCTCCTCTCTTCACTAGTGATTTTATTCATTTGGGTCCTTTCTCTTTTCTTTTTGATAAGTGTGCCTAGAGGTTTATCAATCTTATTAATTCTTTCAAAGAACCAGCTCCTGGTTTCATTTATCTGTTCTACTGTTTTGTTTTTTGTTGTTGTTGTTTCTATATCATTTATTTCTGCTCTAATCTTTATTATTTCCATTCTTCTGCTGGCTTTAGGCCTCATTTGTTGTTCTTTTTCTAGCTCCTTTAGGTGTAAGGTTAAGTTGTGTATTTGAGATTTTTTTCTTGCTTCTTGAGGAAGGCCTGTATTGGTATATACTTTCCTTTTAGGACTACTTTTGCTGCATCCCAAAGGTTTTGGGCCATGGTGTTTTCATTTTCATTTGTTTCCATGTGTTTTTCTAATGTCTTTAATTTCCTGGTTGACCCATTCATTCTTTAGTAGGATCTTCTTTAGCTTCCATGTATTTGTGGTCTTTCCAAATTTTTTCTTGTGGTTGACTTCATGTTTCATAGTGTTGTGGTCTGAAAATATGCATGGTATGGTCTCAATCTTTTTGCATGTGTTCAGGCCTGATTTGTGACCTAGTATGTGATCTACTGTGGAGAATGTCCTGTATGTGCACTTCAGTAGAAGGTGTATTCTGCTGCTTTAGGATGAAATGTTCTGCATATATCTGTTAAGTCCCCCTGGTCAAGTGTGTCGTTCAAAGCCATTGTTGCCTTGTTGATTTCTGCTTATATGATCTGTCCATTAATGTAAGTGGGGTGTTAATGTCTCCTGCTATTATTGTATTATTATCAATGAGTTTCTTTGTTTTTAATTGTTTTATACATTTGGGTCCTCGCAAGGTGGGGGCATAAATATTTATAATTGTTAGATCTTGTTAATTAGACTCCATGGTTGTTGCTTTAAATTCTGGATCAGGTGTATTACTTATATCTGTTTTGATTACATCCCTGGCTGTGATCTTTTCTTGTTCTTTCTTTTGGGATGAATTCCTTCATCTTGGCATTTTGTCTAGTGTCTAGTTGTCTGTCTTTTTGTGTTAGGAAAGCCTGTTATGTTTCCTGTCCCTGAGAGTAATGGCTTTATAAAGAAGTCATATAATAACTAGTGCTAATATTTCCTGTAGGGCTAGTGTAGTGGTCATGAACTACTTTAGTTTTTTTCTGGGAAACTCTATTTCTCCTTCTATCTTGAATGACAGACTTGCTGGGTAGAATATCAGTCAGTAGCTTTGGGGGAGTGTTTTTTTTTTTTGAGATCCTCTGTGATCTTCTCTCTTTCACCTGTCTCCACGACCAGGGTTCCCTTCCCTTCACAGCACCCATGTTCCATTTCTCCCCCAAACCATGTCTCTGTACTTTGTACCTTCTGTGATGTACCTCTTTCCCTCTAGTTGTGCAGTTGTGTCAGTCCTCAAATTGATTTCTTGGGTATTCGGAATGATTTGATATTTATCTAGCTGTGTTTGAGGGCTGTGGCAAGCCTAGAGTCCTCCCATTACACCATCATCTTAGTTCCTCACAGTTTTTGTTTTTAAGTCTGTTTTGTCTGATCAAAGTATGGTGACCCTAGCTTTTTATTCACTTCCATTTCCATGGGATATCTTTTTCATCCCTTTGCATTCAATCTGTACGTGGCTTTAGGTTTGAAGTAAATCTCGTATAGGCAGTATATGGATGGTCTTGTTTTTTTGACTGTTGGTTGGTTGGTTTTTCATCCATTTAGCTACCCTTTGTGTCTTGATTGGAGGAGTTAGACCATTTACATTTAAAGTAATTATTGATAGGTATGTACTTATTGCCACTTTTAATTCTTTTCTGATTGTTCTTGTAGTACTTCTCTGTTCTTCTTCCCTTGCTCTCATCCCTTGTGATTGATGTTTCCTACTGTTACATTTGGATTCCTTTCTCTTTATTTTTTGTGTACCTATTTTAGGCTTTCAGTGCGTGATTACCATGAGGTTCATATATAACATCCTGTGTATAGCAGTCCATATTAAGTTGATGATTCCTTAAGTTGAAATATTATAGAAGTTCTACTTTTTCACATCACTCCTTCATGTTTTATGTATATGATGTCATATTTACATCTTATTTTGTATATCCCTGGACTAATTTTTTAAAATTTTTTATTGTTATGTTAATCACTATACATTACATCATTAGTTTTTGATGTAGTGTTCCATGATTCATTGTTTGTGCATAACACCCAGTGCTCCATGCAGAACGTGCCCTCTTTAATACCCATCACCAGGCTAACCCATACTCCCCCCCCTCCCCTCTAGAACCCTCAGTTTGTTTTTCAGAGTCCATTGTCTCTCATGGTTGGTCTCCCCTCCCTGGACTAATTTTTATAGATATCATTGATTTTTTTTTTTTTACTACTCTTGTCTTTTAACCTCCAAAGAAGGTTTTTAAGTAATCGATCTACTACCTTTATTGTAATGTTTGCTTTTATTAGTGAAATTTTTTTCCTTGAATATTTTTCTTTTTTTCTAATTAGGACCTTTTCTTTCTGCTTAAAGAAGTCCTATTAACATTTCTCATAAGGTTAGTTAAGTGGTGACAAACTATTTAAATTTTTTTGGCTGGGAAACTCTTCATTTCTCCAATTCTGACTGATGTCCTTGGTTGTTGGTTTTTTCCTTCCAGTACTTTGAATATATTATGTCACTCCCTTGTGGCCTGCAAAGTTTCTGCTGAAAATAAGTTTATAGCCTTATGGGGTTTTCTTTGAAAGTAACTAGTTGCTTTTCTCTTGCTACTTTTAAATTTTTTCTCTTAATCTTTAATCTTTGACTTTTTAATTATTGGGTATCTTGGTGTGGATCTCATCTTGTTTGGGGTTCTCTTTGCTTCCTGGATCTGAATGTGTGTATCTTTCCCCAAGTTAGGAAAGATTTTAGCTATTATTCCTTCAAATATGCTTTCTGCCCCATTGTCTTTCTCTTTCATTCTGGAACCCCTGTAATGTGAAAGTGAGTATGTTTGATTTGTCCCAGAGATCCCTTACCTATCCTAATTTTTTCTTCTTTTTTATTTTTGCTGTTCACCTTAGGTGCTTTCCATTAACCTGTCTTCTAGATGGCTGATTTCTTCTTCTGCATTCTCTGCTGTTGATTCCCTTTAGTGTTTTTGTTTTTATTTTGGTTATTGTATTCCTCAACTTTGGCTGTTTTTTATATTTTTTATCTCTTTGTTGAAGTTCTTACTGAGTTTTCCACTCTTCTCTCATTCCAATGAGCATTTTTATAGTATTTTTAAAAAATCATTTATTTTATTTTAGAGAGCGAGTGAGACAAGTGGGGTGGGGAGGAAGAGGGAGAGAAAATCTCCAGCAGACTCCACTCTGAGCACAGAGTGCAATGCAGAGCTTGATCTCACCCTGTTTCTGAGCCCCCAGGGTGACTGAGGCTGATGGGTTCAGGCCAGCTAGTGTCCAGATCCTGCTCCTGTCTGAACTATCAAGGTAGAGAGGAAGCATAAGCAATAATGCTCACCAGCCCCTTGACACTGAAGAACATTCTGCAGGTTTCATGCCATTTGACAGACATTCAAGATCTGGTTCCTTTAAATTCTAGTTATTCTTTTAAACTAAAGAGTTTTATCTGTACTCCAGAGTGGATGAAACTGCTCCTGGTCTCTCAGTACTATCCTTCCCTATTTTAGTTTGCAGTGTCAGGGTGGGGTTCCTTGATTACTGTTTCTTCATCTCTAATGCCATCTATTGTGTGGTCCCTCTATCCTTTATGTGCAGAAGCTGTTCAATCAGTACTCAGTTCTTCTTCAGGAGGAATTGCTCTAAATGTAGGTGTAGGTGTAGAATCATTGTGTCCATAAAGGATGTGAGTACAGAGTCTTCCTACCTCACCATCTTGTACCCTCCCCATCTCATTGTGGTTTTGATTTGCATTTCCCTGATTATTAGCAATGTTGAGCATTTATTCATGTGCTTGTTGGCCATCTATATGCCTTTGGAAAAATGTCTGTTCAGATCCTTGCCCATTTTTTCATCATATTGTTTTTGTTTGTTTTTGAGTTGTATGAATTCTTTATATATTTTAGATATTAACCACTTATTGGATACAGGCATGCCTCAAGATTCAGTTCTAGACCACTACAATGAAGTGAACGTCATAATAAAATGAGTCAAGTGAATTTTTTGGTTTCTCAGTGCATGTGTCTAAAAAAACATACCCTAATTAAAAAATACTTTATTGCCAAAAAATGAAAACTATCATCTGAACTTTCAATGAGTTGTCATCTCTGTTGGTGGAGGGTCTTGCCTCAATTTTGATAGCAGTTGCTAAAAGTTGGTGTAGTTGTGGCAATTTCTTAAAATAAGACAACAATGAAGTTTGCTGTTGATTGACTCTTCCACTCAAAAACAATTTCTCTGCAGCATGTGATGCCACTGATTAATAGCATTTTACCCACAGTAGAACTTCTTTCAAAATTGGAGTCAATCCTCTCAAACCCTGCTACTGCTTTATTAGCTAGTTGTACAAAATTCTATATCTTTTATTGTCATTTCAAAAATCTTAATGACATCTTCACTAGGAGATTTCTGTCTCAAAATGACATGTTCTTTGCTCATCATAAAGCAACTCCTCATCTGTTCAAGTTTGATCATGAGATTGCAGCAGTTAAAATATAATAATGAAAAGTTTGAAAATTTTCAGGAATTAACAAAATGTGACACCAACACAAAGTGAACAAAGGCTATTGAAAAAAGGGCCCCATAGGGGCACCTGGGTGGCTCAGTCAATTAAGTGTCTCTTCATTTCAGCTCAGGTCATGATCTCAGGGACCTGGGACAAGCCCCACGTCAGGCTCTGTACTCAGCGGGGAGTCTGCTTGAGGATTCTCTCTCTCCCTTTCCCTCTGCCGCTCCCCCCACTCACACTCACTCTCTCTCAAATAAATAAAAAAAAAAGAAAGAAAGAAAAAAGGGCACCATAGACTTGCCTGATGCAATGTTGCCACAAACCATGAATTTGTGTTTTTAAAAAAGTAATATCTGTTAAACAAAATAAAGCAAAGCATAATATAAGGAGGTAGGCCTGTATTTGATTTACAAATGTGTTCTCCCATTCAGTAGTTTGTTTTTCTTTTGTTGATGGTTCCTTGGCTGTGCAGAAGCTTTTTAGTTTGATGTAGTCCCATTACTTTTTTTTGCTCCTGTACCTTTAAAGTCAGCTCAAACAAACAAATAAAACATTAAGGTTGATGTCTATGTTTTGGTTTTGTTCTAGGACTTTTATGGTGTTATGTCACACATTCAAGCCTTTAATCCATTTTGAGTTAATTTTTGTATATGGTGTAAGATAGCAGTCCAACTTCGTTCTTTTACATGTAGCTTTCAAATTCCCCAACACCATTTATTGAACAGACTGTCCTTTCCCCATTGTATATTCTTGGCTCCTTTGTCATAAATTAACTGAGTGCATATGTGTGGGTTTATGTTTGGGCTCTGTATTCTCTTCCACTGATCTATGTGTCTGTATTTATGGCAATACCATATTGTTTAGATTACTATAGCTTTGTGATATAGTTTGAAATCACAGTGCATGATACCTTCAGCTTGTTCTTTCTCAAAATTTTTTTGGCTATTCAGAGCCTTTTGTGGCTCCATACAAATTTTAGAATTATATGTTGTAGTTCTGTGGAAAAATTCCAGTAAATTTCATTGAATCTATAGATTGCTTTGGGTAGTGTGGACATTTTCACAATATTATTTCTTCCAATCCATGAGCATGCAGCATCTTTCTATTTATTTACATCCCAATCCATGAGCATGGGGCATCTTTCTATTATTTACATCATCTTCAATTTTTTGTCAATGTTTTAGAGTTTTCAGTGCATAGGTCTTTCACTTCCTTGGTTAAATTTATGCCTAGGTGTTTCATTTTTTTGATATGATGGTAAATAGGATTATTTTATTGATTTCTCTTTCTCAAGGTTTGTAAGTGTGTAGAAATGCAACAGATTTTTGTGTATTTTGTATCTTGTCACTTTAGTAAATTCTTTAGGTGGAGGTTTAAGGTTTTTTGGTATATAGTATTATGTCATCTGCAAATAGTGACAATTTTAATACTTTTCAATTTGTATGCTTTCTTCCTTCCTTCCTTCTTTCCTACCTTACTTCCTTTCTTCCTTCTTTCCTTCTGGTCTAATTTGTGTAGCTATACTAGGTTGAATAAAAGTAGTAAGAGTGGACATCCTTGTCTTTTTCCTGATCTTAGGAGAAATACTTTCAACTTTCCACCAATGAATATGGTAATTGCTATGGGCTTGTCGTTTATGGCCTTTATTGTGTTGAGGTATATTCTCTCTACACTGAACATTGAAATCAAGAATACTGAAATCATATAAAGCATCTCTTCTGACCACAATGGCATAAAACTAGAAGTCAATTACAAAAAAGAAAACTGAAAAAACTACAAATAATGGAGATTAAACAAATTGTTACTGAAAAACTACTGGGTCATAGAACAAATCAAGGGAGGAAAAAAAAAAAAAACACCCACAGACAAATGAAAACTGAGGTACATTAACAAAAATCTATGGGATGCAGCAGAAACAGCTCTAAAAGAAGCTCCTAGCAATACAAGCCTGTATTCCAAAAGAGAGAAATCCCAAATAAACAATTTAACTTTACACCTAAAAGAACTAAAAAAAGAAGAACAAGTGAGGCCCGAAGTTTTAGAAGGAAGAAGATAACAAAGATCAGAGTGGAAAGAGAGAGTGAGTGTGAGTGAGGAGAGGGGCAGAGGGAGAGGGAAAGAGAGAATCCTCAAGCAGGATTTTTTTTTGAAAGTTTTTTTTATCATAAATTAATGTTGGATTTTTTCAAATGATTTTCTGCCTCTATTAAGATGATCATATGATTTTTATCCTTCCTTTTGTTTGCATGATATTACAGGTTGATTGATTTGCGAATGTTGAACAATTCATGCATTCGTGGGGTAAGTCCCATTTGATCATGGTGTATGGTACTTTTATTGTTAAATTCAGTTTGGTAATATTTTTGAGGATTTTTACATCTATGATCAGGGATATGGGCCTATAATTTTCTTTTTTTGTTGTCTCCTTTTCTGGTTTTGTTATCAGGGTAATGTGAGCCTTGTAAAATGAGTTTGGAAGCTTTCCCTTCTCTATAATTTTTTGGATGAGTTTGAGAATGATAGATATTAAATATTCCTTTTTGTTTGATAGAATTCGCCTGTGAAGCTGTCTAGTCCTGAAATTTTGTTTGTTGGAAGGTTTTTGGTTGCTGATGCATTCTCCTTACTAGTAATTAGTTTATTCAGATTTTCTATTTCTTCATAATTGAGTTTTAGAAGATTATAAATTACTAAGAATTTATCCATTTCTTCTAGGTTGTTCAATTTGTTCGCCTATGAATGTTCATAGTAGTCTCATGATCTTTCGTATTTCAGTGTCAGTTGTAACTTCTCTTTTATTTCTGATGTTATTTAAAGATTTATTTATTTATTTGACAGTGAGAGAGAGAGAGAGAGAGAGCACAAGCAGGGGGGAGTGGTAGGCAGAGGGAGAGGGAGAAGGAGGGTCCCGGCTGAGCAGGGAGCCCGACTCGGCTCGATCCCAGGACCCTAGGAGCATGACCTGAGCTGAAGGCAGACACTTAACCAACTGAGCCACCCAGGTGCCCTTCTGATATTATTTATTTGAACCCTCTCTCTTTTTTCTTGGTGAGTCTAGCTATGGATTTGTCACTTTTACTTATCTTTTCAATGAACCAGCTCTTTGTGTCACTAATCTTTTCTATTGCCTTTTTAGTCTCTATTCCATTTATTTCCACTCTGGTCTTTGTTATCTTCTTCCTTCTAAAACTTCGGGCCTCATTTGTTCTTCTTTTTCTAGTTCTTTTAGGTGTAAAGTTAAATTGTTTATTTGGGATTTCTCTCTTTTGGAATACAGGCTTGTATTGCTAGGAGCTTCCCTTTTAGAGCTGTTTCTGCTGCATTCCATAGATTTTTGTTAATGTATCTCAGTTTTCATTTGTCTGTGGGTGTTTTTTTTTTATTTCTCCCTTGATTTGTTCTATGACCCAGTAGTTTTTCAGTAACAATTTGTTTAATCTCCATTATTTGTAGTTTTTTCAGTTTTCTTTTTTGTAATTGACTTCTAGTTTTATGCCATTGTGGTCAGAAGAGATGCTTTATATGATTTCAGTATTCTTGATTTCAATGTTCAGTATTTTATTGCCTAAAATATAATGTTTCCTGGAGAATGTCCCATGTGCTCTTAAGAAGAATCTATATTCTGCTGGTTTGGGATGAAATGTTTTGTAGGTATCTGTTAAGTCCATCTCATCTAATGTGTCATTTAAGACTGATGTTTTCTGATGGATAATCTGTCTTGGATGATCTATCCATTGATTTAAGTGAAGTGTTAAAAAACCCTATTCTTATTATATTGATGTCAATTTCTCCCTTTTGGTCTGTTAATATTTGCTTTATATAATTTGGTGCTAATACCTTGGGTACACATATATTTATAAATATTATATCTTCTGGCAAGATTGACTCTTTTATCATTATGTAATGCCCCCCTTGTCTTTTATTACAGCTTTGTTTTAAAGTCCATTTTGTGATATAGCTACCCTAGCTGCCTTTTTGTTTCTATTTGCATGGAATATCTTTTTTTATTCCTTCACTTTCAGTCTCTGTGTGTCCTTAATTCTAAAGTGAGTCTCTTGTGGGCATTTTATGGATGTGTCTTATTTTGTAATCTCTTCAGCCATGTCTTTTGACTGGAGACAGTTTAGTCCATTTACATTTAAGGTAATTGTTGATAGGTATGTACTTACTGCAATTTTGTTATTTTCTGGCTGTTTCTGTAATTTCTCTTTTTCCTTCTTCCTTTTGTCTCTTCCTTTGTGGTTTGATGACTTTCTTTAATGTTATGTTTAGATTTCTTTCTCTTTTTCTTTTGTGTATTTACTGTAAGTTTTACTTTCTGGTTACTGTTTGGTTCACATATATCATCCTGTGTTTGTACAGTCTGTTTTAAGTTCCTAGCAACTTAAATTTGGACACATTCCCAAACGCTACATGTTTACTTCCCCCCTTCATGTTTTATGCTTTTGATGTCACTTTAGACATTTATCCCTTAACTAGTTGTAGTTTTAGTTAATTTTACTACTTTTATTCCTTTAAAGTTCAAATTAGCTTTATAAGTGATTAATCTACTACCTTTATTATATACTTACCTTTCCCAGTGAGATCTTTACTTTCATATGTTTTCCTCTTTTTAATCAGTGCCATTTCTTTTAGCTTAAAGAAGTCCCTTTAATATTTCTTGTAAGCCAATTTACTAGTAATCAACTCTTCTAGCTTTTGTTTGGAAAACCTCTTTATCTCTCCTTTATATCTGAATGATAACCTTACCAGTTAGAATATTCATTGTTGGATATTTTTCCCTTTCAGTACTTTGGATAGTCATGCCCCTCCTTTCTGGCTTGTAAATTTTCTGCTTGGAAATTTGCTCGTAGCCTTATGGGGTTTACCTTGCAAATAACAATTTGTTTTTCTCTTGCTGTTTAAGATTCTCTTTTTGTATCTTTAACTTTTGACATTTTAACTATAATGTGTCCTGGTGGATCTCTTTGTGTCCATCTTATTTGGAACTCCCTGGGTTTCTTGGGCCTGGATGTGTTTACTTCTCTAGGTTAGGGAAGTTTTCAGCCATTATTTCTTCAAGTAAGTCTTCTGCCCCTTTCTCTCTCTCTCTTCTCCCTCTTGGACCCCTGTGATGCAGATGTTATTCCCCATGATGTTTTCCCAGAGGTCTCTGAAGTTATCTTTTAAAAAAAAATTATTTTTTTTTTCTTTTGCAGCTCTGTCTGAGTGAGTTCCATTCCTCTATCTTACAGTTTGATGGTCTGTTCTACTGCTTCAACCAGTCTGCTATTAAACCCTTCTAGTGTACTTTTCAGTCCAATTATTGTATTCTTTAGCTCTGTGACTTCTGTTTGGTACTTCCATGTTTTCTATCTCTTTGTTGGAGTTCTTGCTGTGTTCCTCCATTTTTCTCCCAAGTTCCTTAGCATCTTTGTGACCATTATTTTAATTCTTTACCTGGTAGATTACTATTTTCTGTATTATTAAGGTCTGTTTCTGAGGTATTATCTTCTTCTTTTGCTTGGAATTTATTTCTTTGTTTCCTCATTTTGCTTGACTCTCTGTGTTTGATTCTATGTATTAGGTGAAACAGCCACCCCTCTCAATCGTGGAGGAGTGTCCTTCTGTAGGTGATGAACCTACTCATTTAGCTTACCCTAGTTCTTGGTTATCTCTCTGACCTTTGTGATTGTCTAAACTGCTTGACTTATTATTAATAAGCCCCCAATTGTTGAAGATATACCAAGATCTATCAGTGGAAGAATCTCATTTAGCATTTAGTTGTGGGCTGATTGGAAGCCACATCCTCCGGCAGCAGCCTTTATAGTGTACAAATATATATAATCCTTTGGAGCCACAAATGTAGTCCCTGATGGCCTCCAGACCAGGATATCTGGCATTGTCCTCTAGGAAGCACTTGCAAAAATCAGGGCTCCATACCTTCTGTGGAAGGTCTTGTCAGGCTGTAGTGAAGCCAAGAGGATGCGCAAGGATGGTGTCTCCTTGCTTATGTTCCCTGGGAGCACCTCTTTAGCTTCTAGATGTATGGGAAACCTAAAGCCTGTCTGTCAGGCTAAAACTCCCATCTAGGAAATAGGCCTTTTTCAAAGGAAAACTGGGTTGTGTTTCAGTGTGTTGTCTATGTAGTGCCCACCAAGAACTCTTTCTGATTGTTGCAGTCTCATGGTATTATGGAATGCCAGCCCTCTTGGCCACCAGGGCCAAGCAATCAGGGGTTGTCCTCTGCATGGGTTGCCTGTGCCCACTGGCTTTTCACGGCAACTGGAGAATGTTGGGGGTGGGGCAAGCTCACCAGCTTCAGAAAGGTTATGAGGGAAATGTCTTGGCTACATGAGCCCACACTCTTCAGCGGTGCAGTGGGAGGGTACCTTGTCTGTGCACTCATGCCAGATTTAGAAGTGGGAGAATGGGAGTGGGAGAATGCTGAGACAGCTTGCACTCACCAGCCCCAGACAGGAGGTGAAGAAGTGTCACAACTGCCAGGGCTCACAGACTTTAGCTAGGGAGTAGGAGACTTTGCAACCATTTGTGCTCGTCTGCTTTAGCCAGGGAGCAGGAGAATGCTGCTACTGCCAGCCTCAGCAAGTGCCATGACTGCTCAACCCCACCTATTCCAGCAATATGACAGAAGGGTGTCTCATCAGAGCTTGCCCACCTGTGCTAGTAGGCTATATGGAGAATCCAATGATGGTGGCAGCCAGTATCTCCGTATGTCTGAACTGTCCCCTGTCTCTCTAGCTGATGCCTTCAGATCAACAAATAAATGTCCCTCCCATATATTCTAGGCGTTTTCACACTGCTTTTTTTTTTTTCTTCTGGCCTTGGGGTGAATGAGACCATATGTAAGCCTTCCAAGAGGGGAATTTCAGTTTTCCATAGCACTTTAGGGCCCCCAGACACCAACCCTGTTAGTTTTCCAAGCCAGACTTTGTCCCATTGTGGTGCACCAACACTTTGCTTCTCCAGAAGTGACTGTCTGGTGAGATATTCCTCCCTATTGTGTGTTTTAGCACTGGGGGTGGGGATTTTTATGAGATCATGTCTCTGCCTTTCCTAACCATCTTCATGTTCTCCTTTAATCCTTTGTTGTGGAGAGCAGTTCATCTAGTTTTCAGATCTCTTTCAGAAGGAAATGATCCATATATAGCTGTATAGATTTGGTGTCTCCATGGTAGGAGGTGAGCTCCGGATCTTCCTACACTGCTATCTTTGAACTCCTCCACTCCAAAGTTGAAGAAAGTCATTTGTCTCTTTCTGTGTGCCCTACCTACTGAAAGTCATTAGTGAACTCTCTACAATTCCAAGTCCGTGATCCTTCCATTCTGTCTATTATTTAGTAAATTATCTATTTCTCCCAGGCACTATAATATTCTCTGGATATATGTCAACAAAATAGACAAAAATTCCTGATCTTACAGAGCTTACACTCTATTGGGTGAGGGAGGAAGTGGGAGAGAAGTTAAATAATAAAATAAAATATAGAGATGATACTACATGCTATCAAGAAAAGCAAAGCAGGAATGAGCAGAGAGTGTGTTTGTGAAGGTTGGGGGAAAAGAGTGTGGTTTCAAATAGAATGTTCAGGAAAATTATCACTGAAAAGTGTCAGTTGAACACTGTAAAAGTAAAGCAGTGAGTCGTTGGCATAAGTATTCAAAGCAGAAGGGAAAAAGGAATGGCAAATTCCCAGAGGCAGATAACGATTCTGGATTTAATTTTGATAAAGATGGGGAGTCTTGGGGATAATGACAGAGTTGTGTCATGATCTGACTTGCATTCATGCTTTGTGTTGAGAGTAAATGAATCCAAAGTTCTGTGCAGGTCAACATAGGGTGGAAAATGTAGAAATGGAAGTCTTTAGTACAGATGAGAAGTTAAAACCATGAAGTCTCATGGAAACTTCCAAAGAAAGCATGTGAGAAAAACAATAAAATAGGGGCAATGATGAAAGCCTGCTGGATACTAATATAACGGGAAGAAAAGAGGTGTATGAACTTAAGGAATCCAAGCAAAAACTTGTCAAAAAAATATGAAAAAAACAGGCATGAAAGGTAAAGACTATTTAGCTTCATTAAGGACCCAGATAAGCTTAGACACCATTAATTTGGACTGACCTAAATTTGGACTGACATATGGTTGTTTGGTACATTTAGCAGTACTATTCTGCCAGGATAGGATAGAAACCTGGTTGAAGAATTGATTCAGAGTTGTGGTTCTGCTGAGCAGGTGCAATAAACAATAGAAACATCAAATAACTGAGATATGGATGAGAGAAAGTGGATAAGATATACAACCACATGGTTCCAGGAGGGGAAAAGTATATAAATCCAAAAGAAAGGTAATGAGGAAACATAAGCATAAAAAAATGTGATGCATCTAAGAGCTTGAAGAGCAGATTTAGTGGGACTGAGTTTGAGATTGTAGATGCCAAAGAGTTGTTAGAGAGTGGGATACGGGTGCTTAAGATTTTAAATGCGGAACATAATGCAACAAAATATAATTATAATGAACTTATTTAAAAGTTGATGTCTTTGTTTAATGTGTCTTAGGCTATAGATAGTTGCATTTTGTGACATAGAGTTCCTCATCCTCATTTAACTTTTTTTTTTTTTGCTGTTGTCATAAAATCCCAAATTAAAAGATTCTCTTCCAGGTGTTTTTAGTTAGAGATATCTGTACTAGTTTATGCCATCTGGCCACTATGGGCAAGTTTGAAGGGCCCAATGTAGGAAAGCTGCCTCCAGCTTACAGAATCCTTTTTTCATTAGGCTTATGTCAGAATAGAGATGAGCACTTTACTCAAACTTACATAGTTCTAGGGAATCCAAACATCATGAAAGAAGTTTTTACTGTGATCAAACTACAAAATGCCATCTGAGTGTTTTTTTCCTGTTAAGTAGTCTGGGTTAAAATCTTTCACATTCATTTAGTAAAGCCAAAGAAAATAAGATATAAAGAAGTAAAGATGTATTATTTAAATAGAAATGTATTGCTAACTACCAAATATAATCATAAAGATTACATAGATAAGAGACGGATAACAGATAATAGCTAGCTAGCTAGATGACTTTAGTTTTAATTTTAAACTTTAGTTGAATATCTCTTTAAGCAAGGTAACATAGTTGACTAGTTCTGCTTATGCGTCTCCAACTTTTCTGTGTCTTTTTTTCTAAATCAGCAGAGCAAGTTCTGCCAGGTGTAATTTTCTTTTTCAGAGTCAAAGCTGAAGCAAATTGCTTCACCTTCTCTTAAGCGAAGTGCACTACTTTGAGTTTGCTGCTGATCCCTTTAAGTTCCAGTCACTAAGTGTGAACCTAAATTTTCAGCTTTAACTCTCTTTTACTAGTATTTAAATCTGTCTGGCTGTGGAATGGATGCTCGCTACGTTAAAGCTATGCGTAAAGTCATGACAAAATGACCTCAAAGGCTTCTTTTGGTCATTAATCTCCAAATGTTCCTCTCTAGTGTATAACCCACAAAAGAAGAACTTGGTAACTCCCTGCAACAGAATGAAATCAAAATTTTATGGTCCTCAAAAGTAGTACTCTTGAAAGTAAATCTAGCAGCATGAACTCCTCCTTTTTCACTTAAACCATATATCCATTTTCCTGTACCATTAATAGAGAACTTATCAAAAGAAATAATTCTCATAAAAGCTTAATTAGATGTTAGTAAAAATAAGCTAAAAGAAAGAGTTAATAAAAGGGAAGATAATATCAGGCATAATTTGATGAATAATGTCCACCAATGAGTTAAACTAGGAATTAAAAGAAAAGTTATGGAGCGGGGATGGGGTAACTGGGTGATGGGCATTAAGGGGGGCATGTGATGGAATGAGCACTGGGTGTTCTATGCAACTAATGATTCACTGAACTCTACCTCTGAAACTAATAATACAATATGTGTTAATCAACTGAATTTAAATTTAAAAAAAAGGAAACCCAAAAAACTAAAAAAATAAAAGAAAAAAAAAGAAAAAGAAAAGTTACGGACTAAAAAAAAGAGAAAAAGGAACAAAGTCCTAGAGTGGTATAAAGAGAAAAATGAAGAAATGAATGAAAGAAGACAATGAGAAGTAAATTTTATAAAGAGAGAATAGAAATTTTCTTTTGAAGCATAGCATTATTATTTTAATAACATTAAAATATTAAGTCACAGGGTGATTAGTAAACAAAGAAAATATTTTCTGATTAAAATTCTTTTTACATGCCACTGTACTGTTCATTTAGTATACTGCCATTGAAGTAAAAATGTCAATACCTCTTTTTTTTTTTATCATTGAATGGATTATTTCATATAAATAAGTTCAGATGATAAGAGTAATCACACAATGTCTCAAATGCAGAGGACCCATTATGTGTATACATTAATCAGAATACTCAATTCTACTTGAATAAACACAATTATAGTGCTAAAATTTTTAAATTTCCGGGATGCCTAACTATTCCATCAGTGCTTTAGGATTACCTACTTATTTCAAGTATAATTGGGATATCCCCCAAAATCTATATTTCTTCTTTATTATAGCCATGTGCTCAGATTTATTCAAATAGAGAGCAATTTCGCAGCATCCCTTAAAAATAAATAAAAGTATCTGATTGGGATTGTTGTGTTGTAGGTTCAGACATTTTAATGTATTCTTCCTTGGAAAAAATAACAACTAGGAACAATAATCACAGGCAAAACTTTGCAACACCAATTGCCTTGAAAAGGAAACAAGTATTTCCCACACACACAAGAAAAAATACTGTCCATTTCTGTCAGCCTTTTCAACCTCTTTTGTGTTCCAAGAAATTGCGAGTAATGAAAACAGGGCAGAGCCAATCAAATGGGTGTGTATACTAGTGCACTGTGAGAGTTGAAAGCTCTGCATTTAAAATAAGGTTTATGCATAATTCATAGACTATGCATGTTTATGTAAATTACCAAAGGCGGAAGTGTATACGAAACAGAATCTGAGGTAAAATGACGATGTTGTAATATACTGCTGGACTTGCACCTCGCCAATTCAACATACCCCTTGTTATACTATTCTTGAAAATTACATCATGTGCCAGTTCACACTAAGAAATCTAATAAAACTTTGGCTTACACACATTGTATATTTTTCAACATTCCTTTCAGATTCAATATAATATTAAACACTGACACTTAGCCATATATAATTCAAACAGCCTGGGAATAAAGATGTACATATATATTCCTGTTAATGGGTGTTATGTAAGTTGAGAGAAAGTGCCTAGAAATTTAATTTAAAGATAGGAAGGTTTTTAATGTATGGGAATTTTCAGTTAAAGACGAAAAAGGAAATGAACTCTTCCATCACTGAACACAGTCAGTGAATTTTGGAAGGTAAAATAGTATTTGGAAGACAAGCTCCCATCTAACATGGAACACTGGAGTGGTTTCTGCTTGGTGATATTCAGCTCAGACTCATCTTCTGGCTTAAAGTGTTCCTTTGAATCAGTCATTGTGGGCTGCCAGCAGAGGAGAAGAGCTCATTTGCATGAGCTCTCCACCTCCTGGTCAGCTCTGAAAATCTTGGCAGCTTAGCACTGCAATTGGCAAAGGAGAGTTTCAAAAAAAAATTAATAAATAAGGGCTTCCAAACAAAACATTGTCACTGAATTAAGTCCAATGCACCTGAAATTCATTGTTCTGTTATCTTTTAAATTGTTATGAACATAACAGACATTTTAAAGTCATTTCTGTTTATTCCCTTCCTAATGTACTGTGTGAACCATTTTTCACGTGTGTTAACGTACTATATGCAAATGGCGTTTAATGTGTTTTATTCACAGAATGCATTTACAAATCATTTTGTGTATGGAAGAAAGCCGTTGCTTCACTTTTGCATATGACACAGAAAAGGAGGAGTACATATCACTACATTTCTAAAATGATAGTAAATTTAAAGGGAATGAGGAAAGCCCACAGATGCTATAATAGAAAATTTCTGTGTTTCTAATTTACCTATTAGTACCTTTTTCATATAGACTTGCAAAATCCGAATTCCACTTGCTAAGAATTTTAAGCTCCTGTCATTAGAAACAATTATCCCTTCCATTATTCGTGCTTGTGTCCACATGTACTGTACCTCTTAGAAATCAAAAGAAATGCTCAGACAACAGCAAACACTTCTAGGTGAAGCAAAAATTAATTTAAATGTTTGTGCTCCATGTTCTTCCACAGTAACTAAGAGTAATTTCTCACACATCTAATCATCATGCATTTTCTTCATGGTATTTAAAGACTTTCAAATAATTTGCAACGGAATATATTTTATTTTAAATAGTTCTCAACCCTAAACTATATAAAAATCACTAGGTGTTTAAAAATTGCAGAGAGTAGATTAAATATTGAAGGTATATTAAAATTCCATTTTTATATGTTAAATATGTAACAAAAATGAACATCTCTAATTGTGATAAAAATAATGTGAGGAATATGTACAACATAATGCTTTTATTCTACTAATTTATAGAAATAGGTCCCTAAGTGGTTATTATTTTCATTCCATGTATAGAATGACCAGGAAAAATGCTAGCAATTACTCTGTGAATGGTGTTCTACCCTGGCATGAAGCTATAACTAATTTGCATATAGCATTGTTGGAAATGAAGCCTGTGACATACAGATCATCATCAACATTGGGAATTCACACTGCCAACTGTACCTCCTCATACAAATACATACTGCCACTTATGGATCAAAGAGAGCGTTGCGACTGCCGTCCTGAGCTATTAAAACACATCATGCTACCAGAATTTTAAACATGTTTTAGAAGTGGGATATTTATCATTAGAAGGATTTTTTTCCTTTGTTGTGTAAACAAAAGAAATTCTCTTAAAACTTATTCCATGGAAATATTTATCTTTTACCTATGTCCTATTTTTCCCAGGTGAAAAATCATATAGTACAAAAAAATTTTTTAAATAATTTGCTATATTAGTAAACAGGACTTTGTATTTTTCTATTATAGGAAGAAAATTTAACTTTAACAGTAAGGGAAAGATAAAAATGAAGATACAATCCATCAATTTTTTGAACAATAGCTTAGTAATTTCTATGGTGACATGAGTCCACAAAAAAACTCAAGAGAGGCAACTTTTACCTAATTTATCAAATAAATAAGCAAAAGAGAATTTTAAGTTACCTGGATAATTATCTGAGTTATTGCTTTCATGTCGCATATATAGATTGGCTTATCTTCTACCATTCATCTTTATTTTAAAAAAATAAAAATTTTCCTCTGTGCATTTTAGAAGACTACTTTCAGTTTAAGAAAATGAGAGATTATTATTATTACTTGACATACATAAAAGCTTTCTTGACAACAAAACCGTGAATTGGTTATGAAACTTGAAGAGAATTAAGCTCTCGGCAGTAAGATACTTTTCTACAAAATTTTTGAAAGAGGGCTTGTGAATGTATTACAGAATTCACATCTGCTCTATGGGACTATCTATAGTAGATTGTTTCTATACATTCATGTCAAGACTTGCCTACTGAGGCATATACAATAGGTATGCACTGAAGTATAATTTATAAAGTATGCTTACAAGATATTTCTTTAATGTCTTCACCTATTGCCTATTACCTTTCTTGTCCTCCAATTTTCATGCGACTCTGTCGTGCATCTTATTTTCTATTTAGTGAAGAAGTTGAGTGATCGGTTATGGATGATAACAGAAAAAATCAGTCAAATGTGGACAAGGCTGGCCTGATAAGACTGAAATGAAGTATGCTTTTGGTTGTGTAATAATTTTCCAGCTGTGTTCTAGTTTAAGAAAATGTCCAACATGACATTCCTAACTTAACTCAGTCACACATTTCATACAGGTAGTATTTTTCAGATGACACCAAGTTAGAAGGGGTTGCTAACACTTCAGAAGAGAAGATCAGAATTCAAAGTGACCTCGATAAATTGAAGAAACAGCGTGAACCAGATGAAATACTAGCTAGCCTCAGGTCCTACAGGGGGAAAGAAAGTCTAAGCTAGAATTCATCACTCATTTATTTATTCATTCATCATATATTTATTAAATGCCTACTATGTGCCAGCCACAAGCTGAATATCATTTAACACAAATGTATTTTTAGTTTTGAAATCTGCCCTCTCTTTTAATGCATGACTGGACCCCTTTAGGAAATCAATCCCTTTCAAAATTGCATGTTCTTACATTGTGCAAAACCAATAGATTTAGAAAGGAAAATACAAGCACCTCAAGAAATACCAGCATCATACTGAGATATGTGTGTGTATACTTCTTTTAAAATTGAGCATATTTGTGTATGTATGTATGTATATGTGTGTGTGTATATTTATATGTGTATATATATATATATACATATGTGTGTGTATATATATATATTAGCCTCTTTTTTAGTTTACAGTACACTGATTTTATTTTGTCCATTTCTGTGTTTATTGGAACACTGCTTGACTGGTTCCGTGACATCATTTTTTTTCTTTATCTCCCAAGTATTTGTATCTGGGCTATGATCAAGATTCACAAGAACACAAAAACACATAATTTTGATTATGTTTCTCCTTCATTTATATACTACAAAACCGGGGCATGCCTTTGTTTACAAGAATACTGATTGGTTGATTAAAGTATAGTTGACACACAATGTTATATCAGCTTCAGGTGTACAACATAATAATTCGACAACTGTGTATGTTATGCTGAGCTCACCACAAGTGTAGCTGCCATCTGGCACCATACAGTGGCTATTACAATGCCATTGACTTCTGTTCCCTATGCTGTACCTTTCATCCTCCTGACTTTTTCATTCCATAACTGAAAGCCTGTACCTCCCACTTCTCTTCAACCATTTTGCCCATCCCCCCTCCACCCATTCTCTGTATTTATAGATCTGTTTCTGGCTTTTTGTTGTTTATTTGTTTGTTTTAGATTCCCTATAACTAGAATCATATGGTATTTGTCTTTCTCTATTTCATTTAGCATAATACTCTCTAGATCTATCCATGTTATTGTAAGTGGCATAAATATAAATACCAGATCTTCTTTATCCACTTATCCATCCATGGACACTTAAGCTGTTTCCATATCTTGGCTATTATAAATAATGCTACAATGAATGTAGAGGTGCATATATCTTTTTGGATTAGTGTTTTCATTTTCTTTGGGTCAATACCCAGTAGTAGAATTACTAGTTCATGTGGTATTCCTATTTTTAATTTTTTGAGGAACTTCCATACTTTTTTCCAGTGGTTACACCAATTTACATTCCTGCCAACATGGCAGGAGGGCTTCCTTTTCTCCACGTCCTCACCAACACTTGTTGTTTCTGTTCTTTTTAATACCAGCCATTCTGACTGGTGTGAAATAGTATCTCACTGTGGCTTTGATTTGTGTTTCCCTGATTATTAGTGATATTGAGCATCTTTTCACGTGTCTGTTAGCCATCCGTAAGTCTTCTTTGGAAAAATGCCCACTCCGGTCCTCAGCGCATTTTTAAATTGGATTATTTTAGTTTTTTTGGTGTTGAGTTCTATAAGTTCTTTATATGTTTTACATATCAACTCATCATTGGATATATTGTGTGCAAGTATGTTTTCCTATTCAGTAGGTTGCCTTTTCATTATTTCTTATTTTCTAAATTTTTTGAATTCCAGTATAATTAATGTACAGTTTTATATTAGTCTCAGGTATGTAATGTGATTCAGCAATTCTATACATTACTCAGTGCTCATCATGATAAGTGCACTCTTAGGCCTCTTCATTTTGTCGATGGTTTTCTTTGCTGTGCAAAAGCTTTTTTGTGTATGTCGTCCCAGTAATTTCTTTTTGCTTTTGTCTCCCTTGGCTAAGGAGACAGATCCATAAATATGTTGCTAAGGCTGATGTCCAAGAGATTACTGCCTGTGTTTTCTTCTACAAGTTTTATGGGTTTCAGGTCTCAAATCTATTTTGAGTTTATTTTTGTGTATGGTGTTAGGAAGTGGTCCAGTTTTATTCTTTTACATGTAGCTGTCCAGTTTTCCCAGCCCCATTCACGGAGAAGACTATCTTATCCACATTGTATATTCTTGAATCTTTTGTTATACATAAATTGACCATATAGGCATGGGTTATTTCCGAACTCTCTATCCTTTCTTGTTGATCTTTGTATCTTTTTTTTTAATGCCAGTACCGCTCTGTTTTGGTTGCTATACTTTTGTATTATACCTTGAAATTTGGTATTGTGATACCTCCAGCTTTGTTCTTCTTTCTCAAGATTGCTTTTGCTGTTCAAGGTCTTTTGCAGTTCCATACAAATTTTAGGATTATTTGTTCTAGTTCTGTGAAAAATATTATTGGTATTTTGATAGGGATGGCATTGAGTGTAGATTGCTTTGGGTAATCTTTTCAAAAGTAAGTCACTTTCAGAAATCAAAATAAATCATATTTAATGTTTAGTTTTGGATTATCATAAGGTTATAACAAAAGTAATTACAAAGATATTTTACTGGTTCAGTCTTTGTCTGCTCAAATCAGGAGTACTCAATTCACTTTTAAAAATGTGATTCCAGTAGTGTCCTACCCTTGTTTCCAGCCTGGCTGCCTTGAAGAAAAGTAATCATGCATCCTGGTTTGATTGGGACAGTTTACCCCTGCTGTGCCAGCATAATTATTAATGTCTTTTACTCTAGAAATGATCAGTTTAAACAATAAATTATGTGATTCCTCCTAGTTTGAAGTGTCTTCCCTTGTACCCACGCACTGCATCTTTTGATCGGGTGAAATAAAATTCAGTTGGCTGGACACCAAGGGAGACATAAATATCAACAGATCCTTTCAGGGGAAAGCAAGGACCTCAAGCATGAACAGGCTTCACACAAAAGGTGTAGATAAAAGGGAGCTAGTGCTCAAGAACCCTTTAAAGCTGTCAAATTTGAGAACATTGGACAGCAAAGGCTAATTAACAACATATCAGACACAGTTCATCTTTGAGCAAAAACCACTTTAGATAGGTGTATTCAACTTGAAAAACATGGTCCAGAGACAAAATAGGCAGAAATGGCAATAGTATATGCTAGCAATACCCATAAATAAATAATGAGTACCTATATGTAATGAAAAATATTTTTATTACTTTTCCAGCCTTTCCACCATTCCTTGAAAATAGATAATGTGTATGTTTTTCTGGTAACTAATACTTTGTTTTATATTTTTCATAATGTTTTTCTCTCAATTTTGTAATTTTAGGTGTGAGGAAATAAAGAGTTAAATTTTTAAACAGCCACTGATATGCTCTCTAAAGCAATTATTCCTTCTGTCACCAAGAGATAAATGTACTACCACAAGACATTACAAATGTGCTCCTCTAGACTCTAATACAAATTACTGTCAGACCACACCATTTAAAGTCTTCCTCCTCTTATTTAGTAAAGCCAATTTCTTTTGATTCCTTTTACATATAAAGAAGAAAATATCTTGCTCTGATGATTGCTGAACACATTTTAACAATTTTTAACCCTTTTAAAATAACATTCACTGCTTAGTAACTCTGAACAACATTCAATACTGAGATTCACAGACATTCTGGAACAAGTTGATGGGGAAGAGAGCCTCTGGTATTGTATGAGTTTTCTACCATCTGTTAGAATTACAGAAAGCACCTCAATCAATGGAAGGAACTCTAAAGTTAGTACTAATGCCAAACAAGCCTCATGAAGAATTTCAAGTACAAAAATTGGAGTATAAGTTTATCTCCATTATGGTCTCATACCAAGAAGAAATGATCTCCCAGTCACTCAGAGCATATAAATAAATATGCTTAGAGACTGTGAGCACAGGCATACGTGTAAGCTTGTGGTTTTGCACTATAATTTTTTCAGATCCTTGGGCCTGTGAAAAAGTAAATCTAACTAGCAACTCATACTTGGGAAGGTGAAATTAAAAACTGAACTACTTGGCAGCATATAGGCCATGCCTTTCTATAGGCATATAGAAAATGTGGCCTGAATTAGGCTAAGGGCCATGCAAGGTTGTGAGAGAGCCCTGGCTTTTTAAGGTAAAGAACTCCAGTCCATAAAGTGGAGAATAGA
This sequence comes from Phoca vitulina, assembly GCF_004348235.1. Taxonomy (NCBI): domain Eukaryota; kingdom Metazoa; phylum Chordata; class Mammalia; order Carnivora; family Phocidae; genus Phoca; species Phoca vitulina. The sequence continues at coordinate 42,188,028 of NW_022589709.1, forward strand.
ACATAGAAATGCAGAGCAAAGGAGTGGTTTGACATAAGCCTAAAAGACTGACCAGTTCTTAGAGACATTTACAGACTAGGCTTGCTCTCCCAGCACTGGTTCCATCCCCAGACATTCACTCTAACTACCAATCCCCTTTAACTATTATATCTTACAGTTCTCTTGTTTTGCTTTTCCAACTCCAAAAAAAAAAAAAAAAAAAATCTAGGGGAAAAAAGTGAAGTTTTAAATGTATAAGTACATGCGAAACAGAAATTTTCATATGTGCAAAGTAGAAGTAGTATGTTGAAATTAATGAGAAATTGGTTAAATACTATGCCAAAACACTTAGAAAATCTGGCTTTGAGACAATTTCTCATGAAAAAATCTTCTCTATACTTGATTGAGAAAACTTTCACCAGGTTTAGTATAGGAACCACAGGCCTTGGTCTTTCTTCTCTCAAGATAATTTACACATTGATAAGATGTAACATTGGAAGGAAACAGATACATGGAATATTCTGCAAGTCATGTTTTGTTTGGGGGGAAATTATGTCTACTTTCTACTTTATTGTATTTCTATTAGATATTAGAAAACACTTGGGGCACAGGGTGGCTCAGTTGGTTAAGTGTCTGACTCTTGATCTCAGTTCAGGTCTTCATCTCAGGGTCATGAGTTCAAGCCCTGCGTTGGAGGGCTCACACAGTGTGGAGCCTACTTTAAAAAAGAAAAAAGAAAAGAAAAAAAAATACTAGAGAAAACCACTTCTCAGTGTCCTAAATAGGAACAGTTGTATTTCAATAGTATCACTTTCAATCATTCATAAAAGAGGAAATACTTTACCTTCTTTGAAAATAGCCAAAAGATCATTTCCTCTGAGTTTGGGCTATGAAGAAAAGGCTCTTTTTGGTAGCCCCTCATAGCTCTGATGATGAATATTATTTTATTAGAATTTTGAGACAACCAAAAAACCAGCAAAGAGCCAAAACCCAATATATACACATCTAATTATTACCCTAAAATTAACTAAAGTTAAATTAATGCTACCAAAAAAAAAATTAATGCTACCAAATCATACACTTAAGAGGGTTAAAATGGTAAATTTTGTTATGTACTATAAAAAAATAACTCAACTTAAAAATAAAAAAGGCTTTGTTTAAAAAAGAAAAATCCGGGGAACCTGGGTGGCTCAGTTGGTTAGGTGTCTACCCACTGCTCAGGGCATGATCCCAGCATCCTGGGACCAAGCCCTCTGTCAGCTCCCTGCTCAGTGGGGAGCCTGTTTCTCTCGCTCCCCCTGCCCCTCCTCCCCATGCTCTCTCTCGTGCTCTCTCTCATAAATAAATAAATAAATAAATAAATAAATAAATAAAAATCTTTTGAAAACATAAAAAAAAATCTTTGACTTGTTTTTGCTTCTTAAAATTCTGAGTTTCAGAGCCAACTGATTGTGAAAACAACTAATATAAGTGAAAATAGCTAATATAATTAATTAGGGCCTGAATAGAGGAAGAAGACATCCATGATCCATGTTTTCTAAAAGGAATAGGCTAAGGCCAGACCAACACAAGCCTTTAAGAATTGGTTAGTGTTATGTTAGGAATGCATTTTAAATAAAATAGCTTAGTCCTCAACCCATCTTTATTTTTGAGGTCTTTGTTAAGAGAGATAAAAGAAAGGACCAGGTGAAAAGAAGAGACAGGTGATAATTAAGAGTGGAACAAATTGATTTTTAAACATTCAGAAGCCCTTCGCTATAGTGATTGCTTGGGTGTAACCGCAGCAATAGCACTATTAGTTTTATGGATTTTTTAAAAAGAAAAGTTATTAGCACATGAAAGAATCAAGCAAAATAATACCTGCTTATGTGTTAAAATTATGGTTAGGATGCCCTCAAGGAAACCAATGTCTCCTTACCCCTACAGAGAATGGCATTTTTCAAGAGACAAGATAGCATCAGAACCATATTTAATAAAATATTTTCTTTTTTCTCCCTCTTGATAGACCATCAGATGCCGAGTGAATTCAGGTATCCTTTATACAGCGCAAGCCAGTATGTCCAATTTCTCTACTAAAAAATGTATGCAGTAGGAATTAATTCAGCTAAATTTACAGTTATGGACTATTTCATGGCCCTTGATCCCTCTCTGTGCTGCTCTGCAGGGCCATTCTCATGCTCTTTCTTTGTCCATCCATTGTTCTGCCACAAACAACTCTTTCCTCTTGCTTGGTGTCCGTCAAGTATCAAGCAAGACATCATCAGTTAAAATATGAAGGTGATAAGAAACCACCAACTGCCAGACAGTTGTATAAGCAGTAGGTTTGTTTCCTCAGGAAAAAAATGGCAGACAGAGGCTCTATTTCAAACAGAATGTTGTATTTCTAAAAGTTTATAACAAAATATTTTCTTCCTCATTTTGTAGAAAATAAAAGGCAAAGATGTGAAAAAATAATGTGGCTTTGTTTTTATTTTGTATGTTTTAGTGACTTGCTGACCTAAGTCCAAAGACAAAGATAAAAAGCTTTGATTAAGGTTCTAGGTAATACAGACTTTGCCTGGTTTCTCTCCTACCTGGGTGGGGCAGTTGGTTAAGCATGGCTCTTGGTTTGGCTCAGGTTGTGATCTCAGGGTCCAAGATCGAGCCCTGCGTAGGGCTCCACGGTCAGCATGGAGTCTTCTTAAGACTCTCCCTATCCCTCTGCCCCTCCCTGCTGCTTGCTCATTCACTCTTTCTCTCTCTCTAAAATAAATAATACAAATTTTTTTTCAAGAATTTTTTACATTCAAGTTTCTACTCCAGTTACAATTACGATTATGTTCTGTAGTTTACAAAAGGTGAGGGATAAGTTCTCTTTCCTTCCAAATGGATAGCCTCTTCTGCCACTTAAAATTGTACCCTCCTCCCAAATAATTGATAAACCATCTTTCATATATTAAAGTACATATGGACTGATCCCATAGGTACTGATCGCATGTGTACTGGGATCTCTATTCTGACTCACTTTTCTGATGTACTACATTCACAGGACCTCCAAAAGAAATTGAATTATGATAAAGGTGTACATTTTTGCTAACTTTTATTTTTAGGTTTTCACCATTTAGAATGATATTTGCTATTAATTTTGCACAAGTAATATCTTTCCCAACTGAATCAGTTGTATTTATTAAAAAAATTTTGAGTATAGTTGACACACAATGTTAGTTTCAAGTGTACAACATAGTGATTTAACTTCTCTATATATTATGCTACATTCGCCCACAAGTGTAGCTACCATCTGTCATCATACAACACTATTACAATAACATTGACCTACATTTTCTATGCTGTACCTTTTATTCCTGTAATTTATTCATTCCATAACTGGAAGCCTGTATCTGCCACTCCTCCTCACCCATTTTGCCCCAAATCCCCCATTTCCCTCACCTCTGACAACCATCAGTTTCTTCTCTGTAATTATAGGCCTGATTCTGCTTTTTGTTTGTTTATTCATTTGTTTTCTCAATTCCACATGTGAGTAAAATCATACGGTATTTGCCTTTCTCTGTCTGACTTATTTCACTTAGCATAATGCTTTCTAGGTTCATCTATGTTGTCACAAAGGGCATGATCTCATCCTTTCTGTGTAATATTCCAGTGTGTGTGTGTGTGTGTGTGTGTGTGTGTGTATACCACATTTTTGTATCCATGAATTTATTGGATGCTTTGTTTGCTTTTAAATCTTGGCTATTATAAGTAATGCTACAACGAACATAGGGGTACATATATCTTTTTGAAATAGTGTTTTTGTTTTCTTTGTGTCAATACCCAGTAGTAGGATTATTGGATCATATAGTATTTGTTTTTAATTTTTTAAATTTTTTTACTGTTTCCCACAGTGGTTGCAAAAATTTGCATTCCCACCTACAGTGCACAAGGATTCATTTTTCTCCACATCCTGGCCAACACTTGCTTCTTGTGTTTTTTATTTTAGCCATTCTGACAGTATGAGGAAGTAACTCACTGTGTTTTAATTTGCGTTTCTTTAATTATTAGTAATGTTGAGCATCTTTTCAGGTGTATGTTGAACATCTGTACGTCTTTTTGGAAAAATGTCTATTCAGGTCCTCTGACTATTTTTTAATCACATTGTTTATGGTTTTTGGTGTTGAGTTGTATATATTCTTTACATTTTTTTAGATACTAACCCCTTATCAGATATATCATTTGCAAATATCATCTTCAGCAGTTCACTTTTTTGTTTTGTGATGGTGTCCTTCATTGTGCAAAAGCTTTTTAGTTTGATGTACTCCCAATAGTTTATTTTCGCTTTTTGTTTCCCTTGCCTTAGGAAGCACATCTAGAAAAATGATGTTACAGCTGAAATTAGAGAGATGACTGCCTGTCCCCCTCTAGGATTTTCATGGTTTCATTTCTCACATTTAGGTCTTTAAATCTATTTGTGGTTTATTTTTGTGTTGGTGTTAGCAAGTAGTCCAGTTTCATTCTTTTATATGTGGCTGTCCAGTTTTCTCAACACTATTTATTGAAGAGGCTCCCTTTTCCCTGTTGTGTATTCTTGCCTTCCTTGTCATAAATCAACTGACCATATAATCATGGGTATATTTCTGGGCTCTCTATTCTGTTTCATTGATCTATATGTCTGTTTCTGTGCCAGTGCCATACTGTTTTGATTACTCTAAATTTGTGGTATATCTTGAAATCTGGGATTGTGATACCTCCAGCTTTGTCCTTTCTCAAGATTGCTGTGGCTATTTGGGGTCTTTTGTGGTTCGGTACACATCCTAGGATTATTAGTTCTAGTTCTGTGAAAAAATGCTATTGGTATTGATAGGGATTACATTGAATCTGTAGATTGCTTAGGGTAATATAGGTATTTTAACAATACTAATTCTTCCAACCCATGAACGTGGAATGTCTTTCCATTTGTTTGTATCATCCTCAATTGCTTTCATCAGTGTTTTTTAGTTTTCAGAGTACAGGTTTTTCACCTCCTTGGTTAAGTGTATTCCTAGGTATTTTATTCTTTTTGATGAAACTGTAAATGGAATTGTTTTCTTAATTTCTCTTTGTGTTTCTTCACTATTAGTATATAGAAATCCTACCAAGTTCTGGTTACTAATTTTGGTATCCTGCAACTCCACAGAATTTATTTATTACTTCTAGTGTTGTTGGTTTTTTTGGTGGAGTCTTTAGGATTTTCTATGTATGGTGTCATGCCATCTGTAAATAATGTCAGTGTAGCTTTTTCTTTAACTATTTGGATGCCTCTTATTACTCTTTCTTCTCTGATTTCTGTGGCTAGGACTTCAAGGATTATTTTGAATAAAAGTGACAAGAGCAGACGTCCTTGTTTTGTTCCTGATCTTAGAAGAAAATCAGTCTTTCACCATTCAGTGATGATAGCTGTGGGTTTGTCATATATGGCCTTTATTATGTTGAGGTATGTTCCCTCTAAGCTCACTTTGTTGAGGTTTTATCATGAATTGATGTTGAATTTTGCCAAATTATTTTTCTGCATCTATTCAAGTGATCATATAATTTTTATCTTTTGTGTTCTTATGTGTATCACATTGATTGATTTGTGAATATTGAACCATCCTTGCACCCCCAGAATAAATCCCATTTGATTGTGGTAAATTTAATGTAATGTTGAATTCAGTTTGCTAATATTTTGTTGAGGATTTTTGCATCTCTGTTCTTCAGAGATATTGGCCTGTAGTTGTTTTTTGTTTTCGTTTTTGGTGTGTGTGTGTGTGTGTGTGTGTGTGTGTATGTGTGTGTTTTGTGGTGTCTTTGGTTTGGGTATCAGAGTAATGCTGGCCTCATAGAATGTACTTGGAAGCTTTTTTTCCTCTTCTATTCTTTGGAATAGTTTGAGGAAAATAGGTATTAAGTCCTCTTTAAATGTTTGGTAGAATTCACCTGTGAATCCATAGTGTCCTGAATTTTTATTTTTTGGTAGTTTTTGATTACCAATTCCATTTCATTACTTGCTCCATTGACCCATTGGTGGAGTATCATATTTAGCCTCCACATGTTTGTGATTTTTCCAGTTTTTTTCTTGTGATTAATTTCTAGTTTCATACCATTGGTATTGGAAAATATGCATGGTTTTGTGGTCTGACATGATCTATTCTGGAAAATGTTTTGGGTGCTTTTGAGAAGAATGTGTATTGTGTTTTATGTGGTAGAACATTCTGTATTTATTATGTTCATCTGGTCTAATGTATCATTCAAAGATACTGTTTCTTTATTGATTTTTTTGCCTGAATGATCTATCCATTGATGTAAGTGGTGTGTTAATGTCCTCACTTACATCAATGCTATTATTGCATTACCACCAGTTTCTCTCTTTATGTCTATTAATATTTGCTTTATATATTTAGGTGCTCCACCATTAGGTGTGTAGATATCTACAATTGTATATCCTCTTGCATAAAGGAAAATTATTCCTTTATCATTATGTAATGGCCTTCTTTGTCTCTTGTTACAGTCTTTCTTTTAAAGTCCATTTTGTCTAAAATAAATGTTGTTCCCCTGGCTCTTTTTTATTTATTTATTTATTTTTCTTCCATTTGTATGGTAAATATTTCCCCATCCCTTCACTTTCAATCTGCATGTGTCTTTAGATCTGAGGTGAGTCTCTTATATGCCCATGTAGATGGGTCTTATTTTTTTTTATCCATTCCACTGCGGTATGTCTTTTGATGGGAGCATTTAGGCCATTTACATTTAAAGTAATTATTGATAGGTAAGTGCTTACTGCCATTTTATTATTTGTTCTCTGGTTGTTTTTGTTGTTTTTCTCTATTCCTCCCTTCTTCTCTTCCTCTCTTTCTTTGAGATTAATGAGTTTCTGTAGTGTTATGTCCGGCACTCTTTCTCTTTACTTTTTGTGTATCCATTATACAGTTTGGGTTTGTGGTTACCATGAAGTTCATATTATAACATACTAAATATATAACAATCTGTATTAAGTTGATGGTCATTTAAGTTCAGACCTATTCTTTAAAAAACTTTTTTTTTGCTTGCTCCCCCCATATATTTTTATGCTGTCATATTTTACATCTTTTTTATTTATAATTTACTTATGTCTAATTATAGCTATTTCTTTTCCAGCTCAAGAAGTCCTTTTAACATTTCTTGTAAGGCTGGTTTAGTGGTGATAAACTCCTTTAACTTTTGTTTTTCTGAGAAACTCTTTATCTCTCCTCAAATTTAAATGATAATCTTGCTGGGTAGAGTATTCTTGGTCATAGGTTTTTCCTTTCAGCTCTTTTAATATATTGTGCCACTCTCTCCTGGTCTGCAAAGTTTCTGCTGCAATATTAACTGATAGCTTTATAGGGTTTCCCTTGTAGGTAAGTTTTGCTTCTTTCTTGCTGATTTTAAATTTTCTCTTTATTTTTACCCTTTGACATTTTAATTATTATGTGTCATGGTGCAAACCTCCTTGAATTCATCTTGTTTGGCACTCACTGTGCTTCTCGAACCTGGATGTCTATTTCCTTCCCTAGGTTCGGCTATTATTTCTTCAGGTAAATTTTCTGCCCCTTTCGCTTTCTCTTTTTTCTTGTGGGATCCCTATATGTGATTGTTTGTTCTCATGATGTTGGCCAAGAGATCCCCTAACCTATACTAATTTTTAAAAATTCTTTCCTCTTTCTGTTGTTCACTTTTAGTGCTTTCCATTATCCTGTCTTCCAGATCGCTGATACATTCTTCTGCATCTGTTAATCTACTATTGATTCCCTCTAGTGTTTTTTTAAATTTCAGTTATGTCTTAAACTCTGTTTCTTTTTTACACTTTCTATGTCTTTATTGAAGTTCTCACTGATTTCTTCACCTCTTTCTCTCTAGCCCAGTGAGTATCTTTACAATCACTACTTTAAATTCTTTATGAGGTAATTACTTATCTTTGTTTCATATAATTCCTTTTCTAAAGTTTTGTCCTGTATTTTCTTTTGGAGCATATTCCTTTGTCTCTACATTTTGCTTGACTTTCTGTGTTTGCTTCTGTGGATTAAGTGAAACAGCTACTTCTCCTAAATTTGAAGAAATGGTCTTGTGTATGGTCATCCCCTATGTGGATTGTGTGTGCTTAGAGATTTTCACTGATTGGCTGGAGCTGGTTGACATGGCCTTGGGGGTCTGAGGGCTCTCCACATAGTGGAGAACAACTAAAGCTGAAGTTGGCACAGATTAGTGTTTTTCCTGGGCTCTCCACACAGCAGGTGCAAGCCAGAGTGTCCTGAGACTGTACATCCAGAGGGCACTCTGGCAGGATAACTGAAGCTAAAGTGGGTGTTATCCAGGGTGTCCCAGGGCTCTCTGTTGCGCAAATAATCTTTACCTGATTTAATATGGTTCCTTTATCTGATTCAGAAATCATCTTTGATACTTTTGTGCATCTTAGTTAATAGGAAACTACAAATCACAACTCAATATGGACCAGGAGTCTTCTACAAGGAAGAAACAATCAAATGAACCTAAAAATACTTGTGTTTATTCAAAAGGTTTGCTATAAATGGCATTTCTCCTTTTCTGCCCTGAAAAAGAAGATAGAAAATATTTACAAGTCCATAAACTTGAAAATAAATCATTACCTGACTTATCAGCTTAAGTCAAAGGTCCTAAATAAGATGAAATTTGTCTATGCTATATGCACAATCAAAAATTATAGATCCTTTAGTCTGACCAAGATCAGCTACATAATTTGTGTGGCCAAGTGTAAAATGAAAATGTGGGGTCCTGCACTCAAAAAGAGAAAAATGTGCCATGAAAGTTATAAAAGTATAAAACATTTCCTTTTTCCCCATAGGCTCTTTCTTGAGCTATCATGGAGTTTTTATTTACTATTTAAGGACCTACTCTCTGGGGCATGGCAATACTTATAGCCAAATGCAGACCCTCACAGGCAATGAAGAACTGGGCTGTGATCTGGCCCACAGGGATGCCCATCAGCTTCCAGGCTCCCTACCCAAGCCAGTCCCATCAGTATGTGTTGAGACTTTCTTTACTCATTAAATGGTCTTGGCACAATTGTTGAAAATCATTTGGTCACAGTTGTATGAGTTTATTTCTGGACTTAAGTCCATTCCATAGGCATATCTATTATGTCAATAGAACATGAAACAATGTTTTTACTGTAACTTTATTGCAAGTTTTGAAATCAGAAAGTGTGAGTCTTCCAACTTTGTTCTCCTTTTCAAGATTGTTTTGACTTTTTAGGGACCCCTTGCAATTTCATATGAATTTGAATTTTTCTTTTCTTCAAAAGGGCCATTGGAATTTTGATAGGAAGTGCATTGAAAATGTAGATTGCTTTGGATAGTAATGACAATATAACAGTATTAAATCTTCCAATTCATGAACACAGATATCTTTCCACATATTTTGTTCTACTTAAATTTCTTTCAGCAGTGTTTTGTAGTTTTCAGTGTATAAATCTTTTACCACCTTTTCCCAAGGTATTTTATTCTATTGAATGCTATTGTAAGTGTTTACTTAACAGAAACATTGCTAAATTTATTATCTCTAGTATCCTTTTTTGCATGTGGATTTTTGGTATTTTCTATATATAGGATCAGATCAAATGGAAATAGAGATAGTTTTACTTATTTCTTTCCAATTTGGCTGCCTTTGTTTCTTGTTCTTGCCTAACTGATCTGGCTAGAACTTCTAGGACAATGTTTAATAGCAGTGGTAGAAGTAGGCATCCTTGTCTTGTTCCTGTTCTTAGAGAAAAAGCTTTCATTCTTTCACTATTAAGTATGATGTGAGCAGTGGGTTTTCTATAAATGCTCTTTATTGTGTTGAGGAAATGCCCTACTTGCTTTTGGTTTAGCTTGCTCTTCTTTTTCTACTTCCTTAAGGTATAAAGTGAGGTTATTGATCTTTGTTTATATTTCAAATTTAAGCTTTCATTTGTTTCTTCCAATAGTTGTCTTTCTTCTTTCTTAAGTTCTTTCTCTTTATGGTTTTTGGATCCTCCAAATAAGTTGATACTTTTCTTTGACTACTTACTGGAGTTCAGACAACCACTGGGGTACCTTAGGAAGTGGCAGTACCATAAGTGGTGTTGTGGGCTAGCTGCAGAGCTGCCAGCAAGTCACCAGGGCCCTATCTGACAGTGGAAGAAAGCCTCTCTTCTCCTAGACCCCTCAACTGCAAAGATGAGTCTACCAGCCATTCTGTTTACAGAGTAGAGAAAACTCAGCCAACCTACCTGATCAGATTTCCCTGTAGCATCTTGGGGCACCTGGGTGGCTCAGTTGGTTAAGCACCTGCCTTCGGCTCAGGTCATGGTCCCAGGGTCCTGGGATCTAGCCCCGCATAGGGCTCCCTGCCCAGTAGAGAGTCTGCTTCTCCCTCTGCCTGCCACTCCCCCTGCTTGTGCTCTCTCAAATAAATAAATAAAATTAAAAAAATATATATTTCCCTGTAGCTTCTCAAATACTAAGTAAGTCAATATACATTCTGGAGATAGTCACTTGGATCTCCACATGTGAAAATTAGTCTACATATTTTATCTGATTATTGCTTCAGGACTCTTTTCAAATGGTCTACAAGCTATTGTCCATTCCAGGCAGGAAAAAATTCCGTGCAACCCTGTTCATCCAGACCTGAAAGAGCTTGACGCTTCTAGGGCCCCATCTCTCCACACCTCTGCCAATGTAGTGGCTGCTGACTCAGAAAAGGAGATTACCTGAACTGGAGTTAAGAATATAGGGCAGTAGGGGTGCCTGGGTGGCTCAGTCATTAAGCGTCTGCCTTTGGCTCAGGTCATGATCCCAGGGTCCTGGGATCAAGCCCTGCATCGGGCTCCCTGCTCAGCGGGAAGCCTGCTTTTCTCTCTCCCACTCCCCCTGCTTGTGTCTCTCTGTGTCAAATAAATAAATAAAATCTTAAAAAAAAAAAAAAAGAATATAGGGCGGTAGTCATGTGTTTTAGCTACCATTTTCCCATCATTTAAAAAAATGTATATTTTGATAATATTTTTCTTATCTCTGAAGGACAGTTTTGTTATGTCACGCAGCTATTCTTTTTATATTGGAATGCACCTTAGAGTTTTAGATGGGAAATATAATCAACATGCAGAAATTTCATATGTAGATAAATTTTCAAGTATTCATTTTACAAAAATAATATAATCATCACACTTCATAAAATAAGTGGGTATTAGTACCATTTGCTCTAGAAAAACAATGATTTGAGTTTTTGGCTATAGTCAAATTATTTCTTTCAACCCGTGAACAAACAAGCATACTACACTTTGGAAGACCAATTCTGAAAACAGAATTGGGAAGTGCAGAATATCCCCAGCATATTTTCTCCATGCAGAATGCAAAGCTTCACCTCTTTGTTTTCTGGAAAAAAAAAAAAAGCCACAAAGAAATAATTCAAGTGAAACTTCAGAATAAACATTAGCCAGAAAAATTTACCCAAAGTATCAGAACTAGTTACTGTAACTTAAATATATATTGTCTTGTGATCTTAATAACCTTGGTAATAAGTCAAATGATTCTCAGATGGCATTTATTTTTCAGTAAGTAACAATAAATGGTTTGTTACAAGCCCCCTCTCCCCAAGCTATTTTTAAAGCAGTTAGAAAAGATACTGCACACACTTCAAAAAAATCTATTGCAAAGGACATTTTCACTAAAAATATTTCTCTTTAGTTTTCTAGTTTTTAATTATAAACAATGAGTTAATGTCTCAACTCTCCCTGCTGTAACCTACATTTTATTGACCAAAATATAAAAGACATATTCTTCATAACTCATTATATTTCATGAGAGCAATAATTTTGGAATTATCTCAAATCATGCTTGCAAATACGTGTTAAACCCATAACAGTTTTACCCTTTTGCTTACAAGAACTCAGAAGCCACACATTTGGAGCACCTGGGTGGCTTAGTCGGTTAAGTGTCTGCCTCTGGCTCAGGTCATGATCTCAGGGTCCTGGGATGGAGCCCCACGTTGGATTCCCTGCTCATCAGGGAGACTGCTTCTCCCTCTGCCCCTCCGCTCATGCTCTCTCTCTCAAATAAATAAATAAAATCTTTTTTTAAAAAAGCCACACGTTTGTCACCTTCACCTAATAAAATGTTTCACCAGCTAAAGACAGATGGGTAAGTAACAGTTTAGGAAGTTGCTACAGGTAGTAGTACATTTTTTATTTGTACTTTATTGAACCGTCTTAAAGTTTTCAAATGCTTGTTTTTATTTTTCTAGGATCTTCATATTTTTTTAAGACTATATTTATTTGAAAGAGAGAGAGCACAAATGAGAGAGAGCCTGAGCAGGGGGAGGGGGGTGCCGAGGGAGAAGCAGACTCCCCACCAAGCAGGGAGCCCATTGCTGGGCTCAGTTCCAGGACCCTGGGACCCTGGGACCACGGCGTGAGCTGAAAGCAGGCCCTTAATGGACTGAGCCACCCAGGTGCCCCTAGGATGTTCATCCTTTGACAAAGAAGAGAAATAAAACTATTCTGTAATTACACTATTAACCCATGATAAGAAATAAGTGGGAAATTTTGCTTGTATAGTTTTATAATGTTCAAATTCTGATTCTAAATTTTAAAATAAAAAGATACTCTCAGTTATAACCAACTGTGTCACCAGCTAAAGGTTGACACATGTACCAAACTACATGTTCTTAACAGCCTTTAAAAAATCGGTTTTAGGGGTGCCTGGGTGGCTCAGTCAGTTAAGCGGCTGCCTTCAGCTCAGGTCATGATCCAAGGGTCCTGGGATCGAGCCCCACATCCAGCTCCCTGCTCAGCGGGGAGCCTGCTTCTCCCTCTCGCTCTGCCTGCCACTCTGCCTACTTGTGCTCTCTCTCTGTCAAATAAATAAATAAAATCTTTAAAAAAAAATCGGTTTTAATTCCTAGTGAATTGCTTGCCGATACTTATAATCATAATGATATTACTCTATAAATCTACTTGCTATTTTTCTTCATTAATGACACAATTAGGTAATATATTCCAAATTGCACTTGGAAATGCAGCTTTGGCTGAAAATTCCAGTGTACTGCTAGAGCTACATTTCACAATGAACATAGGAGAGCCTACTGCACAGAGTTCAGATTTCATCCACAGTTTCCCTAAGTCATATATCAGCTAATCAGTACACATGTACTTATAGTACATGAACAACTTTATTTTTAATGACATAAATTTAATATGTATTTTCACTGGGAATTTCAGAAACAAAAAATTATAAAGAATTTATAATGTTCATAAGCCTACCACTAACTTTACATTTCAGTCTATATCTCTTCATAAATATATACATACAGCCCACCGCAACTGAGATCATAGTACATGTCTTCCTTTGAAGGCTACTTTCTATACCACATATATCTTGAAGAATTTTTAGAGATACTGGTGCTTTGTATAACTTTAAATTGAACTTCCACATAGGTATAATAGTAATTATACTAGCATTCCATGCCCAGAATAATAAATTCATTTCTTACAGATATCCACATTGCTCCTTAAATTTTGTTTAGGTATTTTTAAGTATATATTTCTTCTTTTAAGTAATTGGTAAGAAATTGGTATGCTAATGACTTAAACTCATAATAGATGTAGCCTTTAAAGTGAAAGGTCTTTTAGTTGTTTTTTAATTAATAGACTCCAGTTTTAATTTTGTTTTATTTTTCAAAGGAACACAGGTATTTCTAAATGATTAAAAGTATTTAAGACCTCAGTAACATAAAAGTGAAAAAGTACTATTCATAAGTAGATAGTAATTTTTTTGTTTTGCATCTAATTTATTCAAATACTTCTTTTTATTAGAGGTATTTAGAAATTAACCATAAGTCCATTAAGAGGTTGACCTGACAGCTTTTCTTCATCCTCAGTGCTTAACACAAAAAATTTGTTGGTGCCACTGATGTTTCTGCTTTTATTGATAAAATTGATAAGCAAATCTTCTTTCTGCTTCACTCTGTTGCTCTTCAATACTTGGGAAAGTTAATGTATATTTTAGTCATCTCCAAAATAGAGTTCAACAAATACTGAATAACAAACCCCAAAAATCTAAGCCTTAGCCCTTGGTGGTTATTGAAAAGACTTTAAAAGTGGGTCTATACAAATTGAATTGGGGTGAGCAATCTTGCATGCCCAGGCCACAGGCAAAGATGTTACAATGGATAACCCACATCTCTTTTTTTACTCTGACCTGAATTTCTTTCCATTCTTACACTCTAAAATAATGCCCTCAGGCCTTTGCTCTTTAATCTACAGATAATGTTTTATATGACAGTTACTACTGATCTTTAAACACCCTGCCTTCTTGTTAGCAACCTATATTCTTTATGATTCAACATTATCTACTATCAGTATATTCTTGGTGTTCAACTTATTTATTGGTGCTGGATATTAGGAAAACCATTTATGACCCAAATGGTAACTTTAAGTATGGATTGGCTGGAACTATCAGAGGTCACAATCTGCAAGTCTTCAGAGGATGGGGCTACTAAAGACAATTACCTCCAAATTGGAAATGAAGTTCTCATTTGTAGGCTTCCTCCTCCATCCTTGCTGATGAGAAAAAAGCTAAATTGGGTGGCAAGGTGAAAACTGTTTTAGTGGGGAAAGAGTTAGCATATGTAAAGTTTTATAAAACTGAGAGCTTAGCTTAATATATTGCATCATCTTTATCATGATCCCATTGTACATTATGAGGCTAGTTTTTTTCAATTCTGTAAATCACACTAGTTAGTCTTTATTAGATTATCCCTGTGACTTCATAGAAACCACAGCTACATGGATGGAGGGGTCCCAACACTAGTAACACAAATTTATTTTTCTCTTTCTTAAATTGCTATATTTTTGTATTGAGAATAAATGAGCTTATAATATTCCCTGTAGGCTAGTGTGAGGTCTTTCACTTCTACAACAGATTCAGGCAGTGGGGTCTGGGAGAAAGTAGGGGTGATGATAGGCAGAAAATATGGAGGAAAAGAACTAAAAGAGTGATCAGAAGAACCCCATGAATATAAAATACCTCCGTACATTCACTTCTTTGCACCATTTAAGATACAAATCAATCATTTACTCTAAAATGTTTACATTGACTAGTTGAGTTGACTTCATAGTAGTTTTGACAATGAATTGCAAGCCCTGAAAATAGTTTGTCTCCATTTTCTTCTTCATTCTTGGATACTCTCTTAATGTAACAGTTTTGTTTTCTTACCCCACTCAAGCCTCCATCACCCTCTCCTTGTATATGCAGTTTCTTTATGAATGTAACCATATACTATTATCTTCCTTATCTCTTTTTACTTTGCATGAATCCAGTTTAAGCTATTTAAAAATAGCAGATATTGCTAATTAGAGTGCCCCCCCAAAGGTATCAGTAAATCAGGCTGCTGCTAATCCAGCCCTCCCAGCGTATTTCAAATGCCCTAGGATACACAGGGGTATTGAAAAATATCAACCCTAGAGAACAAGATTTATTACCCCTGTCAAATGACACTCACATTGATGAATTCTGACATTCACCTCGATATAAGTTAGAATCCACTTATTATTTAATTAGCCAATCTGTGTACCTTTTGCCATTAAGTTTGACAACATATGCAGCCTTTCTCTCTCCTTGTATTATGGTGTAACCTAACATGAATTAAAGAGGAATTTAAAATTGAGAGTTCAGTCTTCAAAGTCACATATTCTTTGACCTGTAGCTTGGCATTTTTTAGGCGATAGGAGTTTCTATGAAAAACTAAACCCTGTTGTAGCATTATTAGGTCTGGTGACACTTCTTAAATCCAAATTATTGCCATTAAATTGAGAATTATTTCTAGAAAGGAGTAGCTTATGATTATTTAATGGTTTGTATAGTTTATCTGAAATATGTTATGTCTTTGTCTTGAGTAGCTCTTGATGAACTGGCCATATCTTCTACCTTTGTGGGAATCGTAGAGTTTAGCTATAGAGTTCAAAATGCTTCTATTTCCACATCTTGCATAGCTGATGAAGCCAGATCTCTAAGTCTAAAGGGAAAGTGGATTCCATTCAATATACTATCCCTTTGCCCCTAAACCTTCCTTAAAAAAAAGGCACCCCACAAAATCCTAGTGTCTAAAAATGCTTGCATGTTATAGTATACAGCAGCTATTTTGTTAAACTGGCATCTTGCCTCACTTTACATTATCTTAATAGAAATATCCCATTCTTTTGTGGAATTTCTCCTTCCCCACTCCATCCATGTGTTTCTAGTGGGGACTGCCATTAGTGTACCACTTCCCTAGCTAAAAGTGGGATGGGTCCCTGATTCATACTGAGCCCAACATACTGCTCCCTCTTTGAGGCTACCGGGATTGTTGCCACACCAAATGGGTGATTCAAACCGAACCAAAGGACTTGTTAGTAGTATCTAATTAGAGACTGTCAGGATCTCATTATTGCTTTTTGAGTTATACAGTAGGAAATTTTGTAGTCTGAGGTCGTCTAGAGCCATGTTTCCAATCATGAAGGAAATTCATCTGAAATAGGAAAAATAAGGTCTGATATGCAGAAAGAATCATAGACAAGAGATAGTGAGAAAAATAAACCTGATTGGGTTGAGTTCCCAAATCCTATCATCTTTAAGTCCAATTTCACACTTGTATTTGCCGTAGATTGGTTACGTGAGACAATAAATTTTTTATGTTTGCTTTAGTTGAGTTTTGTCACTTGAAATTGTAAGGGTTCTGAATAAATAAGAGTTCTGAACCCTGGGATACACAGAAGTCTTAATAACTTTCAGGAAGCCTAGCATACTCTTAATAAGCCTTAAAAATTTTCAAAGGAAACAGACTTTCATATAAGTACATAGGATACACAATACATACAGGATACATAGTGTTATACTAACTATTCCTAATAATCTATCTGTCTCAAAGAAGAAGTGGCATTTATGAAGATATTTAGATCACGAGGTTTACTCACATAATCTAAATCCTGGTTCTTCCACATCCCAGCCATGTGACTTCAGGCAATTTACATAAACTCTAGAGCCTTAGTTTTCTCATATGTAAAATAGAGATAATAATGCATACCTCATAGGATTCATTCAGTGGCACATACAAAGTACTAAAAAATGATATCTTTGATTGTTGTTGTTATACCTTGAAATCAATGACTTTATTCTCAGCTACCCTATTTTAGGCATGTACAGCAGATAGAACTAAGATGTCCTAACCAAATATTTTATGCAGTGTAATGAGCATAAAGAGACGTAACTAATTTAAAACATTTACTGGGGATTTACTTTATGCAAAACTGAATAAGGTTTAGAGCGTCCCCTCATTGTGATTACAATCTTACATGAGAGTGTAAACACACACATCTTGTGAAATTCTACAGGGTAGAAAAGTTATTGGTGTATGGGGAAGAAACACAAAATAAAGCATTATGTGTTTGGAAATTCACCTTGTCAGAGCATGGAAGTTCTTTTTGGACTAAGTTTATAACATAAACTGGTCACCAGAAACTATAAAAGCTAGAAGACAAAAGAATTAGGTCTCTAAAGTACTGAGGGACAAAAAAAAAAAAAAGGTCAAATCTACAATTATCTCTTGAGTGAAAATAACAAGCAGATAAGAGCTAAGAAATTTGTCATTAGAAAACTGGGATGGCATGAAATGTTAAAGTTCTTCAGGCAGGGGGAATATGACACCAAATGGAAAACTTGGACCTAAACATAAAAATAGCACCAGAAATAGTAAACATGTGGGTAAATATAAAAGACTTTTTTCTTATTTTGTTTCCTTAAAGGACGAGTGACTGTTCAAAGTATATCGTGGGGTTTTTCACATGTTTAGCAGTAAAACATGTTACAAAAATAGCCCCAAGGGCAGAAGGAGAAAAAAGAAGTATATTGTTTTAAGGTTTATATGTTACAAGTAAGTGATATGATATAATTTGAAGAAAGATGGTGATAAGTGTAAGTTGTATATAATAAACTCTAGTGTGAATGCTGGAAGTCATATAGGTAATAAGCCAATAATAGAGACAAAATAAAAGATTAACAAGTGTTTAATTGAAAAAGAAAAAGGGGAAAATAAACCAAGAACAAATGGAACAAATAGACAAGATGTAGATTTAAATAAGCATACTGATAATAACATGACTTACTTATTTTAAATCTGTAAGTTTGTACCTCTTAATCCCCTTTATTTAACCCATCCCCCAACCCATTTCCCCTCTGGCAGCTACCAATTCTTTTTATTTAAGAATCTGGTTTTTTTCTTTGTTTTGCTTTTTAGATTCCACATGTAAGTGAAATCACATGGTATTTGTCTTTCTCCATCTGACTTATTCAGTTAACATTATACTCTCTGGGTCCATCCAGGTTGTCACAGTTGGCAAGATATTATTTTTTTATGGCTAAGTAATATTCCATTGTCTATATGTACCTCATCATCTTTATCCATTTCTCTATTAATGAACACTTAACTTGTTTCCAGTTCTTGGCTATTGTAAATAATGCTGCAATAAGTATAGGGATGCATCTCTTTTTGAATTAACATTTTTGTTTTCTTTGAGTCAATACCAAGAATTACTGGATTGTGTAGTATTTCTATTTTTAATTTTTTGAGGAATACTGTTTTCATAGTGGCTACACCAATTTACATTCCTGCCAACAGTGCACAAGAGTTTCCTTTAACCACATTCTTACCAGCGTTTGTTATTTTGGGTCTTTTTAATACTAGCCATTCTGACTGGTGTGAAACAACATCTCACAGTGTTTTGATTTGCATTTCCCTGATGAGAAATGCTGAGCATCTTTTCATGTGTTTTTTGCCCATCTGTAGGTATTCTTTGGAAGAATGTCTTTTCAAGTCCTCTGTCCATTTTTTAATTGGATTAATTGGGGGTTTTTTTGGTGTTGACACGAATATATTCTTTATATATTTTGGATATTAGCCCCTTATTGGATATAACAATTCAAATATCATCCTCATGTGGTAGGTTTCCTTTTCATTTTGTTGATGGTTTCCTTAGCTTTCAAAAGCTTTTTATTTTGG
Organism: Phoca vitulina; assembly: GCF_004348235.1. Lineage (NCBI taxonomy): Eukaryota > Metazoa > Chordata > Mammalia > Carnivora > Phocidae > Phoca > Phoca vitulina. The sequence goes on from NW_022589709.1 coordinate 42,207,036, forward strand.
TGTAGTCCCAGTAGTTTATTTCTGCTTTTCTTTTCCTTGTCTGAGGAGACATATTCATAAATATGTTGTTAGGTTGATGTTCAAGTGATTACTGCCTTTGTTCTCTTTTTAGGAGTTTTATGGTTTCAGTTCTCACATTTAGGTCTTTAGTCCATTCTAAATTTATTTTTGTGTATGTAATTAGAAGTAGTTCATTTTCTTTCTTTTACCTAGCTGTCCATTTTCCCCAACACCATTTATTGAAGAGATTGTCTTTTCTCCATTGTATAGACTCCATTCTTCTTTGTCATAGATAAATTGACCATATAGATACGGGTTTATTTCTGGAGTCTATCCTGTTCCACTAATTTTTCTGTATATTTTTGTCCCAGTCCTATACTGTTTTGATTACTACAACTTTGTAGTATATCTTAAAATCTGGAATTGTGATACCTCCACTTTTGTTTTTCTTCCTCAGTACTGGGGTATTTTTTGGATCCAGACAAAATTTGGGATTATTTTTTCTAGTTCTGTGAAAAATGCTATTAGTACTTTGATAGGGATTGTACTGAATCTGTAGATTGCTTAGGGAGTATGGACATTTTAACAGTATTAAACCAACCCATGAACGTGGAATATCTTTGAATTTATTTGTGTTGTCTTCAGTTTCTATCATCAATGTTTTCTGGTTTTCAGAGTATAAGTTTTTCACTCCCTAGGCTAAATTTATTACGAGGCATTTTATTTTTGGTGAAATTGTAAATGAGATTGTTTTCTTAATTTCCCTTTCTGCTACTTTTTTATTAGTGTATAGAAGTACTGGGGTGCCCAAGTGGCTCAGTTGGTTAAGCATCCAACTCTTGATCTCAGGTCAGGTCTTGATCTCAGGATCATGAGTTCTAGCCTTGCACTGGGCTCCACACTGGGCATGGAGCCTACTTTAAAAAAAAGTACAGCAGATTTCTGTATATTAATTTATATCCTGCAACTCTACTGAATTCATTCATCAGTTCTAATAGTTTTTTGATGAAGTCTTTAGGGTTTTCTTAGTATAGTATCATGTCATCTGACAGTTTTACTTCTTCCTTACCAATTTGGATGCCTTTTTTTTTTCTTGTCTGATTGCTGCAGCTAGGACTTCCAGTATTATATTGAATAAAAGTGGTTATTCTTTTCTTGCTCTTGATCTTAGAGGAAGAGCTTTTGGTTTTTCACCATTGAGTATGATGTTAGCCGTGGGTTTATTATATTGAGGTATGTTCCCTCTAAACCCACTATGTTGAGAGTTTTTATCATAAATGAGTGTTGTATTTTGTCAAATGCTTTTTCTGCATCTATTGAGATGATCATATGGTTTTTATCCTTTCTCTTACTGATGTGATGTATCACATTGATTAAGAATATTGAAGCACCCTTGCATCGCTGGAATAAATCCCACTTGATCATGCTGAATGATATTTTTAATGTATTGTTGAATTTGGTTTGCTAATACATTGTTGAGGATTTTTGTTTCTATCCTTATCAGGAATTTTCACCTGTAGTTTTCCTTTCTTGTAGTGTCTTTGCCTGGTTTTGATATCAGGGTAATGCTGGGCTTATAGAATTAACTTCAAAGTTTTCCTTCTTCTTCTATTTTTTGGGAATAGTTTGAGAAAATAGGTATTAACTTTTCTTTAATGCTTGTTAGAATTTTTGTTGGCCTGTAATTTTTCATAATATTCTTTTCTAATTCTTTGTATTTCTGTGGTGTTGGCTGTTGTTTCTCCTCCATTTTTTATTTTGAGTCCTCTCTTTTTTTCTTGGTAGGTCTGGCTAGAGGTTTATTGATTTTGTTTATTTTTTCAAAGAACCAGTTCCTGGTTTCGTTGATTGTTTTGTTTTTTAGTTTTTCTTTCATTTATTTCCACTCTAATTCTTATTTCCTTCCTTCTCTTCATCTTGGTCTTTATTCTTTTTTTCTATCTCCTTTAGGTTTAAGTTTAGGTTTTTATTTGAAGTTTTTCTTGTTGAGGTAGGCCTGTGTCACTCTAAAATTCCCTCTTAGAACTGCTTTTGCTTCATCACAAAGATTTTGGACCATTGTGTCTTCATTTTCATTTGTGTCCATGGATTATTGATTTCCTCTTTGATTTCTTCACTGGCCCGTTGATTGTTTAGTAGCATGTTGTTTAACCTCCATGCATTTGTATTTTTCCAGTTTTTTCCTTGTAATTGATTTCTAGTTTCATACCATGGTGGTAGGAAAAGATGTTTGATATAATTGCAGTGTTACTAAATTCATTGAGATTGGTTTTGTGACTAATATGTGATCTATCCTGGAGAATGTTCCATGTGCACTTGAAAAGAATGTGTAGTTTTTTGGATGGAATGTTCTGTATATATCTGTTAGGTCCATCTAGTCTATGTGTCATTCAAAGCTACTGTTTTCTGATTGATTTTCTGTCTGGATGATCTATCCATTGATCTAAGTAGGGTGTTAAATCCCCCTACTATTATTGTATTACTGTCAATTTCTCCCTTTATGTCTGTTAATATTTGCTTTATGTATTTAGGTGCTCCTGTGTTGTGTGCATATTTATAATTGTTATATTTTCTTGTTGTATTGATCCCTTTATCATTACGTATTGCCCTTCTTTGTCTTTTGCTACAGTCTTTTTTTTTTTTTAAGTCTAGTTTATCTGATAAAAGTATTGCTACCTAGATTTTTTTTTTCACTTCCATTTGCATGGTAAATATTTAATCCCTTAACTTGCAGTCTGTGTATGTCTTTAGGTCAGAAGTCAGTCTCTTTTAGGTGGCTTATACATGGGTCTTGTTTTTTTTTATCCATTTAATCACCCTTTATCTTTTTGATTGCAGCATTTAGTGCATTTACATTTAAAGTAATTATTGATAGTTATGACTTATTGCCATTTTCTCAGTTTTCTTCTGGTTGCTTTTGTAGTTCTTTTCTAGTCCTTTCTTTTCCTCTTGCTCTCTTCCCTTGGGGTTTGATGGGTTCTCTTTAGTGTTATGCTTAGATTCCTTTCTCTATTTTTATGTATCTGTTATAGGCTTTTTGATTTGTGGTTACCATTGGGTTCATATATAACATTTTATGTGTATAGTTGTCTATATTAAGTTGATGGTCACAGGTCCAAACACATTCTAAAAGCACTGAATCTTTACTCTCCGCTCCACATTTTATATGATGTCATATTTTACATCTTTTTATTTTTTTGTATCCCTTGCCTAATCTTTGTAGATATAATTGATTTTACCACTTTTGTGTTTTAACCTCTGTACTGGCTTTATAAGTGATTAATCTACTACCTTTATTTGTTTGCTTTTACCTGTGAAATTTTTTCTTCCCTAATTTTCTTATTGCTAGGGGTGTGTGGATGGCTCAGTTAAGCATCTGCCTTCAGCTCAGGTCATGATCCCAGGGTCCTGGGATCGAGCCCAACATCAGGCTCCCTGCTCGGCGGGAAGCCTGCTTCTCCCTCTCCCACTCCCCCTGCTTGTGTTCCCTCTCTCGCTATGTGTCTCTCTGTCAAATAAATAAATGAAATCTTTAAAAAAATGTTCTTATTGCTAGTTATGGCTTTTTCTTTCCATTTGAATAATACCCTTTAACATTTCTCATAAGGCTGGTTTAGTGGTGATAAACTCCTTTACCTTTAGTTTGTCTGAGAAACTCTTTATGTGTCCATCTATTCTGAATGACAGTCTTCCTGGTTAAAGTATTCTTGGTTGGAGGCTTTTACTTTTAGCACTTTGAATATATCATGCCACTCTCTTCTGGCCTGTAAAATTTCTGCTGAAAATTCAGCTGATAGCCTTATGGGGTTTGCCTTATATGCAACTATTTTCTTGTTTCTTTTAAATTCCTCTCTTTGTCATTGCTTTTTATAATTTTAATTATTATTTGTCTCGGTGAGGACCTCCTTGGGTTTAACTTCTTAGGGGCTGTATCTGCTTCCTGGACCCGGATGTTTGTTTCCTTCGCCAAATTAGGGAAGTTTTCAGGTATTATTTCTTCAAGTAAGTTTTCTGTCCCCTTCTCCTTTTCTTTTTCTTCTGGGATCCTTATAATGTAAATGTTATTATGCTTGATAATGTTGCAAGTTTCCTTTAACCTGTCCTCATTTTTTTTTATTCTTTTTTCTTTTTCCTGTTCAGTTTGGTTGCTTTCAATTACCTTGTCTTACAAATTGCTGATCCATTCTTCTGCATCCTCTAATCTGCTATTGACTACCTCTAGTTTATTTTTTCTTTCAGTTATTGAATTCTTCAACTCTGTTTTTTTTTTTTATATTTTCTGTCCACTCTTTTCTCAAGTCCAGAGAGAGTCCAGCAAGTATCTTTATGACCATTACTTTGAATTCTTTCTCAGACATATTTCTTATATCTGTTTCAGTTAGCTCTTTTACTGTGATTTTGTCTTATTCTTTCATTTCTGACAAGTTCCTCTGGCTCCTCATTTTGTCTAATTCTCTGTGTTTGTTCTGTGTATTAGGTAGGTCAGCTCTATCTCCTGGTCTTGAAAGTAGTGACCTTCTGTAGAAGAGATTCTGTAGTGCCCTATAGAGCAATTCTCCCTGATCACCAGAACCAGACACAGCAGTGGGGTCTCATGTGCCCTCCTGTTGTGGCCAAGCCATGATTGCCTTTAGCCCTGCCAGCTACAGTGACTGGCTTTGCCTGCTGTGGGTGCACTGGTCAGGGTTTGCTTTCCACACTGTTGAGAGACCTGTCTACAGAAGCTGTGTGCTTGTTGATGGGTGAGTCTGGCACTCAGCCTAGCTGTCTGCAATTAGCCTCTCTGCCACAACTGCAGACACATCAAAGAGCAAGGCTTGCTGCCTGCACAGCTATCTGTAATGTTCAGCTGTAGGAACTCCAGGCATGCTGGTATGGGCCTATCTTCCCCCATCCCCAGAGCAAGAGGCACTTTGAAGGGATGCCTGCCTCGGCTGTTGGGTTGGATGGGGCAGGTCCACAGGGGGAATGCCAGGGTGGGGCATACAGTGTTAGTGCTAGCTATTTTAAGTGTCTGTCTAGCCTGGGGAAGGGGAAAAGAAATGGCACCCACTAGTACTTTTGTTCCCAGGGGAAACTGCTGCTGATGCCTGTCCCTCCAAAACATGTTCTTAGATAAAAATTAGTGAATATATTTCCTTCACATATACCCCAGGCTCTTTTCAAACTGCTGCTTCTGTGCCATTTCTCAGGCCGAGTTATTTAGTGTGCTGGTTCCTTAAGGGTGTGGACTTAGTTTCCTATAGCTCTCTGGCTCTCCCAGAGTTAAGCTCACTGATTTTTAAAGTCTCCATAGTTAGGCCTGGCTGGTTTTCAAAGCCAGGGGTAAAGGGGACTGGTCTTCCCAGTGGGTCCCTAGTGTCAGGAGTGCCTAGTATGGCATCTGATACTCTTGCTTCTCTGTGCTTGTGGTATCCCTGTTGTTTGTGGCTAGTCATGCCAGGGGTTTGGTTTCCAAGCATGTCTCCACCCCCTCCTCCCCTTTTCAATGCAGCTTCTCTCTATGATTAAATGTGGAAGGTCTGTTCTGCTAGTCTTCAGGTCATTTTCAGTGTTAGTCACATAGATGTAGCTGTTTTCTCAGTGTGTCCTTCTCAGTGTGTCCATGGCCGAGGTGAGTTCAGGGTTCTTCTACTCCATCTTCCCAAAACTCTCAGAAATAAAATATTTTGAACTTCATGAAAATAAAAACTTAATATATTAAAATGTAATAAATATTAACAACTGTTAATATGCTATTAGTCTGTCAGTTTTTCCCACACTGATCTATAAATAAATTGCCCATAATGGTAGCCATTAGCCACATGAAGCTATTGAATACTTGATATCTGGGTAATCTAAATTAAGATGTGCTGTAAGTAAAAAAACACACCAGATTTTGATGACTTATTGCCAAAAAAGAATGTAAATGATCACAGCAATACTTTCATATTGATAACATTTTGAAATGAAAATATTTTTATATGTTGAGGTGAATAAAATATATTAACATTAATTTCACAGGTTTCATTTTTTACCTTTTAACCTTTTCTTCATATATTTTGGCTTGAATTGTACTATGGCCTGAATATTTGTGTCTCCCCCTGGCCCCAACCCCAGATTCATGTATTGAAACCTAACCCCCAAGGTGATGGCATTAGGAGATGGAGCCTTTGGGAGATGATTAAGGCAGAGCCCTCATGAATGGGATTAGTGCCTTATAAAAGCAGCCTGTGAAAGCTCTCTTGCACCTTCTGCCATGTGAAGTTAGAGCTAGAATATTGCTGCTTATCAACTGGATGTAGGCCCTCACCAAACATAGAATCTGACCCTGATCTCAGGCTTCCAGGCTCCAGAACTATCAGAAACATATATCTGTGCTTTATAAGCCATTCAGTCTGTGTTATTTTGTTATCACAGCTTGAAGAGGCTAAAACACATTATATTCCATTGGTCAGCATTGATCTATAGACTTAATGCAGTTTCAGTCAGAATCCCCACAGGTGTTTGTTAAAAGTTGACAAACTGATTATAAAATTTATATTGAAATGCAAAAATTGATCCTCATCGTATATCCTCAATTACTTTTCAACAAGGCATGAAAGTAATCCAATGAAGAAAGGATAGTATTTTCAACAAATGGTGTTGGAACAGCTAGATAGAAAAATGAATCTTGACCCTTGTCCCATGTGATAACAATTAATTTGAAATGAACCATAGAACTAAATATAAACTCTAAAATTAAAAGAAAACAGAAGAAAATCTTTGCAACCTTAAGGTTTGTGAAAATTTCTTAGGATGAAAAAATATAAACCATGAAAGAAAAAAAATATGTATTCGATATTATCAAAATATAAAGTTTCTACTCAACAACAGGCAGCACTAAGAAAATAAAATACCACACATGAAGAGAAAATACTTGTAACAAGTATATTTAAGGACTGGATCCAGAGTATACAAAGAAATCTCAAAATTCAATAATAAGAACAGAAACAATCTAGTTAAAATTAGGCAAAGATTTTAACAGAATTTTCACAAAAGAAAATAGATCGCAAATAAGGAATTAAAAAGATTCTCTTAGTCATTAGTGAAATGCAAATTAAAACCACAATGAGATATAACCATAAACCCATTAGAATAGGTAAAATATTTTAAAACTGATAATACAAAGTGTAAGCAAAAATATGGAGTAAGGATTTTCATACAGTGTTAGTAGGGATGTAGAGTGGTACAATCACTGTGGGAAACAGTTGGGCAGTTTCTTATAAAGTTAAATATCTACTTACATACTGACACAGCAATTTTACTCTTGGGTATTTACCCAGCAGCAATGAAAACAGGTCCTCATAAAGAGTTGTTTATGAAATTTTAAAGATTTATTTATAATAGCCCTAAGTCAGAACAGACCACTGTCCATCAGTGGATAAATGGATAAATAAATTATGATATCCACACAATAGAATACTACTTAACAATAAAAAGGAATAAACTCCTGATACATTTAAACAACCTGAATAAATATCGAAAATAGTATTCTGAGTGAAGATTTCACATACAAAAAAGTATGTACCTTTTGATTCATTCATATGAAACTCTAAAAAAGGCAAATTTAATCCATAGTGATAGGAAGAACCCTGGTTGCCTGGGGTCAGAGAGCAGGGGAGGGACTAGTTAAACAAAAATGCAAGGGAATCTTTTGGGATTCTGAAATGTTTTGTATCTTGATTGTGGTGATTATGTGGGTGTATGTTTTTGTGAAAACTCATTGAATCGTTTACTTTAAATGAATATATTTTTTGTATGTAAATTACACTTCAGTAAAGTTGGGGACTTCTTTATTGGTGAGAATGGAAGAAGTTCTTCAAGTGGGATTGTAAGACTATATAACATTTTTATTTAATGCTCTTATTATAATTTTTATTTAAAGATAAATTATTATCAATAACATTCCCTTTTGCTCCATCCTGTTCTTCTCCATAAAAAAATCTGTCCTCACTCTGTGGTTTAGTCTATTATCCAATACAGCATCAATGTTAAGATAGAATCAAGTTTTGAGGATGCAAAAAATTAAGAAATTGTTTGAGCACAACTTCATAAACTTAATAAATTGGTAACTCACTAGCTATTGGCACCATAATTTTGTTTCAAAGAAAGGAAGAATCTTCCTTCAGAGTTCCAAGCTCCTGATACAAAGTTGTTTTTGCAGATATTCTGAGAGCTTATTTCCTGGCAGGCAAGTGCTGTAACCCATATAGTAGACAGAATATCATTGTAAAAGAATTCTATCTATAAGATAAATTATTATAGCTATTGTCTTTTTTTCTTCTGCAAGGGAAAATAAAATTACAGAACCTCAAGTCATAAATACATGGATCATAGCTTGTGAGTTTTTTAACATTTTATCAACAATAAAAGAAGTCTAGTGAAGCTAAACATGTGTGTTTTTTGGTTACTTGTTTATGCTATCCTCAAACTATTAACTGTTAGTAGTCAAACAAAACTATTCATGCTAACTAGAAGTGAGAAAGTTCAACTTGTTTATCAAGAAAGGAATATTTTATTGCTTATGTTTTCCACAGTGAAGCAAACTGATAAGCTTTAAAAGAGGAAATCCACTCATGCTAGGAATATGATAGAAGAAATTATCTTTAGGCTTAACCTCCTTTCTCAGGGTAGGCATAAAGAATAAAATTTTCAAAATACATTTTTTTTTGCATCAGGCTAGCAGTTTACATTTCTACACATTGAGCAAATAAAGAATAGTCCAAAAAAGTCTTCAAATTGTGTTGATGAATTTTTTTTTAAAAGTGTGTTCCTGTCTTTTTATTGTTGTTGTTCTAGATCTACTACTCTTACAAGTCTGACCTGAACTGTACTCACAGCTCTGCCCCCAACCCAACATGTGTCTTTTGGAAAGTCACTTAATTTCTCCCTGTATAAAAACATGTATGTCTGACAAGATAAAGGAATCAAATTATACAGTAGATAAAGTTTTTCTTAAAAACCCATAGATTTTTAAATTAAGGTCCGTTGGTTTCTGATTCCATATTCATGCTTGTGAATGTCCTGTGTATTATAAATGATTCCAGTGTAGGATACATCTCTCTGTCTTCACCCTAACTAGACACACCTTTACTTTTTTTTCCTTCTACCATCTCTCTTTCAATACAGCATTGAAGGATGCTTGTCTTTAAAGTGGAAATCGCTCTTCCTTCTCCTTTATAGTCTCCACTTGTCTGTTCAACTAACAAAATGGCTGACTGGCTACTGATTGTTTATATACTTACGTTCTTATGACAGCTTATCTACTTCCTCCTCTTTATAAAGTTTTAGTTCCAATTGGAATATTTAGCAATAGGTACAACAGCAAAGTGGTGACTTTATTCTAACATTGAAAGAAAAATTGATTATTTATGTAGAAGGAAAATGGAATTTGGTCCCTACCTCATACCATACCCAAACATAAACATGAAGGATAAACCCAGACACATTTTAAAGGAAATGCATTTATAACATCAAAATCGGAAAACAAGACATAGAAAGCAAATACATAAAACAGAAATTTAGGAGAAAAATACAAACTCAGGATAGGGAGGAATTTTTTGAACAATACAAAAAAACCTGCTAAGTTCATCTACATTAAAATTAAGAATTTTGGTTCAAAATACACTTAAAGAAAGTAAAAAAAATGACAACTGCAAGAAGAGAGTTGCAACAAACATAGACAGAAAAGGACATGTAACTAGGTATAAAAAAATTTATAAAAAAAAAGGTTCAGTAGAAAAATGGGGCAAAAAGAAAAAGAAAACAAGCAGTTCATAGAAGAGAAAATATGAATAGCTAATAAACATAAGAGACTCATAATAATTATTAGTCATCAGGAAAATGTAAATTAGAAACACAATTTGCTATCATTTAACATCTACATTGGCATAAATTTACAAACCTGACAATACCCTGTACTGGCCACAATACACATCACCAAGGATTCTGAGACACTAGTTGGGAATGTAAATTGGCACTATCACTTTAAAAAACAATTAAATACTATGCTGAAAAGGTGAATAATCACATTACCTACAATTTGGCAATTGTACTCCTGGCTATAGAGGGTCTCTCTTACATATGTGAGAGATATGTACAACAACAGCAATATAATTAATATCCAAAAGCCTAGAAAGTTAGATTCTATCAGTAGGAGAATGAATACATATGTATGTGTGTAATCACCTAATGGAATCTTATACAATAGTGAAATGAATGAACCACTACTTGCTTCAGTGTGGAAGAATCTTAGAGGGAAAAGCAAGTCACATAAAACTATATACAAAGCGGTGCTATTTTTATAAAGTTCAAAAACACAATGCATTGCTTAAGTGTACATTCATATGTGATTATAAAAAAGCAAGTAATTGATAAAATCCAGCATAGTGTCTACTTCTTGGAGCGAAGGGGTTAGGAATAGGAGAGGGAGGGAGACCACAAGTGGTTTCAAGGGTATTTACAGCATTCTAATTCTTAAGTTGAATTGTGATTTCATTGGTGTTTATTTTATTACTTATTTACCTGCATCAGATAGTTCATAATTTAAAATTTAAAGATAAAGGTGTGTTATGGGCTGAATTGTGTCCCTCTCTCCAAATTCATATGTATGCGTATATATTTGGAGATACGGTCTTAAAAGAGGTAATTAAGTTAAAATAAAATCATGAGGGAGGAACCTAACCCAATATGGCTTCTGTTCTTATAGGAAGAGGAAATTAAGACTCAGATGTGTACAGAGGGAAGAACCTGGGAAGACACAGGGAGAAGACAGTCATTTAAAAGCCAAGGACAGAGGCCTCAGAAGACACCAACCATGCCCACCCGTTGGTCTCAGACTTCTAGCCCCCCAAACTGTAAGAAAACACATTTCTCTTGTTGAAGCCATCTAGTCTAGTATTCATTCTGGCAGCCAATGCTATGTGACTTCATAAGACAGGATAAATTGCATTTATTACTTAATTTTTTTTTATTTGGGAGCTTAATTCCTTTCTGTTAACTGGGAACTTAGCTGTCATTGTGATGAGTTTTTGTTAGGAAATATATTACAGTTTTAAAACCAATGACGTATAAGTTAATATTTTGATTATAATCCATTTATATACACAGGGCACAAATTTTCTCAGCTTTCTATCGAGGGACCCTGATGTAAGTTCTTTAGTCATCGGGTTACTCAAACTTGACTTTTTTTTTCTTTTAAGTGCCTAATTCTTTTTAAGAATGGTGATATTTGGTTCCTTCACAAAGCAGATGCTGACTTGAGCACAGGTGATTTACTTGGGAGTAAGAGAGTGGAGAGCCAGGGAAAAAGAGGAAGCAAGCAAAGGGTGTGTTAGGGAACTGGTTAGCATTGTGGCCAGTGGGGCTCCATCCAGCTGGGGACTCTGAGAAATCATAATCTTAGAACTATCCCCCAATATACAGGAGGCTAGGGCATATGCATCACTTCCAGTTCTCCACTAGTTGAGGTTTGCTCCCAGAGAAATTAACGCTCCTACAATTTCACACTGCCCTGCCCCTGGCAGAATGAGCCTATGCTTGCAAAAATCCTAGAATATAAAAGCAGAGACACCTGGTAGGCACTTGTGGTGGGGTTGTGGTCCTGTGCGTAGAAACCATTCACTCTTTTTTTTTTTTTTTAAAGATTTTATTTACTTATTTGACAGAGAGAGACACAGCAAGGGAAGGAACACAAGCAGGGGGAGTGGGAGAGGGAGAAGCAGGCTTCCCGCGGAGCAGGGAGCCCAATGTGGGGCTTGATCCCAGGACCCTGGGATCATGACCTGAGCCGAAGGCAGACGCTTAACGACTGAGCCACCCAGGCGCCCCGAAACCATTCACTCTTGCTTGTTGCTCAAATCAGAGGCAGGCTGAGGGCATGTGACATTGGGCACAAAAGGCATCTGCTACCAATATGTATTTCGCCATTCTAAAAACAGTGTCTGTGCTGTCCACAGTGGCAAGAAGTTATCTTGGCCTATTGCAGGGAAAATTACATTACTGAGGGAACAAAAAAGAAGCCCAAATATTAGGGCTATGATATCAACAAGGAAGATGAGTTAAAAAGAAATCAATACCTACCTGCTAGCTATCTAGCCTCGATGCAGTAAAGGTACAAAAAGTTTGTGTTATCAATAGATAAAATCGAGCCCTAGGATAACTAGAATGAAAGCAACTGAATACTTCTCAGATTTGAGCAAACAGGTAGGAGTTCAGGCTAAATTTATATGTAATATAAGAAATCACTGAGAAATCTATAGCAGATCTATAGACACCATGTAAGTAAAATATCAGAAAAAAATATATAAAACCAAAATTTACTGACTAAGAAATTGCCTATATTTTTTACTGATTGCATCAAATTATAATTCATATTATTTTGACTAATCTCTGTTTCCCATTTGATACAAATAATTTTTCTTTATGCTAGCTAACCCTTAATGCCACTAACATCAATATGGACAAAAGCAGTGAATTAATTAATGAATCTGACTCCCTGACATAGCGCCAAACTTGGGAAACAGGCACCTGCTTGTGATTTGCACATAGAATTTCTTTTACTGGGAGTTATGATCAAAAGTGACTCCTTAGTTAAAAAGTCTGAAGTGATGCTGAAAAACTGCATGGAATCACTATCATTACTATGGTAAAATTTCTTTCCATGCAGAACATAATCCTTGAGCAATGCATAAACATATATTATCACTTCTGAGTCAAATTTTTCTTGTGTTCTCTTAAGAGCCTTCCCTTTGCTGGTATTTTCTTTCCCTCAGTGCCCTCTGCTTCTTTGCGAGACTGAATCCTTCCCATGCATCAGGAGCCAGCTCGAGTCTGCTTCCTCTAGGACGCTGCTCTAACTCCTTTCCTGACAATGCCAGCCCCTACCCTTGAACCCTGTCTTTCTTCTTTAAATCTCAGGATTCCTAAGCCTCCATTATAGCTAATTATGATGTTTTCTTATCCACTAAATTAAATGTAGACTTCACATCTGATTTGTCTTTGAGTTCCTATTGCATCTAAGGCAAGAAATTTGCATACAGTAGTTGTAAAAATATTTATTGGCTCAGTGAGTTGAACAATTGTACACTGGTAACGTACCATAAATTAGTTGTTGCTTGCTTGCTTCTATATCCTAAAAGCCACTTTGATCCTTACATGTAGAAGTCTAGTCCTCCCATTAATCTGATCCATTTTGTAATAGATAATTTTTCACTTAGCAGATCAGTGGTTGTTAATTATTGACAATTTGGGCTTGTTTAAGTTGTCTAGTGACAGTACACTCTCAGAAATCTAGTTGGGCCATTGACAGTATTCATAAATGATAAGGGGCAGGATCTCCAAATGAAACACTTGCCTGTAATTTCTTTGAAAATAGAAAGCTTCTAAATTAGTTTGTGAGCTCACATAATAGTTCATTCTTTATTCTAAATAGCTTTACAATATCTTCATCCATGGAAATTATTCAAAACGTAGGTGTGTCCTTGCTAGCTAGTTTTTCTGACAATGGTTTCTAAATATTACAGGAAATTGGGAGAAAAAGAAATCTGCGTGTCTCGGGCAGTTGGCAGAGATAAACCTACTCCTACCCTTCCTTTCTCTTTTTCTTCTCTGGAATATCATTCTTAGAAGGCAAGTATCTCTCTATAATCAAGGAGATGGGAATGCAACCTCCTTTAGAAAAGGTTTCCTCAGTTCAGTCATTCTGGATCCACACAGTATACGTTCACATTCCCAAAATAGTGGTTGTAAAGAAATTCAGCGAAGAGCTGGTTTCTTTAAGAAAGTCCCAATTCTATTCTTTTTCCTTTTTTTGACATATTTTTTATTACGTTATGTTAATCATAGAACAACCCAAGATACTAAATCTGCAAGGAATTTTTTCCAAGAATATTTCATGGGACAAACAGAATTAACTAAATTTGCCACTGGCTTCTAATCTCTTGAAATACTTTACCATCAACTTAATTACAATCTCTGGGAAGAATGTTGGGAAAGTTCTTATGAGCCTTTAAACACTTTTTAGGAGCACCTTATGTTAAATTCAGAAAATATTGCCAATTTGTTAACCTTTCCAAACACCTCAACAGATAGATTTTTTTTCATTAAGAAAAATAGTATTTCTACAGGGCCAGCATCCTTTTAAGGAGCTAAACCTCAAATAAATGCCTCTGGTGATGTTTTATGTTCTAGACCTTTGCCATCCAATATGGTAATCATGAACCACATGTGGTTGTTGAGCACTAGAAATATGGCTAGTCCAAACTGAGAGATTAAATGTAAAATAGAAGTCAGATGTTGAAGACTGAGTATGAAAAATGTAAAAATCTCATTAACAATTTTATATTAGCTATATGTATAAATAATATTTTAGGTATTTAAATGTTATTTCACTTCTTTTTCCTTTTTATAAAAACAGTTTTTAGAAAATTTTAACCTACATACATGGCTTGTTTTTTTGACTCACATTATATCTGTATTGGACAGCATTGTTCTATACTCTTAACCAGTATTGCTCAAGTTAGAAATTTTTTTTCAGGAATACATGACCATCTTCATTACTGTAGATTATGTCAATTATTAGTAAGTCAGAAAATTTAAGAAAATAATGGGTAATAACTTGTGTTTCAAAGATGGATCAGTGTTTGAGAAGTAATAGTTTGGCAAGTGATCTTTCATCAATAGTTGCTTTTAGATATAATGACAGTTCTTTGAATAAGGCTGATATAACACTTGGATACCAAATGCGTGGTTGTGTGGTATGAGATACATATTAAAGTAAAGTGCTGATCAGCAAATATGGAGCGCCACGTTCACAATGCCAGTTCCCATTTAATGACTAATAATCACATCAAAATGTTAATACTCTAATGTCAAGATATTAATAAATAAGTGCAGAATTAAGAATAATGTAAAGATCTTAAAATGAAGCACCACTAAGAACTAAAATGAAGTTATTAAATTAGAGTGACTTTCTTATCATATCACTTAATCTACAGATTTTTTTTGGCCACTGGGATAGAGAGGATAATTTGCAAATATTAAAGGTGTAATGGAAGTTTTCTTAAAATTTTTTTAAATACAGCTTTTGCAAATTTTTTACCTGCTTCACTTTTGAGAGAGAAAATTATTTCGTGGCTCCACGTCATGAAAAGTGCAAAACCAATGACGCACTAATAGGAAAGAGATCATTTTGAAGTTGTCTATTAAGATAATAAAAGTATATTGCACACTCATCAAATTTCCAAATTTTTTTTAGAACAGTACCAGTTTGCTACAATTCCATCTACTAGAAATGATTCAGAATCAGATATGTACTTAGCATTCAGATCCTCAGTGTTATTTAAACCAGAGGAAAAGAGACATGAGTAGTGGATAAGTAGTGTGGCTTTCCTTGCATGGTTTTTGTTGCTAGGGAAACCACTTCCTTCTAATCCTTGTGTTCAGCCTGTCCATCCTACTAGCTGGCATCATTGCCTCTCAAGAAGGGCAATATCACAGCATGGAGTAAGAACAGGAAACAAAAAGGACAAAACCCAGAACATTACCCTGCTACACACAAACATTTCTCAGAAAATCTGCATGGTAGTGACTTCTGGGAAACGAAAGGCAGAACCAGTCCCCTAAAACTGCTATATGCACAGTGCTAGTGGTTACAAGGTACCACATTCACACATACAAGTATGCAAAAACACCAATTTTCAAGTCACACTTGTGATCGCAGAAGAGAATGTAATGTGTCAGGCCTGGACAGGACAGGGCTTGGCACATCAGAGTCTCAGGGCTTGCTGGGTCAGTATGGAGCCCTCTGATCCTTCTGAGAGGCAGAGTCACTGGCAGTCAGTGTGATCAGTGAAGTGACTTGGTAGGAGTAGATTCTCAGAACCAGTACAAAGACAGACCCCGTAGGTCCTGGAGTGAGGCTGAGGTATGAAACAGATCGTGAGCCAAATAAAATCATGAGTAAATAAAAAGAAAGCTGACATGTGCTGGTTAAAGAACCACAGGCCACAAAGGTAACTGTTCTTACAAACCCAGTATTGGTTTTCTCCTGGACATCTTAGCAGCCCACTCAAAGACCCAAACCGATTTGAATGAATACAGTCAAAAGCACCGTTCTGTCATCTATACATCTATAAGACATCGAATAATCAGTTCCTCTACTGTTTTGTTTTTTTACTTTGGTTTTCTAATATTTACTGCATGTGTTACATAGACATTGTTAAATTGAGTGCACATGTATGGCAAAGGGTAAGCAGCGTCTATCAAAATCTGAAGTCAGTTGGTGATATAAAAAGCTGCAGCCTTTGTAGATAATTATGTAACTAATTCAGATAAAAAAAACTGCCAAAAAATTTAAACTAATCTGAAATAACTATATTAGTTAGTATAGAGGTACTAATTACAAACCAGATGTACTCGTGGGTACAGCTTGGTATAAGACCATGTTCAAAGATTATTCAGAGTCAGTCTGTTTCCTTTATTCTTTTAAAAACCTGGCACTTCACCTTATACTGCATTCACTGCCTTATAATATATATATATTCTTGTGTCCTCTCAAATGATAGCTGGTTCCCTAACATTGCTATTTACAGAGCATCTTTGAAGACGTCCTCAGATAACCATACTAATTTAAGGCTTGTTTTTCTAGGCTCCCAAGAGTGACATTCTGTGCAATTTGACAATAAAATTACCAAAACACCACTAAAAACATAATAGCAACCTACTGAATATTTGAAAACCGAAGCAAATTGTCTCAAAATCTCTGTCCAATCAGAGTTCATCCATCAGTTTCTTGACTGCTTCTATAGCCAGTCTTACAGACAGATGCCTTCAAATTTTCTTCCTGTAGACATATCCAAATTATCTTCTGGAACTCCCTTTTCACATGTTTATATCATCAGCTTTGAAAGTCTTAGCTATATCTGAGATCTGTAAGAGAGAAATTCAAATCCATTTTTAAAGAACTATGAAGACAAAAACAGTGGTTTGCTATTGATCATGTTAATTGTGATTCCCTTTTTTTCCCCTAAAGACTATCTTCCCATAAAGACCCAATATAATATTCCTTTCTTGACAGTTTGAGAAATCAGTTGCAGATGTTACGAATCCTTAATCTCCATGTAACGTAGAAGCTACTTATTCATGCCAGTGGAGAGAGAAGAGGTAGGTAACATTAGGTAACATTCAAAACTGCCTAATTGTGACCTGTTTCTGCTCCCCAGAATGTGGTTATAGCACCACAGCACCAAAGACAAAGCCAAATACGAGACAAGTTACATTCTCACAAAGTTGTCTGCTTTTATTTTATTCCATAATGCGATGCAAGGGTACAGCCCTTTGTGATGTTGTCTCCCTTCTACCCATAATGTTTCTAATTTAAGTATAATATTAACACTTCATTGTTAGGCATGGACCACAAATACAATTTAGTAACAGTTCTCATTAGTCATCATGAGGCATCCAGTCTGTGTTTGACCAGTTGGGCCATTTACGAGCTGCAAATGGTTGACTTAGATTACAATCTGTTTGATTAGTTCACATGTTAGTCACTGATGCATAGAAACAAAAGAACTATTTGAGGAGACTGCATATATACTGAAATAATTTTTGATATTTTAATAATCTCCAATGGAACAAGAATTTGTGTGAAATTTGTACCCTTTCCTTCACCATCGCATGCTGTACCCCAATCCACCAGTGAAAGTGCATTTGGGCATGTCCCATTTAGCTTCTGAGATGGAGAGAGGTCAAAATCTATTCAGGCAAGTCTTGAGGAAGACAGGAAAAGCCAAAAACAAACTACCTTTCACAGGAGGCTGCATGTAGTGGGAGGTGGTGAAGTGTCTGCTGGGCTCCACATGGGAAAGCATGGCAGGATGGAGCATGGATTCAGGGAGCATAAGAGGCTAGAGGAAAAAGAACATATGTGAAAGGATTGGAACCCCTATTGGGATATTCTTGAAATGCTACACCGGTGCAGGACTAGACCCTTTGGGTCTCAGTTTTGTAAGCATTGCACATAATAGTAACTATCTATAATATTCAGGTCATAAATTTCTTTTGATGAAATTCTCAAACCTAATGTTTCCTCAGGGCGGGGTGGGGGGGAAGCTACAGAAAATCACAAGACAAAATCTGTACAAACAAATCCGTAATTTAGAAGAATACAGTAGTGTCATGTTCATGTGCGACAATCAAGTGTGCCTTATCTCCTGATAGTTGGCCTCCTGCTTATTGTGTATAAAATTGTCCTTGCACACCCAAGCCAGAGCCTGGGCAGCAGCCAAGTCTCCCTAACAGGGCAGCTTCCTCCAGCCTCTCCTTGCCTTGTACACTTTCCTTTCTCACCAAGTAGCCCAGAGCCACATTTTAATAAGTGACCTTCAACAAGCTGAATAATTTCTTCAGTACATGGGTACATTCAAAAGCCTTGGAGGATTTAGCTGTAATAAGTAGTCCTAGCAAATATACGGTCTTATGAAGCCTTTGAAGTCTCTAAAAACTTCCCTAAATAGCCTCAATTGAAGGTTTGGGCTAGATGATTTACAGAGTCCCTTGCAAAGCAAAAATCCTGTGATTTGGGATCAGCAGAACCAGCTGGATATTACAGCTTACTGCAGTTAATATGGCTCTCCCATCTTTAAGGATATTTTTGGATCCAAAATAGGCTGCTTGAATTGTTCAACTATTAACGATTAATTAATGTCCAGTCTTCACTGAGCAAGCAACAAAACCAAACAAGACAGAGGTTTGTATTCTCAGTCCCCTACCTTAAATAATGATCTGATAAAAATTTTTCCATTAAACACAATTAGAAAATATTGTACAGTACTGCAAGGCCAAAGATATTTTTTGCAACTCTGGATTAATTGTCGCTTAGCAGACTCAGGGTTTGTATTTATCCTCCAGTGAATGATTGCACTTTACTATAACTCATACCTTCCTCATACCTGTTTTCTATAACTTTATTTAAAAGTTTGAAAATAGTATAGCAACATGTTCTTAATATTTCATTTTTCAGTTGGAGATGTAAAATACCAAATATTTTTGGTTGGTCAGTGAGTCAGATTTCTAGTCATGTGAATTGAATAGCATTTTTTGAAATCGTCAACACCTTTTTATACTAATCACTGCTTATCGGAATAGTAATTGCATATTTAATCATGTATGGCATCTAGAGCATGATTTTTGAAGAAATAAAAATTTAAAGCACAATCACAATAAATACACAAGTAGAGAATCATCGTGAATAGAGAGCATAGAAATTAACAGAAAATTAATATATTAAAATCAGTTTGCTTACTAACCAGTTTCTGAATGGCAAAATTGACTGTTCAATTGATCAAATTTACCAAAAATTTATTTTAAGAAATATCTTTTAGAATCTACCTAATGAAAGAGTTTTTTAAGTGTATCTGCTGAATCTAATCTTTTTTCCCCCTAACATTTATGGAGGACTTAAAATATATCAGGCATTATTTTAAGTACTTTACATAAATTAATTTACTCTTGACAATAATCCTATTAGGTATATCATATTACTCTCCATGTTTATAGAGAAGAAAACAGAGGCACCGTCATGCTGGATAACTTGCTCAAGGTCACACAGCCAATAAGCTGCAGAGTTTGGCTCACTATGCCATACTACCTCATAAAATGACATTCACAGAAAATAATGAGTTTAAGAAAGTATTCAGTATTTCAAAAAATAAGGAGATCAGGGGTGAGGAGTTAAGATGGGGGAGAAGTAGGAGGACCCTATGCTTGCCTCATCCCTCAAACACAGATAGATAAATAACAAATCATTCTGAACACCCAAGAAATTGGTCTGAAGACTGTCAGAACAAACTGCACAACTAGAGCGAGAGAAGAGGCCACATAATGGAAGGTAGGAGGTGCAGAAAGGTGATTTGGGGGAGAAAAGGATCACAGGTGCTATGGAGGGGAGAGAACCCTTATCATGGAGAGAGAGTAGAAAGTGGAGAGAGAGAGAGAGAGAGAGAGAAAATGCAGGACACAGAGGATTGCACAAGGAAAACACTTCCCCAAAGCCATTGACTGGGAAGATGAGAGGGACTAATTATCATTTTTACAACCAGCAGAGCTCAAAGACTGGAGTTTTAGAAGTCCACGCTATGGCTGGTGTTAAGCCCAGCAGACGCTGAATGGCTCCTGTGGGGAAGGAGAGCAGAGCCCCAGGAGTGGATGGAACAATCTGAGGATCCTCAGGACACACTGGGAGAGAATGTTCTCCCTTCTTGTAGTGCATCTGGGAGAGGTGACATTGCCTCTCAGGGGACAAAAGAGCTGGCAGGCACTACTGCACTCCCTGACCCTTTAAACATAGGGGCAGAGACAGCTGCTGAGGGTAGCTAACCTGGACGCAGGCTTTTACTGTGCTGTACTCTAAAGCCCACGCTCCTGTGTGTTAGTACAACTGCCCTTCTGGGACAAACTAGCACCAGCTCTAGCACAGCAAGACCCTCCCCAAGAGGACCAGCACAGTCCACACTGCATCAGGTCACTAAAGTTTGGACTTTTGAAACTCAGCCAGCATGCCTGAGATAAAACACAAGTGCACTGCACTGGTGGGCAGAAGGCAGATATCTGAGGGATGACTAGTACACACAAAGGGAGATTGTTCGCTCTTCTTTGAGGGCTTCCTGGACAGTGGAAGGCATGAACTCCCCTCTTCAGGGACTAGGGAGAGGGCTGGCACCATTTTTCTCCCCCTACCATCAGCACAGAAGGACTTCAGTGAGCAGCACAGTGCCAACAGTGGAGGCCTGAGCCACTTTCATCAAGCCCCACCACCCTGCACTCTGACGTTCTTCTTTACTAGGGCAAGTGTGCCTGAGAACCAGAGCGGTGGGCCCTTCCCCCAGAAGACCGACACAAACTCCCTGAATGCACCAAGTCTACTGACCATAGAGTGTTACAAAGCTTCAGCTTAGTGAAAATAGGATCAGGTCTGTTCATTCTTTTTTTTTTTTTTAAAGATTTTATTTATTTATTTGACAGAGAGAGACACAGCGAGAGAGGGAACACAAGCAGGGGGAGTGGGAGAGGGAGAAGCAGGCCTCCCGTGGAGCAGGGAGCCCGATGCGGGGCTCAATCCCAGGACCCTGGGATCATGACCTGAGCCGAAGGCAGACGCTTAACGACTGAGCCACCCAGGCGCCCCGAGGATCAGGTCTGTTCTAACAAGCAGACCAGAGCACTCCTGGTTAAAACTTCTCACACTCTTGACAAGGTACAAACACTCCCCACTGCAGGCAAGGAGAAACTCTGCAGAGGACTGACCTGAGGGATAGATCAGCCAAAACACAGCAGCAGAGTGCACACAGCATATACCAGAAACACTTCCTGAAGCACCAGGCTCTGGACAGTATATGACCTCTTCTTAATAAAGCCATTACTGTCAGGAGCAAGAAGCATAACAGGCTTTCCCAAAACACAGAAGACAGAGACCTAGATAAAATGCCAAGAGGGAGGAATTCATCCCAAAGAAAGAACAGGAAAAGGTCACAGCCAGGGATCTAATCAAAACAGATATAAGTAATATGCCTGATCCAGAATTTAAAGCAACAATCATAAGGATACTAGCTGGGCTTGAGAAAAGCATAGAATACGCTAGGGAGTCACTTACCACACTTACCACTTATCACTTACCTAACTTACAAAGACAAATAAGGTTAGCAGCAGATCTATCCACAGAAATCGGGCAGGCCAGAAGAGAGTGGCATGATATATTCAACGTGCTGAATGGGAAAATCTACAGCCAAGAATACTCTGTCCAGCAAGGCTGTCACTCAAAATAGAAGGAGAGATAAAGAGTTTCCCGGACAAACAAAAACTAAAGGAGTTCATGACCACTAAACCAGCCCTGCAAGAAATATTAAAGGGGACTCTTTGGGTGGGAAAGAAAGACCAAAAGCAACAAAGACTAGAAAGGACCAGAGAATATTACCAGAAGCACCAGCTGTACAGGTAACACAATGGCACTAAATTCATATCTATCAATAATCACTCTGAATGTAAATGGACTAAATGCTCCAATCAAAAGACATAGGGTATCAGAATGGATTTAAAAAAAAATCTATATGCTGCCTGCAAGTGACTCGTTTTAGACCTAAAGACATGTGCAGATTGAAAGTGAGGGGATGGAGAAATATTTGCCATGCAAAGTATGTCAAAAGAAAGCTGGAGGAGCTATACTTCTATTAGATAAACTAGGTTTTAAACCAAAGACGGTAACAAAAGAAGAAGGGCAATGTCATAATAAAGGGATCTATCCAACAAAAAGTTCTAAAAATTGTAAATATTTATGTCCCCACCTTGGGAGCACCCAAATATATAAAACAATTAATAGCAAACATAAAGGATCTCATTGATAATAATATAATAGCAGGAGACATTAATACCCCACTTACATTAATGGGCAGATCATCTAAACAGAAATCAACAAGGCAACAATGGCTTTGAATGACACACTGGACCAGATGGTTTTAACAGGTACATGCAGAACATTTTATCCTAAAGCAGCAAAATACACATTTTGTGTATTGTGTACATTGTATATTTTGTGATATATGATTTCACCTATAAGTGGAATTTAAGAAACAAAGCTGATGAACATAGAGGAAAGAAAAAAAAAGGAGGTAAACCACAAAAGAGACTCTTAACTATAGAGAACCCGCTAAAGGTTGCTGGAGGGTACGTGGGCAGTGGGATGGGCTAAATGGGTGATGGGTATTTAGAAGGGCACTTGTTGTGATGAGCCCTGGGTGTTATGTGTAAGTGATGAATCACTAAACTGTATTCCTGAAACTAGTATTACACTATATGTTAACTAGAATTTTAATAAAAACTTGAAACATTTAAAATATAAGGAGATCAAACTTGCTTTCACAAGTTTGAATGTTTTTTTAAAATACTGCCAAAACATTTATATCCATTAACTAAAATTTAGAGAATATATTCATATTTACAAAATATATTTAAGAAGAAAATTCCCTAAAATACACCATCATTTGGGCTTTATTAGAAGGATGTACTACTTAAGGAGAGAATTAAGTTCCACCTGATGAGGGAGAAACAAAGAATCCATTGACATAATTTGAAACCACTATGCAAAGAAAAATGCACTCAACAGGAAATCTTCAGTATAGATTTTTATTTGAGGATTTCATGAGGTAAAGCTAAAAATACTATAGGTTAAATGTTCTACAAAGACTTAATTGATATTCAGGGTTTTCTTTTTAGATATTTTTTTAAGACATAAATACTCAGTTTATTATCTGTTTTAAATTGTTTTCAGTGTTGAAATTTCTGCAGCCATGGTCAAGATATGGGAAGTTTAGGGCAAAAAGCTCTTGTTTGTGTTCTCTAAGAAACAAAATCTATTTCTTGACTAGATTCTTGGTTTGGTTCACTGATAGCTCCTCAGGCCAATTCTATGAGACTTAGGGTGGCTTATACTTCTGACCAGAGTCCTCAGACTTTGTGAGGTGATTTCAATCCTAAACCATTCTGGGTTGTAGATAAGACACTCAACCTATTTTTTTCTTCTAAATTCTCTTAAATCTCTTACCAAATTAACCATTAGCTCCCCACATAAAATCATATTAATCATCCTAGATGGAAATTTAAGAATCAGAGTTGTGTAACTCCTCCCTGTACTTATTGTAGAGATGGATTTATTTTTGTCCTATGGACATTGTGAATCAATATAAATGATTATGTTTTTCTCTTTCATTGCCACCTAGAAAGTTCAGAGCCATGTCTGCATGTACTTCTACTCAGTGTATATGGCTTTATGACATGATTTTTGAAACAACATAACCCTGCTACATCATTCTTTGTCCTTTTGTATTCATCCTGTTTTGAATTTTATTATTATACAAAACATATTTGTATAAACAGACTTAATTACTCTTGAACAATTTAGAAAATACATAAACATATACCTGTACCAATCAAACCTTTTGTTTGTAATTACAACACTTCGGAACATGGTTTTTACCTAACTTCTCTGCATTTCACCTATATCATTCTTTAATAAATCCCTTTCAGACATCTTCTCATTTAATTTGCTTGCTAGGGTATCTCATCCACATGCATGTCTTTGGCTAGCACCTATGCTAGATGTGACAAACAGAGAGGTATGCTGCTTGGATCTCTCCCTTTCAGAAAGAATTTGTCATTCAGCAGTGAGGAGGGTTGTTAGGTGATAGCTGCCAGCTATAGTTATTTCCAAACTCACCACAATATTTGAGCCAAGGCTATGCTTTTCCTGGGAAGCACCCAGCCAGTCACTGAGCACAGGGGGTGTCCTAAGGCCTGCCCAATTCTGCAACACGAGGGACTCTCGCAACAGGCTATCTTTGATCAGGGGCTTACCCTTGAATTGGCCAGGGCTTTGTCATACCTGCATCCCAGTCTAAGACTCGCACTGCCCAGTTCTGCCTCTTTCCTGTCAGGTGTTAGAGTCAAAGCATTCCCATGACCAATCTTTTTTTTTTTTTTTGGTCCTTACCTTTCATAGGCATTATCAACTCTCTACCTTTCTGATCAATAAACCTCTTGCACTTCTAACTCCAAATCAGCATCTGACTCTCACGGAACACAAAATGACACATTAGATAACTCACACATTTATATCTCCTTGAAGTTTCACACCTATAATTATATACATCTATTTAAAGTCATCTCTTGGATGTCTCTAAGAGAACTTGGGTGGAACCTGACCAAACTGAACTCATAATCTCCTCCTAAATTTTTTTCCATTCTGTTTTACTGGATAGTCTTAGCATCCATTTGGCTGTGCAATTCAGAAAACCGGGAGACATCCTTGGCATTCATTCTTGCCTATCCTACATATCCGGGTCATCAGCAGTCATGCTGGTCTTACCTCCTAAATATGCTCCTTTTTCTATTTCTCTCTAGCTCCGACACCAACATTCCTGGTCTAGAATACCATCATCTCTTGATTTATTTTATACTAGCCTCCAAAGACCTGCATCCCCTATAATCACCAGCCAATCTACCATTCTCCATACTATAGCCAGGATTATTTTGCCAAACACACATCTGATCATGTCACCATCTGGTTTAAAATCCTCCTGTTGTTTCCTATTGCTCTTACGATAAATACAAAAGTCTTTAGCACAGCAAATTCCTGTGATCAAGTTCCAGCCTCATTTCCCTTTCCGCTTACCCTGCCATATTCCAAATCCCTGGTGGTGGGGACTGTGCCCATTTTATTTACCATCTTATCTCAGAGTCTGCTTGAACACCTGGCAGACACCAGGTGCTCAGTGTATAGTTGTTTAATACATAATTAAATGATTGAGTAAATAAATGAAAGAGTTGATTGAGTCTATTCTCAATCCACTGGACACACTTTGTGTTTTTTTATTGCAGTATTTAATCTCAGGGATGCCTATCTAAATCTTATCCATCCTTAAACTTTCAGCTTAAATATCAGCTCCATCAAGAAGGTTTCCTTGACTTACTAGTTGAAAATAGATATTACACCTAATATTAATCATTTGATTAAATATCTTTAATATAACTAATATATCCAATTAAACTCCACATTCATCAAAGACATGTGTTGAATTTATGCTTTTAAGTATTCTGTACATCACCTAACATACACATATGTGTATATGTGCTTTACTTGATTGAATGATTCCATTGACTGATCTGGCAACATCTGGATGATTTTGCCTGCCACTAGAGCTACTGTGGTGATATTAGAAAGGGTGCATGAGGCTAATAAAAATGTGATGGCCCAATAAAAATGTTGGTTAGGCAATATATCTCTTGAATCTAACTTTAAGTATCAAGAATAGGAGACTCATTTGGCCTATAAATTTTTGTTGGTTTTCTAAACTCAAATGTCATAAAATTTACTTCATAGCTACAAAATGTGCAGTGGTTGTGTGTTTGTAAGAATTTCCTAATCTTGATAATAGATTTTTCCAAAAGAATAATGTGTGTGTACTGTCAAAGACCAAAAAGTTGATCTTAGGTGCTATAGAGGCAAGGTGTTTAAAAATCTTTAACTGGGGCACCTGGGTGGCTCAGTCGTTAAGCATCTGCCTTCGGCTCAGGTCATGATCCCAGAGTCCTGGGATCGAGCCCCACATCGGGCTCCCTGCTTGGTGGGAAGCCTGCTTCTCCCTCTCCCACTCCCCCTGCTTGTGTTCCCTCTCTCGCTGTGTCTCTCTCTGTCAAATAAATAAATAAAATCTTTAAAAAATAAATAAAAATAAAAAATAAAAATCTTTAATTGATTTGAATATATATTGATGTACATTAGAAAAAATAAACTCACATCAAAACCATGATTGTCATAGTTAATATTCCTTTGGATGGGATTAAGAAACAAGCATTTCAGTTTTAAAAGTAATTTTGTTTTTTATTTTTATGAATATTAATGAAAAAACTATATTTTTATTGGTTTCAGGAGTAGAATTTAGAGATTCGTCACTTATATATGACATGCAGTGCTCATCACAAGTGCCTTCCTAATACCCATCATCCATTTAATCCATCCCTCCACCCCCCTCCCCTCCAGCAACCCTCAGTTTGTTTCCCTAGTTAAGAGTGTCTTATGGTTTGCCTCCCTCTCTGCTTTTATCTTATTTTTCCTTCCTTTCCCCTATGTTCATCTGTTTTGTTTCTTAAATCCCACATATGAGTGAAATCATATGGTATTTGTCTTCTCTGACTGACTTATTTCACTTAGTGTAATGCCTTCTAGCTCTATCCACATTGTTACAAATGGCAAGATTTCATTCTTTTTGATAGCTGAGTAATATTCCAGTGTGTGTGTGTGTGTGTGTGTGTGTGTGTGTGTGTGTACACCACATCTTCTTTATCCATTTATCTGCCAGTGAACACATCTGGAGTCTTTGCATAGTTTGGCTGTTGTGGACATTGCTGCTATAAACATTGGGTTGCATGTGCCCCTTCAAATCACTATTTTGTGTCCTTTGGATAAATACCCAGTAGTGCAATTGCTGGATCACAGGGTACCTCTATTTTTAACTTTTTGAGGAACCTCCATACTATTTTCCAGAATGGCTGCACCAGTTTGCATTCCCACAAACAGGGTAAAAGCATTCCTCTTTTTCTACATCCTCGCCACCATCTGTTGTTGTAAATATTAGCCATTATGACCAGTGTGAGGTGGTATCTCTTTGTGGTTTTGATTTTATTTCCCTGATGGCAAGTGATTTTGAGCATTTTTTTCATGTGTCTGTCAACCATTTATATGTCTTCTTTGGAGAAATGTCTGTTCGTGTTTTCTGCCCATTTCTTGACTGGATTATTTGGGTTTTTTGGGTGTTGAGTTTGATAAAATCTTTATAGATTTTGAATACTAATCCTTTATCAGATATGTCATTTGTAAATATCTTCTCCCATTCCTTAGGTTGCCTTTTAGTTTTGTCGATTGTTTCCTTCACTATGCAGAAGCTTTTTATCTTGATGAGTCCCAGTAGTTCATTTTGCTTTCTTTTCCCTTATCTCAGGAGACGTGTCTAGTAAGAAGTTGCTACAGCTGAGGTCAAAGTAATTTTAAATAAAAATACTAAAATAATATGTGGTATGAGATATGGCCAAATCCATGACTGAACCTTGAGAAACATTATTTTAGAGAGCTGAAATGTTAGTCTAACTCATTAATGAAACCTAGGTTCTTACCACTATTGAATCAGTAATTCAGTTTAATAGCTTTCATTCATCATATATTTATGGAGCACCGCATATATGCAAAGCACTGAGCTCAGAACTAGAGAAATAGAATTATTAAGAACATGTCTTCCCTCAAGGAGCTCCTAACCCCAAGGGGAAGGCACCATGGAAAAAAAAAATAAACCCAGTGTGAATGCCCTAACAGAAGGACATTTATTGAAGGGTCAGTTGTAGAGGAGGAAAAGGGTAAGAATGATCAGCTCTGCCTGGTGAAGGGGGTATCACATGAAAAAAGGGGGTTAATACAGGAGTTTCATTTGGGAGGCCAGATGGAAGTTCACCAGGCAAACAGGTGAGGTCACATCATTTCAGGTGAAGGCAACAGTCTTGTCAAGACAGAGCTGCATCTACAACAAGAAGTAATCTCAAATGGCTGGACCATGGGGTGCAGGATAGTAGGGGCTGGAAACTAAGGCAAAAGAGGCAAGTACAGGCCTACTACCCTGTGTCAAAGAGTTGTTCCTATACCTTAAAGATGATAGAGGACCAATAGATTAGATAGGTACATGATCAGGTTTCTGTTTTTAAAAATAATAATAATGCCAGAGGAATTTTGTATTCTTATTAATTTAAATGCAAGACATTTGAAAAGTACTTTTTCTAGTATAGATTCTCTTAGAATAAATTTTTTCTAACACACCCAAAAGTGAGATCTGAAGAAGAGACAAAGGCTCAGGTGAGATGAGAAAAAACTCAAACCATTAGGGGAAAAAATCATCCCCCTTCATGACTTCCATCTCCAGTCCTGAGGGTCTTGCCTGTTTCTTAAGGAAAGCAGTTCCAGTCCTACCCAGTCATTTACTATTCTCCTTTCACTTCAGCATTTCCTGAAGTATCATAGCATTATCAGTCACGAAGTAAAAAGGGTACATTTTAATTATAAAAATCCTCAACCAAGTGATCAGAGCTAGTATCACCAGTAATGAGACAAATAACATTGTGTGCCCTCAGATAGCCTTCCTGCCAAAAATGTTTAACCTAATCTAATCATGAACAAGTATCATACAAGTCCAAGTTGAAGGACAAACCAAGTTTCATGAAGGTCAATGCCAGACTGGAGAACCATTCTAGATTAAGGGAGAAAAAAGAAGCAAGGCAAATTGATATAATGTGAAATCTTTGACTGGATATTGATTTAAAAAGAAAAAAAAAGCTATTTAAAGTACCTAATTGAGATAAGTGGAGAATTTTGAATATGGACCATATGTTAGATAATGATATATAATTATTAAATATCATGCACACTCCAAATCTCATAGAAAGGTCTAGAGTGACTGTGGCCTTTCCAAGCTTAGCTTCTAAAAGAAGCTGTCTTTCTTGAGCCTGTATGGGATTATTCTAAATCACACTTGGAAGAATATACTTCTGTGGGGGAAGGGAATAGATTCTGGAGTGAAATTAACCCTTGTGATTAAAGTATAGAGTTTCTAACACTAGTTGATGAGATTACCAAGGAGAAACTCTTAGAAATCTGGGGATAAAATGAGGTTGGGAACTGAAATGTGGAAATCTTTGAGTGCTTTCCTGTTGGACAGTGAGAAAGCCAAATCTAACACACTCATTTACAATTCTTTCTGCATTACTTCTAGTTTTCTCCAGCCCTTTAATAAATTCACGTATAACCTGTTTGTAGTGGTCATGAGGTAGAAGTAAGGAATAGAGCCAATAAGACATATTGGGGTTGCACCACTTTTATCAAGCATATCTTCTGCAGAGGATTTTGGTAAGTAGCACCATTTTTCTGAAGGGACCTGATGTGCTTGAACAGGATTAAAAAAAAAAAGTGAAGTCTTGCATCTATTTTTTCTAATGTATGCCATTGCCGGCCATCCTGCCATATCTCTCCTTTCTATATACATTAGATATTGTAAAAAAAAAAAAAAAAAAAGTTTTTAAAATTGAACCTTTTTCATCAAAAATGAGAGGGAAAAAAGAACTGGAAAGGAATAGTGTAGAATGTTGAGCTTCTGTTCCCAGAAGTTCACTAAACTTCTCCCACAACCTACAGATGAACATGGGCTATCATAAAATCACTGTTAGGACCTTGGACATTTTGACAGTAAAAGTATAATGCCAAAGAAGCCAAGGCTTCAACTCATTTCGAGAAGAATGTGAAATGGTTTTCACTTGTGAAATTCATTTAGGAAAAAATACACGTTGATGTGAGTATAAATGGACGTTAAGCACATAGATTGACCAAAACCCACAATTAGTAAATGAATCAGCTCAGTTTTGTCAACTCCAGAATTCTCACTCTACCCCACTTGGCTATACCCCCCCCCAACTGTATAAAGTTGGCCTGCACACCGAAGAGATCATAATGAACCTGTAAGTTCCTGGGATCTTGTGGAGTGACAAGAACGCTGCTGGATCCCGGAGGGCAGGTTGTGACAGCATCACTTTGAAAATGTGAAGCAGAGTTCCCCTTATCAGTTACTAACCATATAAGGATACTAATACTTTTTGTTCTTTATTCCAAATCAAGAAAAGGACATGGGGGCTTCAAATCTGACATGCAGCAAGATCCTCCTGCCTGCAGCCCTGAGAAGCTGTGATAGTTAAAAGGTGACTGGCAGAAGGATCCATTGTGTTCGCTGCATTGACATACATATCAGAATGTTGGGTAACAGTAAAATTCTGAATGCAGGATATAGATTTCTTGTCATATATCATGTTTAATAGATGTATTTAATATTCACTATTGAATATTAAAACTATATTCCCTTGAAGCAATAGAGGCATCAAGAAAGAAAAATGACATGTTATCTCTTTTGACATAGTGAACATTGGAAAAGGCTCAGAATAAATACTAACTTAATCATGACAGGCGTGCCTGGGGAAAGCACATGGTAGTTACCACAAGCACTAGAGCATGAGATGAGGAGTCCAGAAAGCCTACTTCTATTCATGGCTGTGATACCAAATCTATAAACTTGGACAATAACTGTAAGTCACTCTCCTTAGTTTCTTTATCTGTCAAAGGCAGCTAATCATATGCAGATATTAATTGTGAGGAGTAAATAAGATAATGGGCATGATCACTGCAAAATTTTATAAAAATACAAGTTAGTCTAATGGTTTAGTGAGATAATGCATCTAGTATAGGCAAAGTCCACCCATAGAATTATTTTAATTAGCACCTACAGATTAGCTAAGCCATCCATATAAAGTTAGATAATACAAATATTAATATGAATATTTGAATAGAACTGAGAGAAACATTGAAACAGTATTAAGAGTAGCTTCAGGCCCTAAATCATTTCTCATCCCCTTGATATGGAGTATCTGTTATTTTCACAGACAAATTATATTAAGCTCTTAGAAAATTACTGATATTTTAAAAGAAATATTTCAATGAACATTAAATTCTTAGTGGTGCAATGTTTTTAAGGAAGAACTGGTGTAAAGAACAAACAAATATAAATTGATTTTCAAGTCTAAAAACTTAGAAACTTAAAAAGTTAGAATTGATACATTAGATGCATTAAAATACGAGGCTGTAGGATATGCATAAATTTACATATTTCCAGTTCCAGAAGGGCCCCACATTTTGGAGTGCCTTCCCTAAAGCCTCCTCTGGTCCCTGGTGCTGGCTAGGGTTGGCGGTGCCATCCAGTGTTCTCTGAGTCCAAATCATGAACCACAGGGCTTCAGTCTCCTCTTCCCCACTTTGGGGAACACTCCAATCCTCTTCCCAGGGAATAAAATCAACCAAATGCTCTGAGAAGCTCTGGGACTCATGCTAATGGGGTTGTCCTGCACTCCACAGTCAGTCCCTGTTCCAGGAGGACAGCCTGTTGAGTGGATAACTCCCCTTGGTCAGCACAGCATTTTTTTTTTTTTTTTTTTTTTGCAGGATCTGATGAGATCGGGAGTTGCCATAAAGGCACCTACAAGCAGCAGATGTCAGTTGACTCTATCATCACATGTAAGTTCAGGACTGGGCTACTGAGAATTCATTGCCAAACCTGGGCTTGAGCTTTGTGTGTGGGCTTGTGAGTGAGCTCTCACTCAGTTCTATTCTGACCACAGTGCCACCTCTGGTCTAGCATCCAAGGTTTTGCTTTATGCTATGCACCCATGGCTACTGGCTCCTAGCACAGTCACCTATTCCCCCTGCAGGCTCCATGCCACATGTCTACCAGCTCTTTGGGTGTAGCTGTACTTATCTATCCAAGGGCTTTGATTGATACTGGCTCTTGCCTTTGATCAGTGTGGTAATGTTATGCTCTTCTGAAATGATTTCCTTGCACACATTGGATTATTCCTTTGTTTTCCCCTCCCCGCAAACCCCTCACCTATCCTCTCTACTGATGGCAGTGTGTGAAAGAAAGACAGGTAGTTACCAGTAAATGAGATCACATTCTAGGAATCCAGTGATTGTAGCATAAACGGTTCAAGGGAACACGTGGTTGGAAGACATGTTGTATGATTATGGTATAAAATTCTAAATGGTAAATTTCACAAGAGCGGGAAAATGAATTGTTCACATTTTCCTACATAGTCTGAGTAAAGCTTATATTTGTGGTCATCATCAAGGAAGCTCGGTGAGAATATCTGAGAAAATCCTTGGAAACCAGCAATCATGGAGGAACTATGGATGATGCATTTATGAGTGAATAATGTGTACAGGATTAACTAAATGGTATTAGGGAACTACAGAAGCAAGATCCATATTTTTCAATGTACACAGGTTCCAAAGAACTTTAGCCTTGTAACAACGTCAATGCCTTTTTTTCTCAATGAGAGATATGTAGTTAGCCAGGAATGATGCATTTGACAATACAGAACATGAAGAGATGGTTCCTGAACTGGAAGAGATAATGCACGGAAACCACTGGGAAAGGCTATCTGCCATGGACCACCAGCAGTCCTGGGTTGTTGCTCTGTATGCCAGATTACAAGATTAATCTAGCTCCTGATATTGATCAGTTTCCATAACTAGTCACAAAAATATTTAGTAGGTCAAGGTGCCTGCAGCAGGAGGGGAGAGGGGTAGACCAGAGTGGTTTGCAGCTTGCTACAGTGTTTTGCAACTTGTTCAAAAAGTTCTGCCCTCTTGGCCTTCGGGTCAACCCACTGCACGTGCAGGTACATGTGGGCCCACAGCATTATCCTGGGGGACTTGGCAAGGAGAACCAGTGCAAATATGCTGATGATCCTGTTGTTTTCTGTCCTGTGAACAAACAAGTCCTTTGTCTCTGAGCCAGTAATCTACTGTCTTGAGCTGGCATCCTTGCAATGGAAACAAACTAGCTTGTTAGACTGCAAGTAGTAAACTCTCACAGCCTTAACCTTTCTTGGCAGATACTACACAGAATTTTCAGGTGCATTGATTGGACAGTAAACAAATACATAAAATTTCTGATCATTCTAAATTTTCATCAGTATGGCACTATGACTCACGTGGGCCTGTGAATTTGGTAATATATTTTAAAATCAAATCAGTCACAGGAACTAGACAAAAAATAATTGCCCCGGACTCTGTACAGTATTATGCTCTAGGTAGGGATGCCCCTCGGTAGGTTTCCATTGTTTGAATGGCTGCCTATGGTGTTAAGCAGGAAGTGTACCCAAGTTGGCTTTTTGTCTTGTGAAACTGAGAGTTCTAAAATAGTATCCAGATACCCTCTGCTTTTTGAAAGTTCACATTATGCCACTTGTTTACAAAAGATCTACATCGGTACCTGTTTTTGCTAACCAAAAGAAATCTAAAGAGAAGTTTCATTTTTTTGTAAGAGTTGAAGAGAGAGAAAGAGAGATGGGGGAGGGGCAGAGGGTGAGGGAGAGAATCTTAAGCAGGCTCCACGCTCAGCACGGTGACCGACGCCAGGCTCGATCTCACCATCCTAAGATCATGACCTGAGCCAAAATCAAGAGTCAGACGCTTAGCTGACTGAGCCATCCTGGCTCCCCTAAAAGTTTCACTTTTACAATAAAAGGCTAAAAGTAATAATAGCATTCAGTGTATGTTTTGCAGTGAGTCATTATACAGGCAGCCGGCCAAGCTCCTACCCTGAGAACTGCGCTCAGCATCTGGCCGCCATAGCATTCAACTGTGTCAGTGAGCAACTGTGTTTTTCTCTCAATTTATTTTATGCAACTGTTAGCAAGATGTGTCCTAAGGTATCTGGAAAGCCCAAGAGAGGTTATTTTTGGGTTCTGGGGATGCTCAAGAAACTTTCCATATAAATTTTTTTTTTTTTTTTTTGAGATTAGTAAGTCTCTTTTATTTGATCATTTGAAAAGAGATTTTTCACAGAATTTCAACTGGGTTGTTTCCAAAGACGAAACTTTCCATATAAATTTAATGGTAATTGTTCCTTCACTTTATGCCATTTCAGCTTAGAAAAGCTTCACGTTTTACTTTTGGATAGCAAGGGAAAACCTGTAATTGTATGTGCTAATTATTATAGTTTTCAAAGTATGTGTTGTATAAGTAACCAAGAAAGATAATAATTAAAAAGAACATTTTTATTGAATTTTCATATGTCAAGCCCTGATCAAATATTTGATATAAACTATCTCATTTAATCCTAAAATCCAACTATCCTCAATTTTTTTCAACCAGTTAACATGTCTGAAATTTCATCCCTAGTTAATATTTAAAATACTCTACTTAAAGGCATGGTTAGAGAGAAGCTTAGGATAAGGAGAGTGTTAAGGGCAGAGTGGGTGTTTTACAAGATGTATTCAGAAGACAGTGGATTAGCTTATAGATTGGATAAGAACAACAGACATTAAGAACTGTGAAAACTGGGCACCTGGGTGGCTCAGCTGGTTAAGCGACTGCCTTCGGCTCAGGTCATGATCCTGGAGTCCCGGGATCGAGTCCCACATCGGGCTCCCTGCTGAACAGGGAGCCTGCTTCTCCCTCTGACCCTCCCCCCTCTCATGCTCTCTCTATCTCATTCTCTGAAAGAAAGAAAGAAAGAAAGAAAGAAAAGAAAGAAAAGAAAAGAAAGAAAGAACTGTGAAAACTAAGATTTTCAAGGACCTCAGGAATTGGAACTAAGGATGTGAATGCCCTCCTCAGGACTCTGTTTCTTTCCTTCTTTTTTTTTTTATTTTTTATTTTTTCTGTCTAAGAACTCACAGTGCAAGGCTGAAATCACCACCCACCACTGGCAACTCCTGGATGCATATCCTTAAATCTTCACCACTTGAGATAAAAGGGCTCATCCCTCTAACTTAAGTTCCTAGGAAGGAGTTTGATGGACACAATACATATCATGTGCTCACTCCTTGGATTAATCACTGTGGGCACAATTCACTATGATTAGCAACCTTTACTAAATATCAAGTTTAAATCCCAGAAGGGAAAGATGCCAGGAAAACTCAGCAAAGAAATATCTACAAGAATACATTAGACAATTATGGATCCACCTCTACTTTAAAATTATGAACTAACCTTATCAATGTCATTGGTTTATTTTTTGCAAAGAAAGATCAATTGTTATTCAAGTATACAACTTGAATGCCCCCTAGGGAGTCAAAATCCACAAAGCCAAGAGCTTCCTACTATATATGAGCATGGCACCAAGGTTAAAAAATATATATAATAATGCTCTATATAGGCAAGAAATGTGTTCTAAACACATTGTAGTTATCAAGGATCATCAACCCTAAAATACTCCTATCACCAAAAAGGGACTGCCTAGTAAGGCCAATAAAGGCATTGGAGTTTA
Source organism: Phoca vitulina (assembly GCF_004348235.1). Taxonomy (NCBI): domain Eukaryota; kingdom Metazoa; phylum Chordata; class Mammalia; order Carnivora; family Phocidae; genus Phoca; species Phoca vitulina. The sequence goes on from NW_022589709.1 coordinate 42,242,513, forward strand.
TTATTTATCTTTAATAAAGAGCTAGATTAAGACTATCCAGTGTCACAGAAACACTAGTTAATTGATTCAGCAGCATGTTTGAATTTACATTAGAAAAGCAAAACCACTTGTTCAGTATTGCACAAAAATACCATCCATATTCTAATCATGGATTTTGACGTCAAAGGTGCTCAGCTAAATGTGAGCTCTTTGAAATGATTAACACTTTCAAAAACATTTATTTTCATAAACTTGCAAACTCTGGCAACCTCTTTCACTAGAGGGCATTTTAGAGAACTGCTTCTGAAAACTGAGTGCACATGATAGAACTGAATTATTTTTATGACTGTTCGCACTCATTTCTAGTATTGGCACCTTTTTATTAGAACAACATCAAGATGTGTCTATTAAAAAAAAAGTGGCTTTTACATGCCAAATGACTTGCTAGGTGCATGCCATAGTGAAAAAGCAGGTTAAGGGGATGATTAGAGGGACAGTTTTCTGTTATTGATGTATGAGTGCCAGAAACTACCTCCTCTCCTGAAGGGAAAAAAAAAATGTACTGGGACAGATATTGATGGCCTGAAAATAAAGACGAAGATAACCTGGTAGACACTATCAGCATTTATATCCTGTGGCAGGCATGGAGGGATAGAGTTTTTTTGTCTTGTTTTGTTTTTTAGGGCTGTAGGCTTATCTAGTTTTCCTGAAATCAGGGCCACATGACATTCCTGTGCCTAAGACACTTTTGCCTTCGTAGACCCCTTCCTCCAGAAACATAATTACAAATCGTATTTATCATTGTGTTGGCATAAAGAGAAAAATATTCCTCTTTTATATTAAAACATGTTCTTTGACCTAAGAGTCTATTTTTAATTCTGATGTAGAGGATATTAAAACATGTTCATGGACCTCTGAAAGCATTGTGGTTACCAGGCACTGAGCCTACGGTGCCCAATAGATAAGGTGGCCCCAACTAAAACCACGCCTCTTGCTCTTCAGGAATATCCAGTCTAGGAAATCTAGTTCAGTTAAGTTCTTGATACTTCTAGGTGAGAACTATTTTAAGATCAAAGATGCTAAATGGCTAGCCAGTGAGTCCAAGGATCCACTCATTTAAAAAGAATAACTAAAGAGCATCATCACCCACAGGCAAACAGTTCATTCTCTGTTGACTCAAACACAAATGTTAGAGTTGAAAAATTTAGTTCAAAAAGAAATACAGTGCTGAAGCAAGTGTTCCTAAGGAAGCTTTCAAATGTTCCCTTTGAATGAAATAGCTTGGCAGAACACAGTGTCAAATTTAGAATATATTTAACATTTGTTGGTTAATATCATGCCACATTCTGCACTCCAATCCACAGAAAGGTAAGCAAACACTTAGGAGTTGTTTGACAGAGATAAACATCTCTGTCCTAAATAAGATCAAGCCATTTTACATTATTCATTTAATCATTCAATAAATATTAATTAGTGCCTACTGTATTAGATGCTAGGAATATGAGCCCAAGCCTGGAGGTTGAAAAAGCCTGGTATGTTGGGGGCAGGGGGAGGGAGGGTAATACAAGATGGTGGTGGTGATACTAAAAAGGCAATGTGACAGGGATTGTTTGCTATGTTGAAGGATTTATTTTATCCCAAAATCGTGAGGCGCCAATGAATGGTTTTAACTGAGGAATGGCATGATTATAATTTAGAAACATATTTATAGTAGTAGTAAGGAGCATTGGTTTACAACCTTACTTTCAGGATAGAATCACCTGTGGAGCCTTGAACCTTGCCAATGCTCAGACCCCACCCAGCAAAGATACTGTTCACTTAGCCTCAGGTAGGGCCCCAACCATAAGGGTTTTTAAAAACTTTCCAGGTGATTGTGATGTGCAGCCAAGGTTGGAGAACCACTGCTATGGAAGACTGAGATGGAACAAGACTGCTCTATGCTGTGAGAGATAATAAGGAACTAAGCTAAGAGCACAGAGGAACACGCAGGAACTAATAGCATACAGGAACAAGAGATTTGTTTGGTTGGATTTACCATGAGTGATTTCAAAATGAGTACAATAAAACTGGTGTCTCCAGGATCTAGCCACATGGCTCCACCATGTGGATAAACTGTGATGTATCAAGTCAGCTGATAGCTTTTTTCCTTATGATTCTGATTGTTGTTAACATAGGAATATTAGTAGAAATAAAAAGCCCAAGATCATGTGTTGATTAGAAGAAAAATATGTATTGATACTTGAAAAGATTTAGAACTCAAATACTTTATTCAAAACTGGTAAAATGTTTTACGTGTGAAATTTCTTTATAATTTTTCCTTGGGTACAACCTTTATGAAAAAGGCATTTATTTACATTTATTAAGTCTAAAGTCTATTACATAGTGAAATGAACACATCCATTTGGGGAAAAGGTATTAAGAGTGTTGCTTTGAGGACTTGAAATGCCAAACATTTATAATTGCTTTCTCTCTCTCTAGGATTCCTTGAAAGTAGCTTCATAATCTTATTCTTGGGCTATACTGAAATAATTCAGGTAGAAATTTTAAATTGATTAGAAGAAGAGCAAAATAAGTTGATTAATTTTTATGACTGTAGAAGTTTCTCATCGTATTTAACTACTCACATAATTCTCTTTAAAAGCTTGGAATGTGTGACTCTTAATGGCAAAATAAAACATCTTTCATAGTCTGTAAACTTTCATACATGATCGGTTATTGTAATTTATCAATATCTCTTCAAGCAAATTCTGAAAACGAGATTATTAAGCTAGTGAAATTAACATTGCATTTCTAATTCTCCAGTCTCCAATGTGCTCAATAAGCACTTTTTCAGTTCATAGTTAATTTGTACTTTTCAAGGTTTAAGCCAAGTTTAAATTTCAATTCCATAATCTCATTTAATATATCAATCCAAAGGTTTTTATTTTACCTCAAAACTGTCTTTGTTCTGGAAGAAACATAACGCTTACCAACTGAAATGTTTCAAAATTGATTAAAGCAAAAAAAAAAATGTTCTAAAAATGTAAATGGCTAAGAATATTGTCTCACTTACTGTACTGACACCCTGTTGACCAAAAGATCTTTTCTACACAGAGGACAGTAATGAACTTAATAAATATTTTTAGACTCTCCGCCGAATGTAAGGCATATGTGGGCATCATAGGTGATGTCTAAAAACAGTATCCCTTCCTCAAAGGAGTTTAAGTCTTTGGGGCAGCCACAAGTCAAACAAGGTAACACGGATTATATTTAAAGGCCAAAAGAGTGAAGCAAAGTACGTGCAATGAGTAAGAAGAGATCACAGTAAGCTGAAATACTTAGGCAGTAACAGAAGTAACAGGATTTAAGCTGGATGGACTTAAAAGAAACTTGTATAAACAGAAACAGTTTGGGGCATTGCAGACAGGGACAGTGACAAGAGCAGGAGCTGAGAAATACATCCCAGTTTGTAGACTAGCAGCACAGGCCTTATAGGAGCCTGGTGGAAATGGAGACTCTTGCTCTTGGCCTGTGAATCAGATTCTGCATTTTACCAAGAACCCTAGATGATTTTCACTTACATTAAAGTTTTTAAAGCACTCGTAGAAAAAGTCAGCAAACTTTTTTTCTGTAAAGGGTCAGATAATAAGTATTTTTGCCTTTACAGGCAACCACTCAGCTCCGCTACTTGGCATGAAAGCAACCATGGATGACAACGTGTAAATGACAAGCATGGTTGCGTTCCAGTAAAACTTTATTACTGTGATGGCTAGTTTTATATGTCAATTTGACCAGGACAGGGGGTGCCTAGATATTTGGCTGAACATTGTTCTGGGTATGTCTGACAATGTTTCTGGATAAGATAACATTTGAATCGGCAGACTGAGTGAAGCAAATTGCCCTCCTTAGTGTGGGTGGGCCTTATGCAATCTGTTGCAGGCCTGAGTGGAACAAAAGGAGGGTTAAAGGTGAATTTGCTCTCTCTGCCTGACTTTTTTTTTAACTGTGGCATTGATGTTCTCCTGCACTTGGGCTGGAACTTACACCATTGGTTCTCCTGGGTCTCCAGTTTATATACAGCTGATCATGGACCTTCTCAGCCCCCATAATTGCATAAGCCAATCTCTTATAATAAATTGTAAGATAATATATACATAAATATAAATATAAATAAATATATATATTTATAGGATATGTATCCATCTATCCTCTTCCTCTTGGTTCTGTTTCTCTAGAGAACCCTAATACAGTTATGCAGTTATGGACACTAGAATTTGAATTTCATAAAATTTTCATGTGTCATGAAGTACTATTCTTCTTTTGATTTTTTTTAACCATTTAAAAATTTAAAAACTGTTCTTAGTTTTCATGTCATACAAAAATAGACATTGGCTAGATTTTTGTCTGTGAGCTCTAGTTTGCCAACTCCTGTCTTAGAACACTGAACAGCCAATAGAGATCCTGAAAACATGTGAGCGCTTCAGTTATTTTTATCATCTAAATTCTAAATTCTACAGCAATAGGAGAATAATAACTAAAGAGGTTGGTAATTTTTATTACTCTATAACCAAAGGATATCTTAATCCAATTGTGAGAGAATGAATTTTTTCATCACCTTTTTTAGCCAGTGGGAATGTGGTTATTAATAATTTTTTTAAATGGGTATTAAATTTCACTGTGGTCATGTTGCATGTGTATAAACATAAGGCCAACAAATGAATAAGCATCTCCCATTATTTTCTCTCATAAAGGTAGCCTGGAATAAAAGTATGGTTTCCTTCACTCAACCCAGCTGGAAAGGTGGAGACTCTCTATTACAAGGTCACTGTCATCCTCCTCATTATTTGGGCTTTAAAAATCAACTGCATTGATGCAACTGGAATAGTAGTTCTCAAAGTGTATTTCAAATTCCCAGCATCACCTGGAAGCTAGTTAGAAATGGTCATTCTTGGGCCTACCCAAGACTGGGGAGTGGGGCCCAACAATTTGTGTTTTAACAAGCTCTCTAACAGTTGAACATTAAAGTTTGAAAACCACCGAACTCGAGAGAACTCAAGAGTCCAGATTCCTGGGGCTCCACTCTAGATGTATTGAATGGAAACCTCTGGTTTGCATTTAACAAGCTCCCAGATGACCATTAGATTCATCTGTATTTCAAAGTCACGACTTCCGAGTTGGCTGCTTTTCTTTCATCCCACCACCCCATCCAACCTGTAGGGCTTTGCCAAGTTCTATACATTTTACATTTGCAAAAAACTTCCAAACCTAATGCTAATCATCAGAAAAACCTGATTAAAAAAAAAACTAAAAACCAAAAAACACAGACTCCCAGGCCCTGCTCCAGAATTACACACAAAAACATATTAAATAAATGTATTACATCTCCTATAGCATATATCATATGTTATAGGATATGTATGATACACATGATATCTATCTGGGAGCATAGTGAGGAATTCACCTTTATATTCCTGATCTGATGTAGGAACTCAAAGAGTAGACTTTTGGGCCTCACCATTAGAATTGACCCCCTTATTCTATTTTAATGTAGACCTCATAAAGTCCTCATTATTAAAACAATCACAGATGATTTCCAGATTAAAGTACTGCGATTCTGATAATTTTTCTCTCCCACTCAAAATTTTTGACATTATTACATACAAATTACTTGGCTTCACATTCAACACCCTCTGCTAATCTTCTTACTAATTCATATCTCTGTTAACTCACCTTATTCTCCAACCAAGCTATGTTCTTTTCTGTCTCTACACATTGTACTTTGTGCCCCTCTACTTTGCCCAAGCAGATCCCATCCACCTCAAGTGTCACCTCCCTCAATATCAATAACAAAATCAAATTCATATTAGTATTATATCCTCCAGTTAGCCTGTTCTAGATGTCCGTTAGGTAATAACTAACATTTATTGAATAATTTGTAGAAGCCAGTTACTCTGCTATGTCTTCATATGCATTAACTAATTTAATTTTTGTAACTATTTTATTAGGTAACTACAACTCTTTCCTTCACTGTTTGAAAAATGAAATTCAGGGTAAAATAGATTGAAGTGATTTTCCCAAGAATACTCAGTAGCAAATAGAAAAGCTGGGATTCTGATTTCATATCCTGAGCTCTGAAATTCTAGATTTACTGAGTCACAAATGAAATCTTTCCACCCTGTTAAATTGCTATAAAATTGTGTTGGAAATGATTATGTGGTATTCTATACAATAGATGTATTCACTGTTTATTAATGGGTATAAAAGAAGGATAAGGTGGTAACAGATCACTCCCAAACACGGTTGCAAGAGAACTAAGCCCAATGCTTTTTGGGGGGCGTGGGGGGGTGGTTAACAGTGATTAAAACAACACCACCACCACCACACAGAAATTACCTTCATGATGACCACCTAACTCTATCAGAAGAGACACTAAGCCTTTGGACTGAAACATAGCTAGTAGGGGTTGAATGAACTAGGCTCTGGGTTTTTCACTGTTTTCAAACCACATAAAGATCTTGTCTACATTAATACCAGGTATCAGCACTTAGGGATAAGAAGTCTTACTACACCACTCCCTGTTGGGCTCTACCCAAGGTTACTGTCATTGAGAGGGGCCTGTATTTGTGCATGTCATAGTCATTCTACTACAGTCTAAGGATCCTGAGATAGGGACTGTGAAATAGTCCATTTTTATGTCTCCATCCCCATCCCCATCACCACCACCACCCAACAATTAGTACTACGCTTTCAATATAGTGGTAATTTAGTAAGATGCAGAATTGGATATGGATTTATAGAGTTTGTTTCTCAGTGTGTTATCAAGTCTCTTTACACTTTAATTTTAAATAGTCCTAAAAGGAAAGAAAAAAGTGTTTCAATTTGGGAGGGGGGTTACATTTAGATCAAGCATATTTTTTAGATGCTCTTTCTTCTTTTTCTTTCCCTTTAGTATTACTCAGTTTTTGGAGAAACTAGGAATTTGCTACATGCAGTTCTTTTTCTTTTAGCCATAATGTGAAAACTGGGGGGGGGGGGGGAGAGGGGGTGTCTAACTGCATATATCAAAAAGATTTCCGAAGAGCTTATTTTTGAATATAATTGCCAAGCTATATTTAGAATGTCACATACCCATGTCAGGAGCTGAAGTGGTACAATTGCATGTCAGATTTTAAAGGAAGGAGGATATTGTGTGTTTTTGTGAGCATTTTGTGAGATGTGCTTTATTTTCCCTCCTTTTTTTTTTTTGCCTCTATGGCCCTGAAATCAGAAACTGTGGATATGAGTATACTGATGTGTTTGGGAAATAACTATAAATTAATCAGGCCACTCAGTAAAATGTTTTATTGGACTACAAAATTATTTGAAGTTCCACATATATTTATTGGTCACTCCCTCACCCTTCTAATTTCCCTTTTCTCCTTTTATTTATAAGATCAAGCAGTCTGATGTTTGTTATTTTTCCCAAAACATTATGACCACTAGGGCGAAACCTGAAGAAGAGGGAAAATTACCTTATAGAGAGAAGAGAGAAATTCCTAATACTGTCATGAGAAACTTCGGCATCACACATGGGTAAGTATAGAGACTTTCCCCCATGACTAGCAGATGACACCTGTTCTGCATCGCCTGATCTCAGATGCATAGTCCTTGGTTTTGAGGTAATGCGTGCAGCCAAAATATTTAGAGTTTGTCTACAATACATACTGGGGCACAATTTAATAACTGCAGCACAATAAAAGAGATTGTGTTTACTTAAAAACTCACTGTAATCTTTCCTGTTAACATTCACTTTCTGGGTAGTGTCTAATGAAATAATCTTTGTTTTCAAGTTTTGAATCTTTCTATTTTCTAGAGAGTATAGATTCTGTCAGTTTGTTTAGTTTATTTGAAACATCTCCATCTGGTATCAGGGAAATTGTAATTTAACTGGGGTGGGAAGTGGAGGGGAATTGACCATGCATTGATAATTTTGAAATTCATTTCTCTCTATTCTCTGAACTTTTACATAAATAAAATAACAAGCATGGAGAGAAACACTTGCTACTTTTTCGTTGGAACTGGAAATGGAACGAGGTAAAGGCACCCAGTTCTAAGTCCACAGTCTGCCTTCCACTGTAGAAATAGCACAAGGAATAAACTTGTGCTCAATAAGCTCAACAGGGGAATGTCACTCAGACATAGTGACTAATGTAGCATCCAGCCTGCTCACCTTAAGAAGAAGAAATCATATGTGAGCCTTAATGTTAGGGCATCAGTAACAACTTTATTCTGTAGCTGATTAATTTAGATACAATTCTTTACACATCCCCAAAATATGGTCAGTGTTAATTTTTGTAGGCTAAGATTTGTTACAGGTTTAAAAAAATAGTTACATCATCAACACTAGCTTTTTAATATTTGTCTTCCTAAATGAACTCTGACACTGAGCAATTTTATTACCACCCCTGTGGAAATCCTATTCTTCCATCTCTCCCAAATGCCTATCTTTGGGTTCCCCTTCACATAAAACTAAAGGAGTTGTCAAATGCCTTTCAGAAAAACAAAATAAAAAGAATTGACACAGTATACATAATTGTCATGGGCCAAGTCTAATGTACATACTAATTTATCTAAATCACCTCATTTCCTGCCTATCTTTTGAAAACTTTGTTTTTCCTTTAAAATTATTCTTCCCCATTACACAATATTTTAGGGTGCTTACAATCCACTGGACTCATAACTTGCCATGTCCTTCCTTAACATCATCACATTTTCTCCTTTCTCTTTTTTTAGCCAATGTACTAGTCCAGATTACTAACATATGTTCAAGGAGTGTCTGGATTTCCAAAGTTATAAACTACAAACATACAAGTATGAGGAACTGAAATAACTGGCAAACTCTACCCTCAACTATATCTACCAAAATGAAAAAAAACCAAAACTCTCCCTTAAGCCTCTAAAAACATTTTCATAGAACACAGAGATACCCTGCCACCTCTTTTTACCTATGTAAATTTTACCTGTGTAAAGACCTAAACTCTCTTCAGCTCATCTTTATCTGCTTTTTGTTTCCAGAAAAACAATTTGCTGTAGGTCAGTCCATCTTTCTAACCTGATGTATGATGCACAGAATAAGGTATGCCTAAATGGGACAAATAACAAAACCAGTAAAGGTTTTTGGAATCAATGTAAATTTTGTATCGCAAACGCAATTTGGAAAATACTAGTAATAAAAATTATAAATTTTTACTGAAGAGTCAGTATTAACAATAACTTATTGCAAGTCTCCCTTGGGGCAATAATGAAGATGGGAATTCAAGAAAATCCTAAAGCTACCATACATAGTGCTTCAGATACGGAAATGGGGTAAGATTGGCTAGTAATCCACAGAAGGGGAGGGAAAAGATCACGGGAAAAGGATAGGGTCACAGCAGTGGTAGAACAGTAAAGAACAATACATATGCACTGCTTCTGGCTTTTCGACCAAGTTCCATGTTCTCTGAGGCCCTTGTTTTCAATGTTCCTTCCTTAAAAGTTCCCAGGAATGCTTCTGCCTTAGGACCTTGACTGTTCTATCTGCCCCAAAATCACCCCCCACGTGACTGATAGGCCTACTCCCTCAACTCTTTCAAGCCTTTGCTCAAATGTCACCTTTTCAGTGAGGCGTACTCTGAACAGTCTACTTAAAAGTTGACAACTTCCCAGGTCCTTTGCCCACTTCAGGTTACTCCATGTAAATTGCCCATGTCCGCTTCCACGAACCTCACCTTCCGTCCCTTTTGGACGACCCTGCCTGGCGCTTCTCCTTTAAACGTTGTCGGGAAGGGGTGGAGCCTACGCATACGCTCCTCCTCTCTGTGAAGCTAGGCCCTAGCTCCGCCCACTTGCGTGTCGGGCGCCGGCGGGACGGACCCACGGGATGTTCTCCTCTTAGTCCGCTCCGGAAACGCGACCGCGGACGGAAATATCACATGATCTTAACGTCAACTCGCCCGCGCCGGCCGAACGGACGCTCTCGGTTTCCGCGGGCTGGCGTTTGTGCTTTAGGTGCTTTTTTTTCCCTTCGCGGTGTTGTGGCGTTTGGGGTCTTTTTCTCCAGACTCCCGGGGCCTGCTTTGGGATTTCGCCATGTACCACAACAGTAGCCAGAAGCGGCACTGGACTTTCGCCAGTGAGGAGCAGCTGGCACGACTGCGGGCCGACGCCAACCGCAAATTCAAATGCAAAGCGGTGGCCAACGGGAAGGTGAGCCTGGCGGCCGATTCCCTGTCCCGGCCTCTAAACTCTTGAGCAGCTGCTGCCCATCCCCCTTGTCTGTCCTGCCTTCCCTGGAGCTTCCGCACGCCTTCATCTCCGCTGCCCGTGCCTCTGCGGAGCGCGGGGCGTTTTATGTAATAAACAGGCGAGTACTTTGCCAGGTGTAGTGGGTACGGAGACCGACAACGCCGTTAACGTAGTCGAGTGGCAGAGGAGTAATCAGTAACATGGCGAAGAAAAGACTTTGTAGGATGCTACCGTAGTGCGGGACCAGAGCTTTTTATTAGTCAAGAGGATATGGGATATGTCGGGGAAGGCTTTTCCCAGTAGTTGATTGAGAGAAGATGGGGAAGGGACGTTCCAGGCCGACAGAGCCACAGGTGCAAAGAGGTCACAAGTTTTAGGGTTGCAGGGCGGCTCCGTGGAATGCTCCGGATCGTGTGGCAGAAGCTCAATACAGGTGCTTGAAAGGCCGGAGAAGGTATAGGCCAGGAACTTGTAAGCGGAAGTAAGGAGTTTGAGCTTATAATGAGGAGATGGGGAACGTTTGAAAGATTTTAAATGGGGAAGTAGCCTTTCAGCTTCTGTTTTAGAAAGAGACCTCAGAAGACTTGGTGGTGAATGGATCGGAGGGGGCAGGGTGGAGGCAGGGAAACAGGAGACCATCAGTACAAACCAATTGACTGAAGATGGTTTAGACTTTGATCCTGCCAGCCAAGTTCTTTCTGTTCTAGCTCCCACCGGTTTACTCTACTTTCACAAGTTCCACCACCCATTCTAGTACAAGCTTTCCTCTAGCAAGTATTCCATGTTTCAGACCTATTGGTACTGAGCTACTTTACTTTTTACATTTAACTCACGTCTGTTTCATACTGCCTCATTTTTGTGCCGCACAAAGTAGTACGGATTGTGCTGGGTACCAGGCACTATTCTGAGCATTTAGTAAGTGGTAGCCCATTTGATCCTCACAACTATGCCATGAGGTAGATGCTGTTATTATCCTTGCTTTACTGCTGAGGAAACTGATGAGTGGTTGAATAACTTTTCAGGGCTGCATTGCTGGTAAGTGGCAGAGCCAGGATTTTGAACTCATTTCTGTTCTAAATCATAATGCCGTGCTGTCTCTATAAAATTAGTTTGTATTAGTATTAGTTTCCTTGGGCTAACATAAAAAAAAGTAGCACAAGCTGAGTGGTTTAAAACAACAGAAATTTACTGTTTCACAGTTCTGGAGGCCGGAAGTCTGGGATAAAGTTGTTGTCAGAGTATGCTCTCTGCAGTTTTTAGGGGAGAATCTTTTCCTCTTTCAGCTTCTGGTAACCCTAGGTGTTCCTTCGCTTCTGCCTCCATCTTTACATAGTGTTCTCTCTGTGTTTGTATCTTCCCATGTTCTTGTTATAAGGATACCAGTCATATTGGATTACGAACCCACTGTACTCCAGTATGACCTAATCTTAACTAATTACATTTGTAGAGACTCTATTTCCAGATGAGGTCACATTCTGAGGTACTGGGGGTTAGGATTTCAGCATACCTTTTTTTGGTAGTCGTAATTAATCCAATAACACTGCTTAGTAGATATCTGTTTTAAAACTGTTGTATTATTAACCATCTAGTGTATTCTGTGGAGAGTTTATGAAGACAAATGGGAGGGAATATTTTAAGGGTCATAATCATCCTTAAGACACTTGTGATTTTTACCTCAACCTGTGTGACTTAATGACTGAGAAAGGGATGTTGAAAGCTTTCCAAACAATGACAGTGTGTATCTTCTTTTTGATTTATAATTGACATCAAACTTGTGAGCATATGCACACCCTCTGTCATGATTCTTTTTACCCTAATGAAGCACATGTCCAGCTGACATTCTGAGAAATTGTGAAATGATGGTATAGTTTTAGTTTATCAAATATTTCACTAAAACTATTTTGTGTAATAGCAGCTCTATAAAGAGAAAAATGACGTATGGTATATTTCCCTTTGGTTGGAGATACAAACTAAACTTAATCTGGACAGAGAAAAGTATTTTAAGATTATTCATTTCATTGAACTTTTGTTGTAACTTTTGATCTAAAGGTTCTTCCAAATGATCCAGTCTTTCTTGAGCCTCATGAAGAAATGATGCTTTGCAAATACTATGAGAAGAGGTTATTAGAATTCTGTTCGGTGTTTAAGCCAGCAATGCCAAGGTCTGTTGTGGTAAGTTATGATAGTGATAAAGTATGATGTCCTTTAGCTGACTTCTGAAATCACAACATGTGTAACTCAGTTCTCTATCCACTTTAGGGAAATTTATGTACTCAAGTTTTTGTCAAGTTTTATATTTTTTGATAAATTCCTTAACTTAGGAATTCCTGTATCATTTCTTACAAAGTGTTTTCATTCTCATTTCATTGTCAAAAGAATTTTGAGATCTGCTAGACAGGTCATGACATCCTCATTTTATAGAGAAAGAAAAGATTACTTTCTCTCTGGTTTCTCAACTAATGAGCAATAGAACCGGGAGGAGAACATATACTAGTGCCTTGTCAAGTCTGACAGACACGTTTGAAATAAGTCCTTCATTCATCAATTGTAATCAGACACCCCAGCTAAAACTCCTGCCATAGGAAGTTTTTAAACCTTGATTAGGAGAAGCTGGAGATTTATCTTTGGGTAAAAAATTGTCTTGTGGTTGTTTCAGATGTATGGTTCTGAGGACTTCATTTCTGTGGGTGTGTTTTCTGTGGTGTGGCAATGGTGAGGACAAACCGGTAGTTTGAATTTTGTGGCTGTAAGGACTTACATGCACTGCCCTTGACATTGTTGCTTTAGTATGTATTCTTGTTTGTTGAACATAAACTGAGGTTGAAAAGCTGAAAGATAAAAGAGGATTATAAAACATTTTTTCATAATTATCTCACAGGTTTGCTGTGAAGATTAATTATGAAAGTCTGTCTTAAGTGAAAGTCTGTCTTAACTTTTAAAGTTATACAGAGTGAATAACTTACGACACAATAGAGAATAACTCCCTAGGAAATAATCTCCATTTTTAAAGCTGAAAAAAATTGAAGTATATTGAAAATACCAAGTTCAAAAATACTCATAGTGGGTTTTTTTGTTTGTTTGTTTACCTGACCTTCATCTGAGAGATGAAAGATTTAGGAAGAATTTTAGATGGACTTAATTAGTTTCTGTCTCCAGATTTGGTTCTGTGTTTTTCTGATAAAAGAACTATAATACAGTTTTTTTCAGATGAAGAAACTGAATTCTTGCATGACCTTCTTTGTGGAATTTGTCTTATTTATAACTGATGAAGTGTTTTTGTTTTGTTTCACATAAAATGACAAAGCTAAACTTTTTAAAAATATTTAAAAGGAAACATCTTTCTATCCTAAAATAGATAAACGTCTATTTTGTTGGTTCTAGCCTAATGACGTGGTGGTTAAAAGTACAGGCAGGTCTTAGTTGAATCCATCCCTGTTCCTTCTTATATGTGTGACCCCAAATAAGACAGTTAACCTCACTGATAGTTTCCTTCCCTGTAAAGTGGTGATAGCAGTACTTCACTAAGCTGTTGTAAGGATTAAAAAAAGATGATAGCTTGGTGCTTGGCAGAGTCTGGCTCATGGGATACAGTCAGATCTACTGTTTAGTTTGGCAACATGATCATGGTTCTATCACACAGATCCAAAGTGGATTTAGAGAGAAGGCTTATTGCCCCAACTGTGTTAATTCTGTCAGTGTTTTCACAAGATTGACTGGTTCAGCTGTGAATATTTGTATGTTTCTCCTTGATTTTTTCTAATCTAGTTGGTGTTTGTTACTCTGAAGTCTAAAATAAACACACATAAACTTTTTAAAATTAAGTCAGTGACCATAGGAAGGGTAACGAGGGTGGGTGAGGAAGGACAACAAAGGGTCTTTTGGCTGTGACATTTCCATAGTAATTCATCACAATTTATTTGATTAAAGAAGAATTAAGAAGTTTTGGTATTTTGTATGGGTAACTTTTTTAAAACAAACCTTTGCATAAGTAAGTTTAAAAAAAATATTTTTAACAAAATTTAATGTGTGTGAATAGATTCTGATAATGTATTTTTAATCTTAGGGCACAGCTTGTATGTATTTCAAGCGTTTTTATCTTAATAACTCAGTAATGGAATATCACCCCCGGATAATAATGTGAGTATAATTCTAATATATTGATTTTCATTTAAGAAAACCTTTATTTGTGTGGATAAAAATGACTTCCTAATAAAGGGTAATCTAGAGTTGCATTCTGTTATGAACTTATACTGTCCTTATACTCCTTATAGATCTATTCCCTCCCTGTAATACTGATGGCATCTGAATTTCAACTTACCCATATTCAAATTCTGTTTTTCTCGAACTAACTTCCCTAATATGTCTTTCTGTTAGTGGCACATATCTTCTCTTTGTTGCTCCGAGAATCATTTGTGGTACCTCCTCTCCTTCTGTTCAGTCGGTTTACAAGTCTTGTAGCTCCAGATTCATTTCAAATGAACAAAGGTCCATTAAAAATAAAGATGAAGCTAGTATGAGACTCATTAAAGAGCCTGCTGTCGATCACATTGTCCCTGTTTATTTTCTCTCTTTTTCATTTTCTTTTCTACCAGTCTAGGTCAGGCCCTTGTTACTTCCAATCTTGATTTTTGTGGTAACTTTATTTCTAGATTCTCACTCTGAAATTTATAGTAGTAGGCATGAGAGTTTCATAGGTTACTGAGGTAATAATCTCTATTGAAATGCCTTCAGAGACTTCACTGATGGCCTTCCACAGTGTTCTTTAACCTACCTTTCTTCCCCTGCTTCCCATCCTTTCTTCCCAGGTATATCTATGTATACGGTTGTGTTCTTCCATCTACATTTCATAATTCTCAAAGTACTCTTATTCTTCAGTTATTTTTCTAGATATTTATGTTGAACTATATGAAACTACCATTAAGTCAATAATGGTTGAATGCTGTGGCAAGATTATACAGTTCAGGGGCACCTGGGTGGCTCAGTCGGTTAAGCGTCTGCCTTCGGCTCAGGTCATGATCCCAGGGTCCTGGGATCGAGCCCCGCATCGGGCTCCCTGCTCCGTGGGAAGCCTGCTTCTCCCTCTCCCACTCCCCCTGCTTGTGTTCCCTCTCTCGCTGTGTCTCTCTCTGTCAGATAAATAAATAAAATCTTTAAAAAAAAAAAAAAAGATTATACAGTTCATCCTAATTATAGTTTTCTAATGGGTAAAAAGTTTGAACAGAAAACTTTTTTTTAAATAAATTTCCTGCAAAGTCTAGCATAGTCACTTATAATATTAGGCATTTTTAGAACTTATTTTTAGCAATAAAATACTCAGTTATTTCTTAAAGTATGTACAGATCCCATTCCCGTCCCTTTATTTTTTTCCTCTAGGCTCACTTGCGCATTTTTGGCCTGCAAAGTAGATGAATTCAATGTATCTAGTCCACAGTTCGTTGGAAATCTGCGGGAGAGTCCTCTTGGACAAGAAAAGGCACTTGAACAGATTTTGGAATATGAACTACTTCTTATACAGCAACTTAATTTCCACCTTATTGTCCACAATCCTTATAGACCGTTTGAGGGCTTTCTCATTGATTTAAAGGTAATCTTTTTGATATAAAAAATAAACTAGTAGGATTTACCTTTGCTATAGTCCTTTAACCAGAAAAAAATCAAAATTTTATTATAACTTGTAATCATTCTAATTGTTACAACATAAGCTCATCTAAAACCTGAGTTTAGCTTGGATCTCTAGTGCTATAGTTCTCAAACTGCAGTGCCACCTGGAAGGTTTGTTAGCTCAAGACTGTGGGGCTGCAGTTCCAGAGCTTCTCATTTAGTAGATCTACAAATACTTGTCCAAGAACTGTAATGAGGACCATTGTCAGTTTAGAGTAATGCTTTTGAAAATTTAAGTTAACTCTTCTAACTCTGAAGTTAGTATACTGTCATGGATTTGATTTAAAGAACCACATAAATTCTTGTTTTTAACTAGAAGATTGCTAAGTGATTTCTATTTTTTAGTGCATTGTGAACTTGAATCAATATGTAGGCATCAAAAATATAAGGAAATAAGCATTGACAAAAGCAACTTAAGTTGTTTTGTTTGGGCCCTGAAAGGGGACTTGGATAGTGTGAGTGAAGTCAAAATGGAAGTCAAAAACTGGTTCATTCGTCTCGGTTGAGTGGCAAAATTTGGGTACGTATCCTATACCAAAACATTGTGCTTGAGGGTTAAGACAAGAACAGCCTCAACTCTCATAGGTCTTACAGTCTAATGGGAAAGGTAATCATATATCCAGTGTGCTAAGTGTTACAGAAGGAAAGATATTAGAATACTTTAGAACAGGATGGCAGATTGAGAGGAAGTTAAGAGAGTTGTGAGAAAGGGTCATTTAGAGTGAAATTCAGAGCAAGAGTAGGAATTAGGTAGTAGAAGAACATTGCAATCAGAGAGACTTCTTTGGTCAAGGGTCCAAATTCAAGAAACCATGGTGCACTAAAGAACCTAAATAGAGCTTAGAGATAGAGGGGGAGGACTGCCGCGGAGTGCTACCGGAGTGGAAGGTGGAATCTAGACTGTGGAGGTGATACTAAGGATTTTGAATAGAGCAGTGGGAAACCAGCGGAAGGCTTAAGTCTGGGCAGTGGCATAGTTTGGTTTGCAGTTTAAAAAAAAAATCCTGTTGGCAAGCTCTTGCATCAGTCTGCGTCAGCTGTTTATTGCACATATGTGTGTGTCAGGCATAATATGGAGAATAGATTAAAATGGATGAAAGGATACCAATAAGATGCTGTTAAGAGTAGTCCAGGC
This sequence comes from Phoca vitulina, assembly GCF_004348235.1. Classification (NCBI taxonomy): domain Eukaryota; kingdom Metazoa; phylum Chordata; class Mammalia; order Carnivora; family Phocidae; genus Phoca; species Phoca vitulina. The sequence goes on from NW_022589709.1 coordinate 42,259,530, forward strand.
AAAAGATGGTGGTTGGTTTGACTTAACAGTGGCTGTGAGTACAGAGAGAGCTTCCTGGACTTATGAGATACTAGTCAGAATCACTAGAGCTTGAGGATTGATTTCATATAGAGATGGAGAACAGAGGAGGAACCCCCAGGTTTCTGGCCTAAGCATATAGGTAATGGTGGTTCACTCCCTGATAGAGGAAACACAGGCATAGCACAGATTTGTTGATGGTGGAGGGGTGGGGTTTGTTGAATCTGGTTTGGGACATAATGAATTTCCAATTCCTGCAAGACATCAGGTGTGTGTGGAGGTACGTGAAGATGGCGAAGCTATAGGTATAGATTTGAGTATTGTTGCTCCTGGAAAATTTAAAGTGGATTGGCCGAAAGGACCATTTAAAAGGTAGTTAGAGAAGGGTGCCTGGGTGGCTCATTCGGTTAAGTGTCCACCTCTTGGTTTCGGATCAGGTCATGATCTCAGGGTCGTGAGATTGAGCTGCACGTTGCTCTGCGAGAATGGAGTCTGCTCGAGATTCTCTCCCTCTCCCTCCACCTCTGCCCCGCCCTTGCTCTCAGGCTCACTCACTCTAAAAAATAAATTATTTTCAATAAATAAATAAAGGGTAGTTAGAGAAATATAAGAAGCTATTAAGGAGACTGAAGAATATCCAGAGAGATAGGACTTTCTGGAGAAGTGAAGTAGAATACTTTTAGAAGATGAGCACAGGTCGCTCTCTAATGCTGTTCAGAATTCAGGCAAAGTAAAAGCAAAAGGATAATGTTTGCTAGATTTAGTGCCAGAAGGGTCATTTGTGATTTTTGTGAAATTAGTCTCCATTGAGTGTGGAGGAAGAAAGCGGATTAGAGCCCGTTGGGGAATACAGGTGAGAAGGTGAGAAAACAAGTATTTATAACCTGGATTAAACAGCTTGATTTTGAAATGGAAAAAGATGATTGAGAAGATGGGGGATCTCCTAGAAATAGATGAGAGAGATGGCTTTTGTGTTTTGCTTTGTGGAAGAAACTGATGTGGAGCGCTAGTAATGAGAGAAAGCTTAAAGGAAGAAGTGAAAAATAAGTAGCTCAAGTTTCTCTTTGGAGTAAGGTGGAAGGGACTGGCATGGGATTCAAAGCAAAGTAGAAGAATTGGCCTTGAGAGAATAAATAGCTCTTTGAACAGAGGGAAGAAGGAGGAAAGCATGGGTTGAGGACAGTATTATGCCTAGGGATTGGTGCTGACAGGAAATTGAGTGTCTTTCTTTGTTAAAAGCAGGGATCATTTACAAAGAGCGATGGAGTTTCTGAAAATTATCAGAGACATTGAGACAGGTGGAAAATGTTAAACATGGTCACTAAAAAATGGGAGAACAAATTTTCTATGGAATATTATCATAGCTAGGCATTGTTGAGAGCCCTCCTGAGGTCAGTGAACTTGAATTTATAGTAATAGTACCAGATCTCTTGGTGGTATTGTTTTCTGTTGCAGCACCCAGAAACGTGGATATAGTTACAAAGCAGAAGATTGCTTGATTTCAGCCATTGTTAAAGTTTTGTCTGAAATATGTTGTCAGCATATGGGGGCAGGGAATTCTGGAGGGAAATGAGGATCAGCGGACATTGGTGAGTAGGAGCAAGTAGAGGGATAAGGGGATAAGGGACCAAAGGTTCTGAGGAGGAAATCGGGGAGCAGCTGTGAAGTAATTGAGCAAATATACTGGGGGAAAGGAGTACCTTGGTCAGAGTGGAATGTCTCAATTTGTCATATCGGAGGTCAGGTATTTCAGGATAATAAGACATGGGTGTGACTGTACAGTTGACTCAGAGTATTTTGTTTAGAGTATAGAAGAGATTTCTTAGTGCCTTGGGACATGAATGTGGATATCTGAAATAGATCTGAGGGTTTAGGATCTAGAGTTTAGTATAAGAAGAGTTTTCAAGGAATATGGGCTCATCCATATTTCTTGGGCATATTCTAAAAATAATTCTGTAATCAAACCAAGATCCATTTCCATTTATTTCTTCCCAAAAGTAAACTTTAAGTAGCAGGAATTTCAAATCTAAAGGAGGTGGTGCTTAACCAAGAGAGACACCCAGGCACCCCTGGGGTGTTATTTTTAAGAATCCTGTGTTAAGCATTTTCTTGTTAATACAGGTATTTTTAAACTGTTATTACTGCATTAACTCTCAGAAGTGATAACATTTGTAAACTTTCTTTCTAGACTCGCTATCCCATGATGGAGAATCCAGAGATGTTGAGGAAAACAGCTGATGACTTTCTTAATAGAATTGCATTGACGGATGCTTACCTTTTATACACACCTTCCCAAATTGCCCTGACTGCCATTTTATCTAGTGCATCTCGAGCAGGAATTACTATGGAAAGGTATTAATCTGTGTTTTAACTTTGATCAGACTCAGTTTATCCCTTCCTGGAGACTGAGTTTTTTGGGTTTTTTTTTTTATTATTATTATGTTATGTTAATCACCATATATTACATCATTAGTTTTTGATGTAGTTTTCCATGATTCATTGTTTGCGTGTGACACCCAGTGCTCCATGCAGAACGTGCCCTCTTTAATACCCACCACAGTCTAACCCATCCACCCACCCCCCTCCCCTCTAGAACCCTGTTTGTTTTTCAGAGTCCATCATCTCTCATGGTTCATCTCCCCCTCTGATTTCCCCCCTTCATTCTTCCCCTCCTGCTGTCTTTTTTTTTTTTTTAACACATGATGTATTATTTGTCTCAGAGGTACAGATCTGTGATTCAACAGAGATTGAGTTTTTAAGTGAGATTCATTTGTGACTATAGTCCTTTATACGTACTGTGGTTGGAAGGGGGTTGGTGAGGGCGACTGAGAGAAGGAATGAAATGACCTTTTATATTTTTTTTTTAAGATTTTATTTATTTGAGAAAGAGCGAGAGTGCAGGAGTAGGGGGGAAGGGGGAGAGGGAGGGAGAAGCAGACTGCCCGCTGAGCAGGGAGCCCAGTGCAGAGCTCGATCCCAGGACCCTGAGATCATGACCTGAGCCGAAGGCAGACGCTTAACTGACTGAGCCACCCAGGTGCCCCGTCAGCTTTTAAAGAAATCTTTAAAAATTGAGTGTCTTTGAGCTGAGAGGATCCATTTTATGACTAAAGTAGAAGTAAATCAGGTGATCCTCGAAAGACTGATAGAGTTGTCTGTAGAGAGTGAATGTAGAAGTTTCGTGAACTGGTAAGTAACATGCGCACAGCAAATATGTCTGCCTGGCTTATCATTCTCCTGCTGTGGAGCAGGTATGGCATGTGGAATTCAGTAAAGATCTACTGAATGAATAATGGTTTAGGGAGTGTCCAAATGAATTGCATTCAAGTTGTAGACACCTATAGCTGATGCATAAATGCACAGTGAGAACCAGGCTTTGCGATAAGCCCTTTACCGGAATTAAGTTTACTTGATTCTTTGGTGCAATATCTTGTGCACAGATTAAACATTATTTTCATACTGATTTGTAACTCAAGCACAGGCTAGTAGCAAATTAGATTTTGTAAATTTTTATAATAATTTCTCTATGACCTTTGAAGTTCTGCCTGATCTTATTCCTAGAGAAAGATGATAAAATTTTCTGAACTTAAACTTTCTCCATGTTTGTAATCCCCTCATCCATAATTTCAAAATCCATGATAATGGTGCTTAGCAAACATGAACGGATGTGATTTAGTTTTTATTCAGCTTAATTGGAGTGTTTATATGTTTCCTTACAGAAATATGAATGTAACTGGTCACAGGCTACTTCCCCAGACATCACTGGACTGTTGCACATTTCATGGTACTTTCCCTAGGTTCCTTTTCCAAAACATGAACAATTTATGAATTTCAAAACAAATGCAAGATTAGGGATTGTGGGCTTATGTTTAATTTATGGTATGCCTCTTCTTCACAGACACAGCTCACCAAATGTACATAAATATATACATCTAATCCCAAAGTGATCTGTACCTCCATTTATTTTACTAAGCAGAACTTATCAAGTGCCTTCTCTGTGCCATGCACTGTACTGTCAGAATGAACAAAGCTCTCAATCCTTGTTCCAGTTAGGAAAGATAGCCAGCAGATTGTTGAGATCTATGGAGTTTAGGGGTGCAGGTTCCATTCTCTAAGAGAAGAAAGCCTCTTTTCCACAATTCAGATAGCCAAATGTTTGATTAATCTGTTGAAGCATCAGATCTGATGCAGCGTATATGCAAATTCCCCAGTGGTGAGATTCTTCTTATGTAAATGGAGAGGGATGAAGTTTATGTCATCTTGGAAGTGTAGTTATAATTTCAGATAGCCGAAACTGAAATTGTGGTAACTTGGGCTCATGGCAAATTAAATACACTTTTGAATTTCTCGGGGACTATAAAGAGTTGGGCTTTTTTTTTTCCTTTGAGGAAGTATTTGTAAATCATTCTTAACCTCTGATATACTTTGCAAACTTTGCAGACACATTGGAATTACCTTTACATTCATTGCTGGTTTCAGAAAGGGAAAGCCCTTGTGCTGTTATATTCTGGATGATCCTTTAGGTTAATACTCATAGGACGTTCTTTTGTTAGTTCTGAGTTGTCTTCTTTTTTACTGGATTTCGAGATTTATTTTTCATCTCCTAGTTTGACTTCTTAAATATTCCTGCTTGCTTATGGATTTTTTTTTTAATCAAAATATTAAAATTCTAATTCAGGATGGAGATGGAGTTGCTAACTTAAAGGCTTGTAGAAGTAGAATCTGGTCAGCTAACTCTTAGAACCAAATGTATCACTCTTAATGTTAGGAAGTGGAAAAGAAAGAAAGAATAAAAAGAGACAAAAGAAGATGGCAAAAGTGTGAGGGGTTCTAGGGAGAAAAAGGAAAGGAAAAGACTAATAGTTATTTTGAATTACTGATAACCAGAAATGTATTAATTGTTAAGGGAGTTGTTGATTTTTATATCTAAAATTAATTCCCATCATAGATGATGAAGTTGTAACATCAAACTTAGTTATCAAAACTTACGTATCATTTAAATAATCTGGAAAGTTGAAAAGATAGCAACAGAATTCCCTAAAAAATCGTCTATTGTTGTAACTGTACTTCACCATTTATTCATTTTGCCGTTTTTCAGAGAAATTAATAATTTTTTTGCACTTGTGTTTGAAAGATTACTTATGCCTTCACAGTCTGTTCACTTGGGCTTTTATCTATTATATATAAACTTCAGAGTAGCCAAAATATTTAAGTATAGAAATTATTTTTATGCTGCTATCATTGGTTCTGAGAAAAACAGATAATTAGGCTTTATATCCATTTATGGAAAAGTAGTAACACTTTTGATTTGGACTCTATGTAAATATGATTTAATAGATTTGCAAAGCATGAGGATGTTCTTAACTGGTTTGAATACCTATTAGTCCCAAGAGGAGCGCCTGTAGTTGAACTTGATATTAAGGGGAGAGAGAATCCTTACTAGTACCGTGTTCCAGCTCTGCTACTTCCTAGCTTTATATGACTTTGGGCAAGTTAAAAGATCATGACTTGTCTGTGCCTGTGACTCAGATTGCTCAAATTGTTCAATTGCTCAAATTGCTCAGATTGTAAAACAAAGATTCATAGAGTTTATGTTAAACACTTAACAGTAGTAATAATCAAAACTTTAAATGTTAATTCATAACCATTTTCCCTCTGGCAAATTAATTTGAACATGAAATATCTTTTAAATTAAGTTGTATTAAATCCTTAAGACTGTAATAGTTATATTTAGTTTTGTGGCGTTCAAAGTATTGTTATTTGATACTTTTAAAGTAAATTAATTTTAAAATTGCCCTTGATGAAATGAACATGGGGGAAACTAATTTATGATGTCATATTTCTCAAAGATGCTATATGTGTTCAGTAGATTAAAACTTTTTTCCTTTCTTTACCAGTTATTTGTCAGAAAGTCTGATGCTGAAAGAGAACAGAACTTGCTTGTCACAGTTACTAGATATAATGAAAAGTAAGTAAAACAGGATACTTTATAAAATGTTCTTCTATTACAAAGCTACTTTCTAAATATCATCTTGAAATTTAACTTGAGATATATAGATTGTTGTTTAGATTTACTTTCATTGAATTAATGGATCATGGAGGCATGAAGGATACATTCGTTGGTGGAGAACAAGTAGAGCGCTCATGAAAGGAAGTAGTTTGTACACATAGAGAACTTACTAGGAAAGTGAAAATAGATTCAGAAAGAGTTAAGATTTAAAACAGAGTCCTTTTGAAGTGTACACAGATATATGACAGGCACAGGAAAAGATCTAAAGGGAACCAAAGTAAAGATAATACTTAAATGTGGAGGTTTTTTTGTAATCAGTTATAATTAGTTAATACACGTTATTTGCTAGTCATGTTGATATTACAAAAGCCGCGGTTCTCCACCGAGTGTGATTTTGCAATGTCTGGGACACTTTGGCTATTAGAACTTGGCGGGGGCAGGGGGGGGGGATTGGCTACTACCGGCATCTAGTAAGAATGCTCCTAAACATCTTATAATTCAGTGTAGCCTCTTGATAGGCTGAAAAATGGCTCCCCAAAGATACCCACGTCCCAATCCCTGGAAACCATGAACGTTACCTTAGAAAGTCTTTGCAGATATGTTAAAGTTGAAGATCTTGAGATGGGGACTGTATCCTGGATATCCAGGTAGGGCATAAACGCATCACAGGAGTCTTTATTAAAGAAAGGCAGAGGGAGGTTTGACACAGAGAAGGCAATGTGAAGACAGAGCACAGGGGAAGATTTGAAGATGCAAACCTTGAAAATTGGAGTGATATGGCCACAAGCCAAGGGATGCTGGCAGCCACAAGAGGCTGGAACGGGGAAGGAATGGATTTTCCCCTAGAACTTCCAGAGGGAACGGGGCTCTGCTGACATTTTGATATTGGCCCAGTGAAACTGATTTATTTCGGGGCTCCAGAACTGAGAGAGGAGAATCCATTTCTGTTGTTTCAAGCCTTACTGAATTTAGAGTAATTTTTAATAGCTGACTCAGAAAACAAATATAGCCCCTCACAACAAAGAATTTTTCAGCCCAAACTGTCAGCAGTGCCAGTGTTGAGAAACCCTGTCTTAATGGTTGAGTTTGAGATTACCCACCCCTCTCCTTTCTTCATTCTTGCCTGTGTGTCACTGAAGGCTCATGGCTACTAAGTTTTAGGATTAAAAGTCAATTGTGTTTGTCCCCCGAACTTTTTGTGCTACTTGTCCTTGTTAACTAAATATGTAGTTGAAATACTGGGTAAACCAATAAAATAGATTAAAAATCATGATCTTGGATAAGGGTAGTAAATGAGGGTACTTTTTATATGTTTTATGTTTCAGAAGGTAAGATGCTTCAGGGCATGTAAATATCATTTCTTGATTCTCTGCTTGTGAGATGATTTTGAGGGCTTCCTTCAGTTGCCAGTGATGGATTTGTGATTTAGGAATTATAAAAGTGTAGGTCTTCAGTTCAACCACTAGAGGGCGCACTTCCAAAGCTAACTGATTTGGCCAGAGACAGTAGTTAGGATCGTGGAATTTAGTAGGTAAAAGGAGCCTTAAAGATAACCCACTGTGCTCATTGTACAGCTAGCAGTTTTTGATTTCTTCTCAGTTCCTTTATTTTATTCCACTTGTTGTAACATGAAGTAAGAAAAGCTCTTCACTAAACACTCAGAGCTTTAACAATATTAAGGTACCTTATTCATCATTTTTTGGAACGAAGATATTAAGCCACAAGTATTAATTCAGTTGAAAACACTGCTTTACAAGCCAGCAAGCCCCACCTATTTGGCACATGTGGCTGGCTAATAAGGCCTGGATCTCTCACCATTCCCCTAAAAATTCTTGAGATTTATATTCTTTGGTTTATTTTAGTTGAATAACATAAACAGACCAGGGTAGAGGACATGTTTGCAATTGTAAAGTCACTGACACAGTAGTTTACTTTTAGCCTAAAGAGAATATTTTTGTTTTCTTGGTGATGCTTTATTGTATAGGTTCTGCATTTTGTTGAAGCAAAGGATCATTGACACATTTTTACTAAGCATCTCCCTTTATTACATGTCGTGTAATAATGGTTTCCTTTGTAAATAAGAAGTACAGTCTTTGGGCCACTATCTGTAGTACAGAATGTTATAAATACAGTTGGCAGACAACAAAGCATGTTCACTAAATCATGGATTTTTAAAGCCTTAAACCTGAAAAAGTGACCATGGTGGGATTTGGAAAAAATACTGACTAGATTGTAGAACATGCTTCTTTTTATGCTGTATATGATATGGGCTAAGCAACAGAGCTATAATTACTTGAGGTATGGTATTCATTGGGTTTTAATGCAGAACACTGCAAATCCTGGTAATAATCACATTTCAAGAGTTTTGTTTATTGTTCCCATAATAAGATGGGGATATACTCAGCTCCCTTATGGGAACAGGACTTTTTATTGTCTAGGATAACTAGGATAAATCTTTTTTATCTCCACATAGGTATGAGAAACTTGGTAAAAAAATATGAGCCACCCAGATCTGAAGAAGTTGCTGTTCTGAAACAGAAGTTGGAGAGATGTCACTCTGCTGAGCTTGCTCTTAACGTAATTACGTAAGTAGATGGGAGTGTTATTCAAGGATGGATATAATTGTTACTGAGGCTAGCTCGTCCTTAAATCACTTAATTGGTAAATGTTTGCTTTTGTGGGGAAAAATGACTTACCCATTAAGCTGGATTGTTTTTAACTGAGTGGACGCTTCTAACAGGATTAAACATGAGGTAACAGTTTGGCTTTCATATACAGTTCTTCTCGTATGACTGATGTGTTCTTTGGCTTGCGGGCCCTGTCCCATTACTCCTCATGGGACCTCTAGAGTCTTTTTAGGGAATCTCTGAACCTCTTCTTGCCCTTTTAATGTCTGGGTTCTTTACAGGTCTGTTATCTTGTCTGAGAGAACAAGTATACTGTTTCAGATTTACTTCTGTTCACTAGAGCAGGGAAAGTTGGCCTGTTTTCTTTCAGGGATAAACTTTAAATTGAAGACAGAACAAGTAGGAAAATATGTTGTTAGATATTTTCTTGGCAGCTATAAGGAACACCTATAATGTCTCTTACTGCTTTCTAGGCTGAATGTGGAAATCACAGAATTCGGGTTCTTTATGCTTTGCAAATTGAAGGATCCACTCAAACCTTATCTTTTAGGAGTTTAAACAAGTTGGGGGTCTGGGCAGGTAATAAGAATGGGAAAACTATTGTTTTCTCTTTTCTGTGGAATACATTCTGATTCAAAAGTTCTACCGTATTTGTTAATATTTAGTGGGAGTTAGCACTGCCATCTTACATTTAAGATGCATCTGAGATGTTTCTGATCTCTGTAATTGGTGAGTATACTGTACTGCATAATGTCTGAGAAACCAGAACAGTGTTGTTCCATGGCCTTCAGATCCAGGTACACATGGCTCAAAGTCCCAACTACACAGTCGCAGTAGGAGAATATCCAAGGATTTATGAAACATGCAAAATGTGCGACTACTTTATTATATACTAGCTATCGTTGCAAAGCATAGCTTAGCATAGAACTTAAAATTGGTAGATCTCACTCGTGGGTTTCAGTGGTAACTCACAGAAATGAGAGTGATAGAAGTAAAGAAATGTCGACTTGAATAAATCAGAGTATTGCAGCACTAATTATATTAATTATATTCTCTTCACATTGATTTTGAAATGTGCTTAGACCAAAGGTTGGCAAACTCTGGCCCACAGGCCAAATGTGAACTACTTTATTTTTTTTGTATGTTTGTTTTAGAAAGACAGAACTTGTGCTGAAACACATACCAGTTACTTTGCATGCTCTCTGTGGCTCTTTTCACGCTGCAGCAGGAGTTAGGTAGTTGTGACACAAACGGACTGTATGGCCTATGAGGTGTAAAATATTTACGATTTGACCATATAAAGAAATTTATCACCCTCTGGATCAGACCATTGAACTGGTAATCTACCCTTCTAGCTAGGTAACTGAATGGACCATAATCCAAAATTCCTAATTGCCGGAGTATCTCTTATTCCATCTAAGTTTCTATGTGCTTTTTGTACTATGTCAAGGAAATACTGCATCTCTGTGAGTACTTGGGAGGGGCTTTTCAGACGGTCTAAAAAGGACTTTTTTTTTTTAATCCAGGATAAAATGCAATAAATAACAAATTACTAGAATGAAATAGACAAAATATAAGCTGAAATTTTATTAGATTTCAGTAGTCAGAAAATTAATCGATGGAATTGCTCTAAAATTTTCTAAACACAGTCTGTTTCTGTACTTTACCTTATTGCAAACTGAAAATGGTTCATGGCTGGTCCGTGGACCACGCTGACAGGCACTACTTTAGGACAAAATAATTTCTCAGTCTTTAAAATTCCTTTATCTTTCTTTTTCGTTACACAAACAATTAACTATATTGTCATTACTAAAGTCAGTAAAGGTAAACCAAAGTTCTCTTTGACCAAAACCCAAATTCAGCTGTGACCTCAGAGGTAATATCTAGTTGGTTTACAGTTGCCAGTCTTTTCTCTGCATGTGTGTATGTATGTATGAAGTAAGTTGTTTTTTCTCTTTATTAATGCTTTCATACTAATTGTACAGCTTTTATGGTATCAGTCTGTAACTCCTGCCAGTCTGGGTGAGAAAACATTTATCACATTATTATTGTATTTTAATTTGTATTTCCCCTGTTACTATGAGGCATTGATGTTTCCAGTTTAACAGGCATTTGTATTTCTTCTTCTGTATTGCCTGCTTACAACCTTTGTGCAGTTTTTGGTGTTACTGTCCTGATTTGTAGTTCTTTATATATTTTATATACTTGTCTTTTCCTATATATCCTACAGCTGTTTTCTTGTTTCTTTCACCTTTATGGTATCTTTCACCTTTATGGTATCCAGGAGATTTGTGTTCTGTTTTATGCTTCTACATTTGAATACCTTCTCTTACCCTTAATCTTTATTTTGCTTTGTGTTCAGCAATTAAAACATTTAAAATTATTTGTGAATTGTGAGGTACATATCTCATAATACTAACTTTTTTCAAATAAAATCTGTTATCTACCCATTTTTTAAAAATTCATAATTTTCCTGTTACACATTCATTGTAGATTAAATTCCTATATATACATCATTGTTTTTTGCCTATCTGCCCTGATCATTGATGCAATTAATTCTTGATAATAACACACTTTAAATTACTTTATCTTTTATATCATAGTGTTTTGATGATAACTGACAAGGGACAGGGCCCCATACTTTATTCTTTCAGATTCTTTTTGCTCTTTTTGCAGTCTTGCACATCAGTTATACTTGACAGGTTCCGTGAGAAATTTTATTAGGATTTTAGTTAGAATTGCATTGAATGTAAAGATTAATTTGAAAGAGAATGTCTTCCTCTCCATAATTCATCTCTTTCCATCTACTGCACCTTATTTTATAGTTTCTGTTGCCAGTTTTAGATTACTTATTGATGGCTGCTCAATTACAGGAAGAAGAGGAAAGGCTATGAAGATGATGATTATGTCTCAAAGAAACCCAAACATGAAGAGGTATGTATGTTCTCCAAAGGTAAATTTTAATTTATTCTTCTTGTAGAATGGTCTGACTATACTGTTAAGATTTAATTTTTCCAGAATGCAAGCATTACAGAAGTGTGGGCTTTGAAGCCTTCATTTTTGTTTTTTGCGTTTTTCTTTTATGTATATTGTCTTGTTGTTATGTCTTGTCTTACCCTGTACTGAAGCGGTATGATAGTTAATTGATGAAGAATCCTTCCTACGGTTATAACATGCTAAATTTCTGCTCTGTTTTTGACTCTCCAAGGATTCTTCTCTTACCCTTTTCAAAAATATTGTACCTTACATGTCAGATATAAAGTAAGGTCACAATTGTAACCTTTACTCCTGTCAATTGGTGTAGTCTTGTGAGACCAAGCCATATTACTGTTAAGATTGAACTATTACAGATTTTCCTGGTTTATTACCTTCCTGTAATCAGAGTAAAAGAAAATTTTCCGGAAAGGTGAGGTAAACAGTGCTGTTATGCTTCAGTATATTGTTATTCTTACTACGTTTTTTTCCCTTCTTAGGAAGAATGGACTGACGATGACCTGGTAGATTCTCTCTAACCATTTGAAATTGACTTTCCAATGCTAACTAATCAACAGAAGGATGAAGCAGATCTGGCATTTAACTTTATTGAAAAATGAAATAACGTGAAAGCATCAAATATATTAAACTTTTCGATTTATTTAAATTTTCGTTTTTTTTTTTTCCTTTCAGGATAGCTTTATGTGAAATAAAACATCTGAAAGGAGCCAGAATAGCACCTGGTTTAGTCTTGCCCCATCATGACTAGTATCAAATCAGTCTTTCTACAGTAGTAGAAATTTGTGTATATTTTAAACAAAAGCAGCAAACCTTTTTTTTTTTTTTTTTTAGGAAAAAAGGCCACAAAACAATAAAACCGAGTAATCAGTTTTAAACATGCTAGTTTTTTGCCCTCTAGAAACCTTTTTAAATGCCTTCTCAAATGTCATCGTGATATACTTACTTAGCTTTATTGTATGTAACTACTGAACTACCAAATGCACTTCACCTGTTAAGTGCTTCAAGTGAAACTGAAAGCTAGTTACCCAGGGTAATCATAATTAGTATTTGTCCTCAGTTACATGAAAACATTACCAAATAAATTCTAAAGAAGAAATCAAATAAACACGCAGTCTTGAATAGTGCTCTAGATAAAAAGATTAAGTTACTATAGGTCGGCAGATAGTCGAAAATTGTATATTCAGTTCAAAACACATTACTCAGGTGAATCCATATAAATCGGTGTTACAGTTAAGAACTTACCAAATATGTTCAAGAAATTTAATTCAAATTGAAGTGAGTTGATGTAAAATGTAACTGCGGACTATGGTACTAAAACACTTGGGTATGGATCTTGGCTGTCTATTTCACTTTGTGACTCTGGTCAAGTTCTAAAGCTCTCTGCCAATTTCCCAAGGTGCAAATAAGGAAAATAATGCCTACTTTTCCCTGGATTAATGCGACTAGTGCTTGCATATACTAAGTGTTCAATAAGAAGTGTTGCATATTAATAGCATTTGTTCAGATATTTAATTGTGATCTTATTCGGTTTCTAAGTTGGAACCAAATTATGAATGTCTAATTTTTTCTAGAAAACTGGGTTGCAGGAATTCTGAGAAACTCAGTAGCCCTGTAAATCTGAGTTTGATGGATACACAGCTGTTCTCAGTGTCAGTGCATCCCAGGCTGCACTTAGCATTAGAATGTAGGTATCATTTTAATTCCATCTCAGTATGAGGGCAGTATGTACTATATGTATATTCTAATAATTCTTTACGTTTCAGGTTTGAAGTTTTTGATTTAGTTCCTTCTCATTGTGGAATGAGGAATGAAATTCATGAAGTATGATTTTACAAACGACTGGAAGAAGCCAAAGTTGACAATCTTCCAGTGTAGTCCAAGTTAAGTAGCAATGCTGCTAGCCTCTAGACAGCATTGCAGAGTGTTCATAATTTATCTTGTTTCTCTTTTAAGTCCCTAAGATTTGGTATCAGAGCAAGGTCCACATTTATTTCTGAAAAGTCTCCTAACCAGCCCCATTAAAAAAAGTTTGAGGTCTTATTTCATGTTACTGCAATGAGTACAAAGGCAAATGACACATTTCCTATTCCAGCTTAAGAGAGAAAAACGGCATTAAAATATAAAAGGCAGAAGAGGAAATTTCAGCCTGGGGCATGGTGGATGATGATAGGTCAGTCTGGCTGAAGACTGAGGGGTGATTAGTGGGGGAGGATTAAGTTGCCTAGCACTAGAATTTGGACCTCTTTGGATAGTGTTGAAATGTTTTTGGAGATGTCACTGGTCCATATCCCTTCCACTCTATCCTTTATCCTGTAACCCAAATGGCCTACTGCCTAGTAGTCCAGCTGTAAAACAGGAGTGAGGGAAAAGTAAAGTAATGGGAACTGACACCAAGGGAAAGCACAGGAGAGCAGATTGGGTGTTTGGCTGTTGAACATCACTGTTCACCTGTCTCCACAGAAGTAACAGTCTCTAATAGCTTAAAACTTTGCTATGCATCAATCTTCTAAATACTTGATTGTTTTTTTTTCCTGTATTTTAAAGTATTTATTAAGTGAAGTGTTGCTCTTAGAATCTAGGCCTTTAGAAAAAAATTTTTTTACTATAGAAAATGCTTTTCTGCCATGTACTTTTTTGTATGCCTTCTCTCTCTGGCACTAAATTTGAACTGCCCCCCCCCCCCCGCCCAAGGAGGAGGAAAATAATGAAATTGAAGGCTTAGCTGTAGTTAGACAGAAGTAATCAATTATTCAAGATATCCCTTGGCTTTATTTTAACTTAAACCCTTGTGAATACCTCACAAAAATACATATACAGAAGCAAATAAAACTATACAAACTAAATATGCAGCAGATAGAACAAGTAGTCAGAAGTTCAAAGATGGATATCTGTGTAAAAAAATCAATTTGGAAATGAGTACTTTCAACAAAAGCATTCCAGATATTTTTAGACATAAAATAAATTGGTAATCTACAGAATGGGTAACATGCATTGATCAGTACAACGACCAATAATATTTATTGAATTCATACTATTTACTGTTGTAAACATTTAACGAAGCATCATGAGATCTAAATACAGTCTTTGACAATTCCAACAAAATAAGTGGTATGTTTAAAAAATAAAGCTGATGAGCAATAGATCCATTCTATATATTTTCTTTCAACAGTTCCAGCAAGAGAAATAGCACAGTATTTTTAAAAAGTATACAGCAAAGATTGTTCCTATTATAGTGGCAGACTCTGGAAACTGTAAATACAAATAGTCATTGAACAGTCAAACGGTCGTATTCCTAATCAGGAGGAAGTTACAGTCAGCAATCCAGTTATACTCAATTGTCAACAGAATCCTTTTTCTTGTCAGTTGATTCCATAGTTCTTTTTCCAAGACAGCAAAACTTTGGCAATTGGATGTATTGAAAATATACTTTCCAAGTTCAAGGTTTAGTCAGTCCTAGCATTTTGTTGTGTGAAAGGTGATCTGTACACCAAGGCTCAGTCAGAAGTTGGTAAAGATTGATTCCATATGTGGAAAAAGTGCAAATTTCCTGCACAGATAGCTTACAAAGCTGCTGGCACATTTACTCACCAGCAGAATCTTGGATTTTGTTTGCATAGCTCACACATCACTGGAATGTGGAAAGGTGTGCTATTTTTTTGGCAAGAGCAAAGGAGACATTATACTGATATGAATTACCGTGTTGTGCATGCTGAATCCAAGCAGGACACCTGGGCGAAGGCTGCTACCTGACATCGTTAGTTTTTGTATACTGGTTTTGTTTTTGTTGAAGCAGTTCTGTTATAGCCAGAAGCTTTTTCAGTACATGCTAAACAAGGAAAAACAGTTATGAAAATAGTTAATAAATGAATGAGTTTGGTCAGAAATTTCAGGAACCCTGGATTTTGTAAAAAGCCACATCAATTCAAAGGAATTCATAAAATAATACTAACCATTCTACTCAAAGCATAAAATTGTGAACGTTTCTATTCAGTCCTTGACTCAGCATTTTTGGTCAAGATACAATTTTTGTACACTAAATAGAATTTCATTTATTTGCCATTTTCATATCTACTTATAGCCCCGTAAGATCACAGAAGAGCAATCAGCTTGCAGCCCAGTGAACACTATCAAGTATCATGGAAGAAATAGAACTACACTGGGCCTAAAATTAATTAGGCCAAATTCTCCAATAAGAATTTTATTTTTAATTTAAGGCAAATCATAACAAACTCAGTCCCAGTGTAGCTGGAAGGCATTACATATACCATGGACATGTAAGTAGGCCAGTGGCACATACTCTGCCTAAGCTGCTAAAGTGACTGATTGGAACCTTAATGAGCCAGAAGGTTATCTAAACTTGAGGGTTTTAGAATCTCTGGTTGAAGAAAACTCAGAATCCATAAACACAATGCTTTAATTTTCATCTCTTCTACAAGGCCCTTGCCACGTGCTTGGCCAGTACAGTGACAGTATTCAGGAGAAGCTTATCAGAAATGACAGTTTTCAAGGCCACACTCCAGAATCTCTGAATCTGGAGTTTGCAAGTCACTTGGCCATGCGCTGCGTACGTCAGATAAGCCACATCACTACTGACTTCATAATTCAGTTGCCATTTTCACACATCACTGAAGTGTGTAACACCACCGTTTTTTCAGTGTGCAGTGTCAAACATACATAATTTTAGTCTGGGTCCATTATTTAACTGATAAAATAACACTGTTGACCATAATTCAGCTAGTTACCTCTCAGACTCTCATGCTGACATTCTGCTTAAGTGCTAATCAAACATCACTGTTAATGAAGGCTGGCAAAAACCTACCTGCTGCGCACCACGTTCATTGCTGAGCGTTCGCAGTTCATCTGAATGGGCCACACAAATCTCATGCAGTGCTGCTAAATCACGGGACAGGTCAGTTCTAGAATGCTCTGTAGTGTCCGGAAGTTCAGGTACATTCTTCAAGAGAATAAAACCGCATTTAGAAATACAATCTTTATAGTCACTTCTGAAAATATCCTAATTGCTTATAGCAAACAGAATTCTTAGCATAATGTTCTCTTAAATTTCTCTTAAGAGTCTAAGATGCTATGTATCATTCAGTGCTATTTATTTCTGGTAAAACAAAGGTTCTGTGACCTCAGTATTCACATCAAATCCAGGTTCCAATTTTCTAACAAAGCATGTCAGAATACTGTACAGTATTACTGTTACTCTAAATAAGTGGGCTTCCTAAATTCTTAAGAGTTTTGGGTTTTTTTGATCTGGCACATAGACCAAAAAAATAAAAAACAAAACAGTGTAACTGCTAATCTGGATTAAATGCAAGCTAAACTTAAAATTCTTCCACTCTCAGATGCAGTTTCATTATTTAGCTGCTATAGTTTGTCCAAATTTATCAGTATACATAAAAGTTACACTATGGAAATGTGAGGAGAACCTGTCAGGCTTATAATTATCTGTGGACTATGTCCAAAACACTTGGTAATGTGTGGAAATGATCAGTGTTAATTATGGTATCTTCAGGTAAGGTTCATTAAATAAACTTCGTACTTTATTAGCAGTAAACACTAATATTAGTTTGAGCCTCAGAATAAAATTCAGCATGGACTCAGATTGCTGGTAGTCTTGAATAAATCTACTCTTCTCCCTAATGGTGAGAATTAATTTGCTGTACATTCCTAAAACCTGCAAAACACTCAGTTTTCTATGGCATGAACAAACACCTGAAATATAGTTCATTCTTGTTAATTCAGTTATCCATTCATTCAGTGAATGAAGGATTATAGAGGTAAAAGACTATAGTAGTTGCCTTCAGAGAACTTGTAATCTCTCTAGAAGACAGAGGTAAACTGATCATAGCAACACAGATATCAAAGATATGCAGAGGATACTTAGGTTTAGTGCTCATCAAAGCCCTTCTGAAGGAGATATTTGAAGCGAGTCTTGAAAGAAGGATTTGATTTATACAGGTGGTAAAGGAATACAAGAACATGAAGAGGCAGGAAGAGTAGTAGAATACCGGGAATTCTAAGCAGTTTAAAAGACTACATTGCGAAGCATAACTAGGAAAGTGATAAGAAAGCTCGACTGTAGATAGCCGTGACTATGGAAAATAAATGGAGTCCTAACCATGAATCTGAAGAATCTAAAAACCTAGAAATAATAGCTTAAGTTAAAGCTCGGTAGCTTTAAATATTGGATGATTTTCACAGTTCTTTAAATAATACTATAGAAAAATTTTTTTCAATCGCTGACCCAACTGTGTTTTTTTGGTAGTAAATATTTTTATCTCCTAAACGTCCCTGAGTTCATATATAAGAAACATGAACATCTAGCATTTGCCCCTGTATTTCTCACTTTTATTCTAAGTATGGACCTATGTTGTAAATAACTTCTTTCACAATGGTTTTTATCCCTGAGGTAGCAAAGTAGGGGCCCTCAGGAAGTGCTGGTTAGTTTCACTGCACACTGGTGTGGTTGTGGTTTTAACTGGATCTGAATACGTTAAGGCAGAACATGGGCACCTCAGTCTCCTACCTTAGCATTCCCTAATGCCATACACCTGGCTAAACTGATAACCTTTTTGATAAACCTTTGTTTTTATATATGAACTGAATTACTAATATATTTTAAATTGATCCATTATCTGTAAATCTACAGCAAGAAAATTCAACTTTACTAAGAAATACAGGATCTTAGGGAATTTTTTTTATTTATATATACAATTTCTATTAATTTTATAATCACAATTTATTTGTAAAGGCCCAAATAAGACCTCGGTAGTCCCACTGAATGAAGTATAATACTAAATCCGTGTATTTTATTCCTAGTAAAGCCCCAAGAACACTCTCTAGTCCATTTACTTATTTAACCTGGTCAGATCTGGGTCATCTACCTTGTTTCAAGTCCCATACACTAGCAGCTAAGTAAAAGCAGCAACAGAATATCACAGTAAGGAGATGGAACAGCTAAAAGGATAATGAAAAACAAGACAGAAACTAAAAAATAACACGAGAAGTACAAAAGCCACAATAGTGAGTACTTGGTATAAACCATTTAGCGTAAGAATAAATGTTTATAATCAATTTGTTTATGAAGGTAGACAAAAATAGGCATTTTTTTTTTTTCTTAAGTTGAGCCCAGTGCGGGGCCTGAATTCACGAGTCTGAGATCAAGAGTCAAGGAGGCTTAACCAACTGAGCCACCCAGGTGCCCGTTTGTTTTGTTTTAAAGTTCTGGATAAAAATCTGAGTTGTTGCTTAAATGAGCTAACTCTCAGCTATATTAAATTTAGGTCTCAAAGTACTTGAAAAATTATATACATACCCCAAGTTCATCTAAAAACATGATCATACGGTGTTTGTTACTTTTGATAAATGGATTGACACCTTCCATATACGGCTCCTAAAAGTATAAAAACAAAACATTTACCATATGCATCAAAAACAAACACCAATAACCACCACATATGTAGCAAGGATTCTTATAAATCTAATTATGTCCATCAGTAGTAATACATGTTCACAAGAATTAATTTAATCATATAAATTTTCCTTCTAATAAAAGCAGACAGCTATACCGAAGAACTGGAATATTTTCATGAAAGAGTAAGAAATTCTGGATGAAAAGAAAACCCAGAGCACCAACCATGAGTGGTTGAAAATCCATAAATAACTTGACTCCCCAAAAACATTACTGATAACCTACTGTTGACCAGAAGCCTTACTGATAACATAAACAGTCGATTGACACATATTTTGTATGTTACATGTATTCTATTCTGTATTATTACAATAGAGTATGCTAGAGAAAAGAAATTATTAAAATCATAGGAGAAAATACATTTACAACAGTGTAAAAACCATGAGTAAGTGGACCCATGCAGTTTGAACCTGTGTGTCAAGGGTCAGCTGTAATTCATTCAAAAATAAACATGGGCCCAACCCAGAGGTTAGAATCTAGCAGAAAATATAAGTAATTAAAATACGGTATGCTAAAGACTGCAACAGGAATACGTATTTCTCACAACCTGCCTCACTATTCAGATAATTCAAAAGCTAAGCCATACTATACTATAAACTGCTCTTCATACTAAAATATTAAGCCTATTTAAAAATGTGCTATGTTGTAAAACAGAAAATGCTCAGTATTAACACAAGCTCTTTTAAAGTCAATAAATAAAAGATGACAAAGACCTCATCAATCAATGCCAAAGAAACACACGAAAAATCAAAAAAACATGCCTAGCAGGCTGGCAAAAATTAACCAAAATAATACTCACTGAGTTTTGGCAAGGCTCTGGGAAGCAAAAAGTCTTATTTAGGAATTTTCCTCCAAATTAGTTTAAGGAAATAACTGGGCAATTTTGAAAGGAAATATATATAGATATTTGTTATAGCAGTATTTATTAACAGTGATAAGTTGGCAGCCATCTAAATGTTGAGTAGAAGAGTACTTAATAGCTACATGATGACATAATAATTAAGAATAATAAAATAGTTACGTTTCCAGGCAAGAAGTTTGTTCAATATTGACAAAGTCAGGCAACACGGTACGATCACTACCAGAGTATTAACAATCCTTATCGTTAGGCAGTGGGATCACATATGGGTGTTTTAAGAACTTGTCCAAGTTATTTACAGCAAATGTTTATGGTGAAATAAATAATAAAACAGACTCGAGTACATTTAAAAATATTCTTGCTAATTTTTATATTTAAGAGCAGGAGAATTTGATGGGGCGCCTGGGTGGCTCAGTTGGTTAAGCGACTGCCTTCGGCTTAGGTCATGATCCTGGAGTCCCTGGATCGAGTCCCGGATCAGTCTCCCTGATCAGCGGAGAGTCTGCTGCTCCCTCTGACCCCTCCCCCCTCTCATGCTCTCTCTCTCAAATAAATAAAATCTTTAAAAAGAAAAAAAAGTACAATTTGAGTATATTGGAAATAGAAAATACAGTTTTCTATACTCGTTAAAACACTGGTTTTAAAAATTTCATTAAAATTTAAAAATATTTTTAAAAGACACACATACCAACAAAAAATATAACTATGAAATAGTTTATGAAATAGACACTACTGAAAACTTTATAATATTCTATGGTTTTATCATCTCAAGGTTTCGTTCATAAGCGACATTTAAAGTATCAAAATGTTTTTACCTTAGCTCCAAATTCCACAAGATTTGCTAAGTTCTGCACAGATTTAGCCACTAATATCAGTGTTCTTGCAGCAATAGGAGACGGGGAATCTGTAAGAGAGAACTGGGCTCAGGTAAAGCAGTATAAAGTTAGCACTTTACTGCTAAAACTACTGACATTCTTAGAAATGATATGACCTGTATAATTCAAGAAAACTTGAGTTAAAGGGGGAAAGTTAAATACACTTATCAATTGTGAAAAGGGTGCTGCTGCAAGACTCAGCAGTTCTCAACTGGTTGATATTTCACAATACCTTAAAGCTTTATCTTTATTGCTAAAAAGACTGTCACTCCACACACCTGCTTCATGACAGTTCACAAAGCTAATTTCAACCCCCTCAGGTTAGTAGTTTGCAATCTGAGCAATTCCCTACTCCCAACCTCCAATGACTACAAAAAATCACTTTAAAGTGATTAAGTCTGGGGCTTATGCTTTATATTGAGGGGAAAAAAAACAATAGAATATTATAGAATAAAATATAATAAAGATTGGTCAGGAAACAGTTCCCTATAGAATATGCATAGTAGGGTATAAATGAAAATCATATGCAGCTATTACATATAAGCCTTGAAACATAACAGAATTATTTAACAGTAAAAATGTATAGATAAGTCTATCTGACTGCCTAATTTTAGACAGTACTCTGTGTATCTTAAGCTGCTGAACTGTAAATGAGTACTGCCTAGTGGTTCGGAGGCCAACATTCAGATAAACAAACCTCTGCAGAATTCTAAACCCTTAATTCTTAATAGAACCATAGATTTAACCATTTTGGTACCAATAGAAGATAATGACAGAGATGTGATGACTATAACTATAATAAGGTAAAACTTAAGATTTAGTCTAAAGTATTTTTAAATACAACTTTGACCTTCTAATTATTAAAAGAAAAATGGTTCAGGTTCCTTCTGTTAATGGCTCATTATTACATTTGTAGTCACAAATATCACTGTTCTTTCTTTAAAAGATGCCTATGACATCTGAAAGTCCTTGCATAATGGACATATGGGCAATAAGTAAAACCAAATCTGGTTTGTTGGAGTTTAAACTGGCCAATTAACATTATCTAACTGGTGACAAACCTCTCCATCTCTAATGGCCCACAGTTAAGTATTCACAGAGCACCTACTGCCAACTGTAGTTATCATTTTAATTTGATCTTAAAATACAACTTGCAGTGGTAGTGACAGGGTCTAGCCTGGGCTAAAAGCACACAGAAACCTCTACCGAACTGAAAAAGCCAAGTTGTAGACTGGAAAAAGTCATCATAATGAGACTTTGAGACACAGGTAGGGATGGGGGGAAAAGAGGTATGTGTCTAATCATGCCACCTCAGGCTTCAGATACTAGATGGAAAGAAAAGCAGCAAAATAGAAAGAGAAGGTAAAGTAGCAAAAGGAAGGAAGAAGAAAAAGGTGCTTTGGAATGTTTTATATCAAGTCTTAGAACTGGATAATAAAAAACCAGATGTAAAAGAAAAAAATAACCTTACCAAATAATACCAAATTTTATTCTAATTTTTTTAATTCCAAAATTTTATCAAAAGCTGATTACCTGAGATGATATTAAACATCCGTGGATTCAGGATGGCAGGACAGATAAGTCGAAGAAAAACAAAACCACTGAATAGGAGGGAAATTTTTTTTTTTAGAAAACTACTATATATGTTACATAAAAATAATAAACAAAAATTTTACTACTTGTAGAACCATGAACTTTGAACTGATGTAAAGAAGCCCAAACACAGCTTCAAGAAAATAGTAAGCTAAAGTATCTTACTTTAAGAACATGTATCTCCTTTGTACGCTACTTGCTTTTCCCAAATTTGGAATTTTCAGTTTATTTTGGGAAGATTTAAATTATATCTGTAACATTTATGGTCTTGGCAACTCTTTATTCTAATGTACTCACTTCGAGGACACAGTAGCCTTAGGAACACTAAGAATTTCTGAAATACTATAGGAGTATAAAAAAACCTTTTTATACAGACACAGGCCTGTATGGTCCTAAAACTCACATTCTCTCATTCCTTAAATAGAATAGCCCAATAAAGTCTGTTATAAATCAAGTTGATTATACTGATTTTGCTGATGAATCCTAAAAATAAGAATCCATTCTACTAGAGAAAAGTGACTTCTTGATAAATGAAAATGTATACAATTGAATGCTATAAAGATTTTATGGCAAAAAGAAAAAGACCTCACCTTTCACCTTCTCCATTACAGAGATGGTAAACCAACTTTTATCATTTACTTTCCGACCTAATGACGGTTTACTACTTTTTGGACTCTTAGAAAATGATTGTTACTTCTCATATAGCATTTATTGCAATTATAATACACAATTATCAGCTCTTTAAATATCTCTTTTAAACTAATCTGTGAAGAATCTTGCATAAATTTTGCTTGAAAACATCTTGATACATGTTTGAATCTGAAATATAACCTACCAACACTTAATCATGAAAGAATTTCAGTATGCAAATCTTTCTGTGAATTTTTAGAAGTGATTTTAAATTTAAAAGGCACAGTAGGTACCTACACATATATTTAAAAGCTTACTAGTAGGGAAAGAAATCATCACCTTGGGCATAAATGCCCCTTAAAAAGCCTGTAGTGTCAGACAATTCACACAGCAGAAATTCCTGCTGTGTTTGATTAACAGTTACACTCGTTGGAAACAGTTTACAGAGGCTTTAATTTACATCACACACAAAACTGTGCTTTCTGAAACTTAGGCTGCTAATTCTAATTCCTCTCAGTCACTACTAAAGCGAAGAAATATAGAATCTACAGTTCTTTAATACTTATGTTCTATCATTACTAACCAAGAGAAATTTTATCTACAAAAAGAGTAGAAGCCTCTTTCCAAAACTTAGGTTGCAGGCAGGATTGACACACATTTTTCACAACTAACTGTATGGTATTAGTGTCTTTAGTGGTTGTCTAACTTTTTTTAATGGGATATAACATGACCGGCAGTATGTATTCTACATAAAATATTATTAGTAGACCGCTATATTCTCTGATGCTTTTGCACTGAATTTCCAGTTGTCTTCAGCACATTGGGGTGTATTTTAACAAAAGCCTACGAAAGTGTTAGAGATCTGACTGGATCTTAGAAGGTTGGCCTTTAGTTCTGCCTTAGCACAACCTTTCTATATAACCTTAAGCAAACAATTTTAACCTCTACAGATCTGCTTCCTCATTGGAAAAATAAGTTACAACAGTGATAATGAAGGTACCTGTATACAAGGTACAACATTCTGTGACTTGCCAAAGCAATTCCTCCTAATTACTGCACAGCGAGCACACTGAAACCCAGCTTCAGAACTAGAGGCTCTGGCTGGAGATTAGCCCAGAGTCCCAGACTGCTACAAACCCATCACTCAGTCAATTATTGCTCTTCCTTCTTAGCAGCACATCAATCCCGCTTTCACTCCTCCCACTCTCCCCCGCCTTCGCTCTTCTTTCTCTCTCTGTATGGATGTATATGCATATATGCACATAGGTAATGTATTGTGTATATGAAGAGTACTATATAAAGTTAGCTACAGATTTTGCTGGTTATGTAACTTTTAACCTCATTCTTCCTATAAGATAAAAATTCCTAATAGTTAACTGATTATACATGAGTGCTCCGGTTTTTAGGAAACACACGAGGTAGATAAATACCTCTTAGTAAACTTCCAAAAAAAATATGGTAAAGTTAACGTTTAGTAGCCATCTGAGTAGAAAATACTCAACAGGGTTCTGACATAAAAGTCTTGAATTATATACTGTTACTCTTCACATTTTCACAGTTACCCACTTGACTATCAGTGCACGCTATCCACAGTGATTTAACAAGTGGATTGATGAGCCTTACCTAACAACTCTTGTTCTCATGGTGGTATTTGTGGGCCACTTGTGCTGGACAGATTTCTGTAAACACCCATAAATATATCTCAGTGTCCTGCCAAAACAACACAATCATCTCAATACATAAAGCAAGGGAAAATGCTGATCTCATTGCAGCCAAAAGCTTAATTTGCCAAATATACATTTTAATGCAACTGGCTCTGACCCCCAGAAAAGTACTCTGCTACAAGTAGTGAAGGACACATTTGGCAAGAGATAAGAAAAACAAATAGTTTTCATCATCAATTCATTTAGTCAGTTCTTTACATTTACTTTGGTAGAAATCTTACCATTTTTACAATGCTTCTGTATTAATGAAAAATAAGAAGAAAAAGTACTGGAATGAGGACACAAAGGAAATACTAAGCTCAGATTCCAGGGAGATGGATTTTGACTTATGATAACTTCTACCCGAATAAGTGAGTCACTTAAACTAAAAGCTGTTAAGCAGGTACTAACTGTCTGGTATACATTTAACCAAGATATTTATGATCTCCTCAAATCTGAGATTATAAGTCTCTATTCATTACCCAAGTTACTGTATAAACCAGACATGTTAGCCTGTGTAAAAACATAATTTAGTATTTATTTTAATGTAAATATTATACCACTGTGGTTTCTTCAAGTCACTCTTTTGCCTTAAATAAAATTCACTTTGGAAGATTGAAAAACCCTTTTGCAGAGTAAAAAACATTAATTAGGACAGTGGAAAAGCTTACACATTTTAGAAATACAAATTTTTCAAAATGCAGATACACAATTTCTTGTCACATTAAAATTTCAACACTTACGGTGGAAGTATTTCTGAAGCCATGAATATTTTCTCCACAAGCTCTGAAAGTATGTTCAATAAGTGTGCTAAATTAGTGTTCACATCTTCATTTTTTTCTAACTTTGATGGACTTAACTAAGAGAAGGAATAAATTAACATAAATGCATCTTGGCAGTGATAAATGCAAATTAATCAAGGTTATCAAACAGTTGTTTTCAAGGTTCTCTTTTTTCATTTTTCAATCTGTTTTAGTCTTGGGGGTAGATATAAATGGGAATTTTTAAGTAGTTTGCTCTATGGAACTCATTTACCATTAATTTCCAATTACTCAACTGTACAATAAGCAGTGATTATTCAGCACATTTCATTTGCTCTGGGATTAATACCAGTGTTAATTTAAGCTCTCTTTTATTCATTTACCATGCTTTACCATAGATTTTTACAGCCACAGAAAATGGATTAGACTTTGTTTTTAAAATAGAAGACAAAAATCCAGCTTTAATGATCACATATACACAAATATAACAAATATACTAGGAGTATTTAAATGAGAATAATGATCACCATGTATTATAAAATCTATCTTTAATTGTATTTATTTGAAAAAAAAAACACTGATTAAAATAGAAAGGCTTTTCTGAATGCTGTAGACAGAATAATGAACCTTTCTCAAGGTTCACTGAACCTAGAAATCTAAGAATTCTGATCTAGAATCAGTGGAGTAGATTCATCTGTGTAAGTCTGAATTCCCTAGCCTGATCTAGTACCCACAGACTCTCTGCAGACTTGCTTGGTTTCTGTATTCTTTTCAGTTAGGCCAACTATGGCATTACCCCAGGTTTTCAACACTAAATCCTCAATTTCTTCCCTTTAGGTTAATGAGTAAAAACTGACAACTGTAGTGCAAAATTAACATTTGACAGCTCCCAATGTACATATCAAAAGCAATTCCTTGTTTTATTAATTTTATATCAGATCTAAAAAATGTATTTCATATCTTCCTTCTGTAGTTGCTCTACCTTCAAAATAAAATGAGAGAAGAGCCATGTGAGATTCCACTCTTTCTCTTAATGGTTTATTATGAATTTACACTGAAACCTTAATAATCCTAAAAGGATGTTTTTATTTGCTTTTGAATGGATTATGTTGTACTTTTTTACCCCCAAAACCTTCAAGATACCCCTGGCTATTATCAGGAAGTGCTTCATAGACTGTAACTTGGTTTTACAACCAAAGTCTCTAGCAAAAACTTCAATTTATGTTATGTACACTTTCTGAAAGCAGCATACCGTATCATTATCATATCATTAGTACAGCAGGATAAATGAGAAAGTACTTTCATTAATTTCTGGTGCAATCTGAGGTTTTTAATCTCAAAGTACATCTTTTTTAAAAAAGTCTATTTTGTCTAACATTTTTCTAAATGTATTACAAAACGTGTAAATGCCCTGATGAATAATTTTAGAAAGCTAATATACTTTCCTTATAATGTAATTAGCTATAAAGCATCACCTATTAAAATATGTTCCTTGCTGAAATACTTAAAACATGAAATTCGTACCTCGCAAGACTGCTTGCTTTCCATTATCTTTAAAATAGAGTCTTTCAAAGCATGATGAACAAATTGTGTAGCAGTGGCTTTCATATACTGCTCCATCAAGGTGCTTGCAAGTGTTGTAGCTCGAAATAGAGTAGTGGCTTCATCTACATAAATATTTATATTAAAAGATTATTTATATAAAGGATTGTACTAATGTGAAACCAGATTAGAAATTAAATGAATTCATTTTTCCCTCAACCATTACAGCCATTTAAGTATGCTTATTTGTATGCAGCACTGAAGTATTGATTATAAATGACATCCTATATTTCTATAAACTTATCTCTTCAAAGATCTTTATTCATTAGATCAACAGGAGGTGCTGACACTGGCATATTCATAAGAAAAAACAAAGGCTTAGAATGGTTATGTGACTTGTTAAGACCAAAGAGCCAGTGAGTGCCAAAAATAAGATCAGAATTCAGCTTTGCTATCCACTGAGCCCACACTTTGGAAATTCTGAGTTAATTTCCAAATAAGAATATAATGTAGTGGTATAAATCATGGGGATCATTCTGTAATGTATAAAAATACCAAATCACTGTGATACATACCTGAAACTAATAGGATATTGTATATCAATTATACTTCCAATTTTTTTAAATGCAGAAAATGAAAAAAAAATAAAAGCCACCACCACCACAAAATCCCAGTATAAATTATTACCTTAAAAAATGGCTATTAATGACCTAAAAAACACAAATATTGCCAAAAAAAGACAACCTCAGTATAATATCTGGACCATCACTTTATCTTTCCTGACAAATCCATGTCTTTTACATTTTCTATGATTAGGAGGAAATAGTTTTAGCTTTTATAGTTTATTGGGGAACCTAGAAGCAAGCACTGTTACTAAGCCAAAGTGCTAGCTGGAAACGGGTTAACTGTGACAAATTTGTAAGCTGTTACAAAGCACTGTGTATCCAGCTCAATTGCCTGGGAACTACCTATCTATAAAAGCTAGAAATAAAAGGTAGCTGTCACCTAACTTTTGTGCAATGAATTAGTAAAAGAGAATATGGTAGGTACACCAAACTATTCTTAATAATCAAGCACTATGAGCCACTATTGATAGGGATAAAGAAGTCAGTTTCTTATGGCTTCTAATGGAGTAATTTACCATGACAGAAACTGCCAAATGTTAGTCAGCACAAGGATCAGAACTGACATTCCAACTTTAATTTTTAATGAAGGAAAAACAGAGTAACTTAATTTGCAAGATTTTTTTTTTTTTGAAGTATCACACCAAGACATTGATACTTTACCTTCCATGCTTATTTCTCTGTCATTTAGTGTACATAACAATAACGATTCAAGCTTTTCATGAAGAAAAATCTTTAGTAGGATGCTAGCCAGTAGTGTTCGGTCCTGTCCACATACATGTGATAAAGCATAGACTACATGAAGCTCCTTTTGCAGTATAAGCTAAAAATGACATCAAGAAAGATTACTGAAAGTACACAGCATTAATCATTCTCAATGAGATGAACAGGAATTCTCTTACGTTCTTCTATTTAGAAATATGTTCTATTGAATACATTTATTAAAAATAGAATGAGTTTACAGCCTACATATTTATACTCTCTTAAGACCAACATCATACTACTGCAAGGCTTTTCAACCTTCTACGCCCATCACTGGTGCATTAAGCTATGACATTACTATGTTTAACTTAATAGATCTTTTCTTTAATGTTAATTCCATCAAAAATAGACTGGTAAATAACTTAATACCTCTTTAAATTCACTGTACTCTTCTTCTGGCATGATTTTTTCCATAGAATATCGTGCTCGGACACGCAGAGATCCTGGTTCAATACCTTTTAATGGTATATGGGAGCTGAGCAAAAACCATTCATCTGTGGCATGCCCTTTCTGTAACCGGCTCAACTGGCAGCGCATAAATACTTTGATAGAAAAACATCAAATGATTACTGTCTAAAAAGAATACACTATAATTCGTCATACCAGTAAATTTTCCTGACATTTTGTCTTCTCTATAGTGTTAAATGCTTTAAAGGAGTTTTCAGTAGTAACACAAATTCAATACTTGATACACTTGATACTTCATTCATTTACTCAATGCCTATTTTGTGCCAGACTATGGTAGGCAGGGACATGGGATACAGACATGATTAAGACATGGTCTCTGACTTGCATGGAGGTCACAGTAAGGCAAGAAATCAATCATGGTACAGTGTGGTAAGTGCTGTTAACAGTGGTTAATGCTACCGAAGTACAGAGAAATAATATGTAATTCAGCCCGTGGAAAAATCCATTCCAAACAGGTAATCCTTAAGCTGACATTTAACAGGATGTGGAGGTGTAGCTAAGTAGAAAGGCAGAGAAAAAGAAAGAGAGCACAGTCCAAAGAAGGTATGGCGGGCACTTTTAAAATCCTCGGATTGCTTAAGAGCTCTAAGAAGGCTGGTATATCTAGAAAGAGGATATACCAAAGATGCGCTATGAGAGCAACAGGGTGGAGGAGTGGATCAGGAAAGGGCCTTTCTTCTGTATTTACGATGGGTTTGGATTTTATCTTAAAAGTAATGGGGAACCACTAAAAAAATGTTAAACATTTAAATAGTACAGAAATGACAGAATATTTTTTAAGGAAAATTCAGGCTTTGATCTATCTTAATGCATATCACTTCTTTCCCTAAGCCTTTTAAGAAGGTATTAACCTAATTCACTCTGATGTGAACTGCTAAATCCCACTGCCACCTTTTTCAGCAACAGGCTGGGAGAAGGTGTGCTACTGAGAACAAGAACAGAAAAGGTTCACCAGAAATGAATAAACAGTGGACTAATTTAAAGAAAAAGTTTTAATAGAGTGCTTTTATCCACTTATATAAAACTATACGAAAACAGGAAAAACCTAAAAAGTACAAAGAAGGGATAGTGGAAGCACCACAGAAAGATGACCACTTTTACTATTCTCTTGTTCCTGTCCACTGGGGAGGGAAGGGGAGATGAAAGATACTTTAATATCAAGGGCTTAAGTTTACAGTATGTACAATTTTGCCATTTTGGTCTTTTTTCTTATTAAAGAAACTCTTCCTCAACAATCAAAACTTTTAGAAGTACAAAAAAACTATGTCAAATTATACTATTTGAACTTTTTTAGACATTTCATTATGAATTTAAAAAAATATACAAAACATGTTTTACTTCACAAAGAAATTTCTGTATCAACTTACAGATATCAGGATCTTTGCTTTTCTTTGTTTTATTACTAAGAGTTATCTCAAATCTGTTGATGTCAGGAGGAAGATCACTAGAGGAGCAAAAAGAAAAAGAATTAACAAAATATCCTGGCATCAAATTCTAATTCTTTTATTTCTAGGATCAAATAAGTCCCTTATTTCTGCCACTAAACAATCTGAAGATGCATGCTGGATTCAAAATGTGTTATTATTTGGAATACAGGAATGCAGACAAGCAAATCATACTTTTCCTACTATCTTCAACCTCCTCAAGTAAATCCTGGAAACCGTTGTAAACATTTTGTATGTGTGTCTTAGTAAATGTTTTTGAACCTGTCAGTAACACTAACTCCTATTAATAACTAGATGAAAAACCAAGGACATAGCACTTCACTAATAAAAGCAGGGGGAAAAAATGTAAGTACTTCTAAAATGCCTGGACTCGGCACCTTGTTCTGGTAGTTTAGAGACAGAGACAAAAAAAGAGAGAGAGAAAAACATGCAGTAGGGTAAAAGAAAAAGATTTAATGTAATGATAAAATAAGACTTACTCGAAGACAAACTCTTCTGACCATACAGGGTTTTGCCCTTCCCTTGCATGAGTTTTTGCTACCTGTACGCTATTCAGGTAGATGTTACAATATGGATTCGTAAAATGTTTTACAGGGAGTTTATGGGCTTCTTCAATGTGTAAAACAAGACTGCTGACCTAAAGAAAACACAAAAATTGTTACCTCAGATTTCAAGAATTATGCATTAGGTTTCAAAAGCAATTACTATTTAAGAAATAAAAAACCCAAAACTGACTTATTTTTCCCCTTTCTGAAGACATTATGACCTGTAATTATATTTTCCTTTTTATGTGACAGATAAAATACAACATTCAAGCATTTAAAATAATTCTTTTAAAAAAAAATGCAGTTGTTCCTCCAATTACATTCTTGTAGCAATTTAATGAAATGCACCATTTTTACTAAAAAAGAGTTCAGAGAAAATGGAAATAGAGAAGAGGATTTTTTATTTTAACATAAGTAAAAAATTGTCCCCACCCAAATCAAAATCCTGTAGGTTATATAAAGCTCATCTGGAAGATTTATCTATAAACGTCCACAGCTAGAAAATATTTTTACAACACTGATTCTGCCTTCTCATTTTACAGAAAAAGATACAAATCCAAAGAAGCTAGGTTATTTGTCAGTTTTGATGCCAAAACTTAGATCATTCACTTTCTAGTATCAGATTCTCTTTCCCTCTTGCCACATACTACTTGTGTGGCGTAGGACAAGTCAGCCTCTCTGACCCTCACCTCCTCAGATATAAAATTAGGATAAAGTCTACACTGCAAGTTGTTGTAAAGATTCGAAATAATACATGTAAAAGCACACAGGAGAGTACCTACAAAAGGGCTCAAGAGACGTTAGCTATGATTTTATTATATCATTTTTTTATTCTGTTGTATTATAGCTAAAAATGATAACTTCATAGCTAAAGTTTCACACAAGACACAATCTGCAAAAACTCAGTCTGATTTTTTATAGCTTACAAAATGTTAAAATATGATCTGAGAACACAACAATTATGTATATAATTAAATGTCCTTGAGGAAAGGGTTAGACTTTTGGTTATAGGAAATATAACTTACAGTCATCTAAATATTAACCATTTATCGACTTAAAATAGAACAATATATTAAATTCACAAAGCTTATTGGAAATTTCCATGAATAAAATAAGAATCACTTTGGTCAATAAATACTGTACTAAATGTTCCTCAAAACTCCAAGAATATTAAAATTACTTAACTTTTTCCAACTATTTAGGGATAACAATACAGAATAAAAAAAAAAGCAAAGATATGGAGGGTATATTGACTTTACATACCTAGAAAGAAAGAGAAAGCCCAGCTTAACTCTATAAAATGAACATGTATGACATGTTAAGGTTCAAATAAGAACCTACGTAACAGTTACATAATAGACTTCAAAGCAATTACTAGAAAGTGAAAAACTGAAAAGTTTATTTGGATTAATACGTAAAGTCAGATGATCTTTTCAATAATTACCTTTAGTTGTACTTTTTTGAAATAGGCCAAAATAATTCTTTGAAGAAAAAAACAAATGAAAGCGCCTAACAGAATGGTTTCTGTTGTTGATGGTTTGGTACTGTTATTTTAAGTAGAAGAAAAAAAATCCTTGGTATGTTTTCAAAAGATGGCATTATGGACTAAGTACCCAACAGGTATATAAAGAACATTCTTTTTCATAAATATTTCTCCTGCTATTGAACAAAGTGGAAGCATGGCTTTAAAATGCCTGAAAAGATAAACTTAAGAACTCAGAAGTGCTATTCCTTATGTTCCACATATGAGTGAAACCATATGATAACTGTCTTTCTCTGCTTGACTTATTTCACTTAGCATAATCCCCTCCAGTTCCATCCATGTCGATGCAAATGGTGGGTATTCACTCTTTCTGATGGCTGAGTAATATTCCACTGTATATATGTACAAAAACTAATGATGTACTATATGTTGGCTAACTGAACATAATATAAATAAATAAATTAAAAAAAAAAACTCAGAAGTGTTTGAAATGTAGCCCAAAACAGTTCTGATGGAAATAAAGAGCAAAGTAATAAAGCGAAACGTGACAACATCAAAGAAAATTAAATTTCACCTGACGCAGGCGTTTATTAGATGTCCCTGGGCTACTTTTCCGTAAATTGCAAAATGCCTGCAGACCTTTCATCCAGTCCTACAAAAAATAACAGCATGTCAAAGAAATATACAATAGTTTATTCAGTTTCCAATCATCAGGGTTTTTTTTTTTTTTTCTCCAAATTCAGCAGTTCTTTCCTGCTCCAGACTGCCATTTCTATACTCCGAGTATGCTGCACTTCAATACATTGGGGGCTCCATAAAATAAAGCAATGACCAAAACAATTATAATCATCCTTAAAATTGTATTTCTGTTGAATCCCTAAATTAATGTTTAAGTATGCCATGAGGGACCATTAATTAGCCAAAAAGTAAAATCCACGTGAAGTTATTAAGCAGTTCTATTTTGTGAAAGGAGGACTGACTGCAAAACCAACTGATCACGTGATGACTGACTTGATGACTAGCATCTAATCTTACCTTAGACCATGATATAGGTAGAAATGTGTAAGGGGATCTGGGTTATCTGTAAGCCTTTCAAACATAACATTAGATTCAGAACAATTTTTAGGCTAATATTAAATTAAATTGAAGCTGTATTTTTAAATGTTTATCTAGTGGTCTGGAGAAAGGAGAGAACAATCTTAGGTTTATCAAAAATAAATCTAATCTTTGGCTTACTTATTTCCACAAAGCTCTGCACTACTGCTTTACTCAGTTATATCTTTAGCTTGTTCACTATTTCAGTCTGAACTCTGAATGTTTAGAGGACATCTTTACAGAACAAATTAAGACCTATCAATTACCATAGCTTTTAGAAGGAGAAGAGAGTAACCACAGATCCCAAAGGCTACCAAAGTAACAAAACTGGAAATACCAATGGTATTTTTGGACTTTTAAGTGGTACATGGAAATAAAGAATATGTAAAGTTTATATATAAATACAACAAAAAAATGTTCTATTTATACTGAAATGTCATCAAAGTATATAACACATCTTTATTTACAAAGAGGGAACCTGATGAAATAATTGGAGGACAGGAAACTGAAGTTTAAATTTCTTTCCTAACTCAATTTCTAGCATTAAAAATATATACACATATATATATGTTATCTGTTTTGAACTCTACTTTTTCATCTAAATATTAGGTATAATACCCACAAAACAAGGTTTTTTGTGTGTTATATGTTAATATTTATTTGAAATGTTTTACAAAGATTTGAAACATGACATTCAATTGTGAACCATAAAACTTAATGTGGCTCATTCATCAATTCTAGAGCCTAAGATATTTTCATAATTTATGAATCAGGGACGCATGCCAGGATCCAGTTTTAAGAGCTTCTGCCTCATATCCAGAGTTGGCAAATTATCTTCTATTTACAACAAAGTTGTTTTCTTTGACCTCTTAACCACCTTCAGATTCTTCCCGTAGAGTATAAGCAGAAGAAGTATCACCGGATTTGTACCAGTAAACACCCCTGAAATATTATGGTTCAAAGAAATCAAAGTATTTTTAAAAAGAGTTTTTGGAAAACATTCTCTCATCACAGCAATGCTTAAAATTTAATAAAAGTTTTAAGAAGGGCATTGCACATGGATCAATGCCTAGTGCTGAAAGTAGACATCACATGAAGACTTAGAGAAAAATAGAAAATTCCTAAAATACTTTTATTTTTGACGACTGAACTTCTATTTTTAGACATGAAGCTCAACCAGTAAAGAGTAACAATGCCTGTTAGCAAAACTAACTGGCTTACCTTTCAATTGTACTGAGAATCTCTATAACCTTTCTGCAGAGAGGATTTTAAATGAGCATTCTCAGTTGGACTCAACATCATACAGTATTTAAAGGTCAGTTTAAAATGGAGTTTTCATTCCTAATAGCCCTTCACTGAGTTTTTTCCTGCATTTGTTTCAAAAAAAATTTTACACATCAGAGTTCTCATTCCTTGAAATAAAAAGATGATTAGATTTCACTCTTCCTTTTTATTACTTTATCATATATGCAACAGTTTCTTAGTTAAAAAGAAAACATGAGCTAAATAAAGGTTTGCAATAGTTGAGAAAACAATTAACTTACCTCTGCTTGTTCTGGAGTTTCTCCTGCAAAGTAAAAAATGTAATGTTCTTCACTAAAGTGCTGAACCACTATCTGAAAACAGTTTGGCCTTTAAAATATAAACAGAAAAGTTATTAGGAAGTTTAACAAAAAGCACTAAAACACACCAACTTAAAATCACAACATATAATTATATAATGTATATCAATTGACATTAATTCTCAATTTAGAGAACCAATACTCCATTGTCCAGATCATTACTGAAAAGAAAACATCAGCTGCATATATTCTAAAAAACTTTTTGTCAGCACCCCTGGAATTTTATCAATCCTTCAAAGTTTAAAAATGTTTTAAGCTGGAACTGCATATAGCTAATCTAAACATTTTTTAAAGCAAAATGTTACTAAACTCATTACTTCATAATAATATATATTATACATTTGTAAGTGCTAGAAAAAGACTAGACATGTTCTTAGACCAAAAATGTTCTTAGTGGTTATCTCTCACAGGTAGACTGTGGGTGATTTTTTAAAATCTATTTTTATCTATTTTCAATTTTTTTTTTGTTTTACAACTGACCATTTTTCCTCATCTGTTAAAATGGAAACATCATCTGCTCACACATATGCTTGTTCTGATGATTAAATAACCCAACAGTGGTATACAGTACATATTCGTTCTTGTCCTCCAATAGTATGCACCATACTAGAATTCATTTGACATGGAAGTACATTAGTAGTTTACACCTTTTTTTGAAGATGTGTTTGTTGTATTTCCAACCAGACTTGAAAATGATTATAAAATGTTTAATAAGGGCCACCCCAATGTTAATAGCAGCAATGTCCATAATAGCCAAACTGTGGAAGGAGCCGAGATGTCCTTCAACAGATGAATGGATAAAGAAGATGTGGTACATACATACAATGGAATTAAATTACTCAGTCATCAGAAAGGATGAATACCCACCATTTGCATTGACATGGATGAAAATGGGGGGGATTATGCTAAGTGAAATACATCAAGCAGAGAAAGACAATTATCATATGGCTTCACCCATACATAGAACATAAGGAGTAGCACAGAGGACCACAGGGGAAAGGGAGGGAAAACTGAAGGGGAAGAAATCAGAGACGGAGATGAACCATGAGAGACTCTGGACTCCAGGAAACAACCTGAGGGTTCCAGAAGGGAGGGGGGTGGGAAGATGGGGTAACCGGGTAATGGGTGTTAAGGGGTGCACGTGTTGTGATGAGCACTGGGTGTTATGCACAACTAATGAATCGTTGAACACTACATCAAAAACTAATGATGCTGGCTAACTGAACATAATAAAAAATAAATAAATAAGGGCCGGGGCACCTGGGTGGCTCAGCTAGTTGAGCATCTGCCTTCAGCTCAGGTCATGATCCCAGAGTCCCAGGATCGAGTCCCACATGGGGCTCCCAGCTCAGCAGGGAGTCTGCTTCCCCCTCTGCCCTTCACCCTGCTTGTGCTCTCTCTCTCTCAAATAAATAAAATCTTTAATAAATAAATAAATAAATAAATAAATAAATAAAGACCTTCAGGTTTTTGAAACTCAAAACTCAATAAATGTTTTTCCTATTTCTTGCATTAATCAGATTAGATCTTTTACTTCAGTGTTAGGAGGCTACAGCAAAATACCCAGAGTACAAGCTTAATATTTATTAAAAAACCATCCTATCACGCTTTGAGAATGCTATAAAATAATACAAGTACAAATTGGAAATTTCAGCTTCTGAAAGTGGCTTGAAACAGACTGGCCTTCCTGGCTCCATGAAATATAAATAAAACAAAAAACAACTGTTCAAAATCACTGGTGAACTACCAGAGCAACTAAGACTTGAGAGGCCAAGATCATAGTGAGGAGAGCCTGAACTTTCTCCACAGCTCTTCCTTTCAAATGCATTTGCCAATTCCTAAACTGCACAGGGCAAGAAGCTGAGAAGCCTAGCAGAAGGAAGCAGCATCTAAGAGGCCCAAAAACTAACCAGCACATTCTGCAGTTTCATACTGCTAGGAGAGACAAATGACTTTAGGGCCTTTAAAAGAGAAGGCTTTCATCTGAAAACCCTACCCATGCCTTCAAAATAAGGGCAAACCAGAAAATAGAACAGCCTTCACCAATACCTCCATTTGATCCCTGAGGGGACTTATCTGGCAGAAGAACAGTCCTTTCTGGAGGCAATAACATTATCCATAGCTTCTACAGTTTTTCATACACAATGTCCACCATTCAGTCAAACATAAGTAGATATCACAGGAATCATGATCGAACGACTGAAAAGCCAATCTAAGAAAACAGATGAAGGGGAAAGACCTACATATAATCCAGATATTGTTAGATACAACTTTCAAATAACTGTAATTAAAAGGTTTAAGAAAATAGGTAACAAAATAGAGAATTTTGCCAGCTAATTACATCTATAAAAGAATCAAATGGAAACTCTAAATTGAAAAATGTAATTAATAAAATTAAGACCTCAAGAAATGCATTTAACTGCAGAAGAATGTATTAGTGAACTGGAAGACAAATAAGAATATCCAGCCTAGGGCACATGAAAAAAAAATTATGGAAAACATAGAAAACTATATAATAGACACATGGGACCTAGTAAAAGATACAACATGCTGGCATGCCTGGGTAGCTCAGTTGGTGAAGCATCCAACTCTTGATTTCGGCTCAGGTTATGATATCAAGCCCTGTGTCATGCTCTGCTCTCAGTGGGGAATCTGCTTGAGACTCTCTCTCTCTCTCTCCCTCTCTTTCTGTCCCTACCCTCTCTCTCTCTCTAAATAAATCTTTAAAAAAGATATAACATGTAACATGAATCACAGAAGATGAAAGAAAATGTGGCAGAAGAACTGTTTAAAGAGATAGTAACCAAGACTTTTCTAAAACTCACAAAAGACATCAGGCATCAAGCTGAAGAAGCTCTGCAAATATTAGGATAAAGTTTTTTAAAGAAAATTTATAGTAGGCACATTTTTGTTTAACTGCTAAAAATCTAAAGAAAAATCTCAAAGCAACCAGAGAAAGATGAAATACTGTACACCTCAAAGAGAAAAAAATATTATCTTTAAAAGAGAAATAATCAGAAACAAAAGAAAAAGATGGAAGGCAGAAAACATTCTTTAAAATGCTGAAAGAAGGGCACTTGGGTGGCTCAGTCAGTTAAGCATCTGCCTTTGGCTCAGGTCATGATCCCAGGGCCCTGGGATCGAGCCTTGCATCGGGCTCCCTGCTCCACAGGGAGTCTGCTTCTCCCTCTGCCCCTCCCCCTACTCATTCCCTTAGTCTCTTGCTCTCCCTCATTAATAAATATATATATAAATAAATAAATCTCTGAAACACCGAAAGAAAGTAACTGTCAACCTAAAATTTAATATCCAGCAAAAACACTGTTCCTAAATGAAAATAAATACTGCCACAATGAAAGATTCAGCCTATGAAAAGGTACAAACATTCCTACATAAATATTCACTATGGTACTCTATCACTGAAATGTCTTTCAACTTGTGCTTCTGAAATGATTATATTTAAAGTAAAGCAATATTAAAAGTTAGAAGTTCAATATAAAGAAATAAAGTACTTAGCGACCTCTTAATACTGAAAATAATCTGGAAAAATTGCATAGCTGCGCAGCTAAAGCCGTTCAGGAAAACAGGCAAATGAGCAATGCTATCCAAACATTGCTTCACCATGCCAGAGAGCAAGCACGCCATTCACCTTTGTTGCAAGGAGCTGTTGTTAACTTTCACATTACATTTCATTCAAATGCAGGTAGGTCAGTGTATTGGGTTCTATGCATACACAAAGCAAGAAATGTTCAGCGCCAGCCATATATTTCAAAGAAAAAGATAACTGCATTCATCCACAATTTCCCCTTTCATACTATGATATTTGCATTCTATGATATATAATTTGATGTCAACCTATTTTTCATTAGTCCTACTACCCAGTAGAGGGGTCTGTTCATTTCCTTGAAATATACTTTGCTGACTGTGTTTTTCTTGGGATCTGCTCTTTCTTGGTACTTCCCAACTCTTGCAGAGTAAGGCCCTCAAAAATATAGTTGATGATGGTAAACTGTCATACTTTGGAAAAAACTCAGTTCTTTAAAATAAAAGACTTGTCCCTTAGTTCCCGTGAACATAAGTTTTTCATACCAGGTTCAGACTTGGTATCATTAAATACAATATCAGATTCTTAAAAGCCACCTTCAACAAGAAACTGCACAAGAAGCAAGCTGCGATCCTGTAGCAGATGGTAAATGTATATTTACCACTTTTCCGCTTCCTGAAACTCCTTTCTTGATCTTAACCATACAGGAATAATTCAGTCTCTTTAAACTGCATTAAAAGACCTGATCTTTAACTCTAGCAGTCATTTTCTTTAATTGGCAAGTGTAACATTGACCTTTCTTCTTGATATTTTGATACTGTAAACTGGTTTTTCGGTCCACTAGTGCCTGTTCATAGAAAGTATGTCAAAAATAATGTTACAGCTTTTCCCCCCCACCCAAATTTACACAGATGTACTTTTATTAGTCTTAATAACTCTTTTAAAATTCTTGTTATTCAAATTTTAAGTATCACTACGGAATCATTTTTAACCTCATTTTTCCAAAGTTGAATTTATGCTTTGAATCTATAAGCTATCAGGACATATTAATATATTTTTGTGTTGTACTTCTAATTCTGAGGAAGTTTACCCATTCTTCAACTAATCTGTGAAGTGCAAATCATTTGCCAAGTTTTTTTCTTGTAGATCATAAACTTCAGCAAAACTCTTCTTTTGGAGAGCTTACAGACTCTGGTATCAAACAGTACAGTGGTATTCTGATCCCATTTCCTCCCATAAAACTGACAACGTGCAACTGAAGCAGCTTGCATTAGACTCCATTTTATATTTCATGTGGAATTGTGGTCTACAAACAGACTTTTACATGTAAGAATCTCTCTGTATTGCTTATTTTCCAGAATGAATTTTTGATGTAAAACCTTTAAATGTTCCTATCATGAAGCTTCATCATTGATCATAAACTTAAATACTATTTCTACAGTATCTTCTTTGTTTCAAAGCATTCATTTACTGTTTTGAATACTTTATCTTTAATAACTTCTTTTGGTACTTCCTTGAATGACCAACAATTTACTCTCAAGTATTTCTCTAATGTTTGTAGATTCATCAGTGTACAGTGAAAAATGTAATCTCTGGATCTGTATACAGTCTATCATTTGATTCACCAATGCATTTACTGATAATACTATCTGAACACAATCTAATACTACTTGAAAATAGTATCTCTTCTATTTCTTTGGCTTCAAACATACAATTGGCAATTTCCATGTAGACTGACTCAACAAGCAAATTCTCCAACTCCGTGTGAAGCATTTTGGCTTTAGCTTTAGCTATTAATTCCAAGATCTCCTAACAAGCTTCCCAAGTATAATCTGATACTGTAGGAACAGATCTATGGAAAGGAGGGGACTGGGAGGGGAACCTACAGGGGCGGAGGGACTTTTATTTAAAACTTACAGTTCTTTAGTGGTATGGTGCAACACAATGTGCCTGGCCCCACTGATTTACTCAACTTATATGCAAAATATTTAGGCTGACAAAGAGAAGATTTACAGGTTTAGTTATCCCATACATTTTTTTTTTTTTTAAAGATTTTATTTGAGAGAGAGAGAATGAGAGACAGACAGCATGAGAGGGAGGAGGGTCAGAGGGTCAGAGGGAGAAGCAGTCTCCCTGCTGAGCAGGAAGCCCGATGTGGGACTCGATCCCAGGACTCCAGGATCATGACCTGAGCTGAAGGCAGTCGCTTAACCAACTGAGCCACTCAGGCGCCCCTCCCAATACATTTCTTAAGTGGCCTAATTAATAGGTTGAATTTTTAAATTAAGGCTACCGTTTTTATCTTGTAACTTTAATGACTTTCCAGCTTTAATCACCAAATTGCCCTTGATGGTGGGAAAATAACTATCTATATATTAAAGCCAATCAAAGAAGTAACAATGAAAAAAAATCTAAATATCTAAAAAAATCTGAAGTTACATTTTTTGAAGACCTCCCTTAATTATTTTACAATAATGAAATATTGAAATTTAAAACATTTAATATTTTTATTACAGTAACATTTTTATAACCACCAATATCTCAAGGGACACCCATAACCTATTCATGGCACATGGGTTGGGAAAGCTCTGATCTAATTATCTAAATGAATTTATACCCATCTTCCAAGACTCAGCTTAAGAACCACCTATTTCATATTACTTATTTCAATAAGCTTGTCCCCAAAATCTCTCCCCCCTTGCAGCTATTCAAAGCACAAATAAACCATGTTTGGTGGTGAATAGTGTGGTTGTCTCCCCAACATCCATTTCCCTCTCCCACAGAGAATACAAAGCAGCCTCACTATTTCGGTGGTATCATCTTCAGCAACAGGGCTTGGGCACCCAATGGCCTCCATTTATGAAGGTAATCCCACTCCTTTGCTACTTCAGGGAAGCCACGACTACACACCGATTGACAGGTGGCTCAATAGTGCTTTCTCAGGATTTTCAATCATTACTGGAGGGAATGCTTAGTTTTTCCTTCCCTGGGTACTTATGCCACTTTGCTACCATGAAGGAAGCCGTTTTGTGAGGAATAATTGAGTACACACAAAGGCAGGCAGAGGAGAAAGATGAAAAGAAAAGCAGCCAGAGGCCTGATCTAACCACACCCGAAGGTCAAGATTCTCATATTGTTAAGGAAGGAAAAACAAAATTTAGGAAATCCTATCTTACCCAAAAAATTTTTGCTTGTTTTTTGGAACAGCTCTTTTTATGAGATATTAGGAAGTGTTTGAAAAAAAAGGGGGGGGTTATCAAGGTCAAAGGATTCATGAAATACTTCATATTATAATTCCCTCTTAGTGATTCAGAATATAAACACTGGCAGAGATTTCAAAAAGCCCAACTTTAAGGAGAAACTATGTGTTCAATTCAGCATTTCTCAAACCTTGACCATTTAAAAAAACTGACTTTAAAATTACAAATAACACCAATGTGATGTCCTAAACACAGTCTGGAGAAAAGAAATGACAAGGTTTTGTATGTTCTACAGCTATTTGTGTTGAAGATTCCTGAACTTAAACAGGATAAAGCTAGACTTGCTTAGTAGAAATGCCATCCTGCAGCAAAAAACAGTTGTAAAACATTTGTTTTTAATTGCCTTGTGTTTTATTAATACCAATATGTAATAAAAATGGTAAGTTTATCTATAAGGACTCTAGAATGGATTATTAATAATACTGATGGTAAAAGGTAAAGAAAAGGCCACTGTTCCTGATCAAAAAATCAAAAGTAATCAAGAGTTGGATGTGCCTTGTGATGATCAGGATTCACCTTTAGCTTATACATTTATATTTATTTTTTGAAAAACTTTGAAATTAATGTAAGAAAAAATGTTTCGACTCCAAATCTGAAATACTCCCCTTTTCCCTACTGAAGCAATTATTTTTATATTAGGATTCTTACTGTCAAATTTTTTTTTAGGAACCTGCCTATCAAGTTAATAATACAACTGAGTGTACTCAGTACTATCAGATGCAATGAGTTAAGAGAGAATGTGATAAAATGGGAAAAAGGACAAGACTCAAAGTCAGTCACTCAAAAGACTGGTGGTAAGGGAGGGAGGAAACAAGCTATATACAGGTCATGTTTTACTACAGGAAATGTCATTCCAAAGATTTCTATATAATATAAAAGTGGAATTTCATGCACCAGTTAGCCAAAAATAAATAAGGAAAACAAATTACCCTAGAAAGTAAATCTGACATTTTCAGATTATTTTAGGACTCTCAAAATCCATTGGCTATGCTTTGAAAAATGATCTGAACATATCCACACTATTTTATTATTAAAACAATTCCAAAAAGAAATAGGAAACCAATTTCTTACCTGCCAAAGAGACTATCATGAACAACATAGACAGAACATACACTGAGATCTATTAATCCTTTTGGTTTGGTAGCTCGTTTTTCACTTTCAAAATAAATAAGTTGGGCATCACTGCCCTCTAAGATAAAATATAAGTTTTTCCACCGTTTTCCTTTGCCTGTTAAAAAAAAAAAAAAGTGCTTTCCCTTAGCCAAATAATAAACTATGAAGTCATATATATATATTAAAATCATAAAAATTATTGTTGCTGAAAATGAAAAGCATATTCCATTTTTATTCCAAAGCTTCAGTAACATACCAATCCTTACAAAATGAGAAAATGCCTATTAAATTTATCTGTAGAAAAACGCCTTTTGTTATACTGCTTGTTTTAATGAATCACAAAATAAATGACAACGGTACCATAACTATATCTTTTAAAGTTTCACAAAGATAAAATCTTTAAAATTCTTGCTTAGGAGTAATTCTTTTTTAATCACAAGAAACTACTCTTCCACCCCACACCCTAACAACCAGCCCCCTAACATTTCTTAATGTTAAATTGAGGCAAATCTATAAAACAGAAATATCAAAACAATGAATGTGACAAGTGTCATTAGAAGTCTCTCTTTAAAAAGAAAAATAATAATGAAGTATGAGGTAGAGAGGGGGCAAAGAACCAAATACCCTGCACTGGAACTGATCTCAAGAATGAAAGACATACTTGGAAATATGTAAGCTTGTTTCATGAAACTCTGCTTGAAAATGTGGACTTAATATACCTAGACTCTAGATTTTTTTTAATTTAAACTCAATTCATTAACATATATTATTAGTTTCAGAGGCAGAGGTCATTGACTCATCAATCTTATATAATACCCAGTGCTCAT
Organism: Phoca vitulina; assembly: GCF_004348235.1. NCBI lineage: Eukaryota > Metazoa > Chordata > Mammalia > Carnivora > Phocidae > Phoca > Phoca vitulina. The sequence goes on from NW_022589709.1 coordinate 42,303,409, forward strand.
TACATCACGTGACCTCCTCAATATCCATCTCCCAGTTACTCCATCCCCCCACCTCCCTCCCCTCCAGCAACCCTGTTTGTTTTCTATGATTAACAGTCTCTTATGGTTTGTCTCCATCTCTGATTTCATCTTGTTTTATTTTTCCCTCCCTTCCCCTATGATCCTCTGTTTTGTTTCTTAAATTCCACATATGAGTGAGATCATATGGTAATTATTTTTCTCTAATTGACTTAATTTCGCTTGGCATAATACCCTCTAGGCTCCAACCACGTCGTTGCAAATGGCAAGATTTCAATTTTTTGATGGCTGAGTATTATTCCATTGTATATATATATATACTACACCTTCTTTATCCTAGACTAGATTTTGAAGGATGCTTAAATATAAAAGCTTTAAACAAGGGTCAATTATTAATAATTCATACCAAACAACTTATTAAACACATCAATGGGACGATTTGTGCCCAATATTTACAATGTTTCTACTAAATATTAACGGAAAATACTGAAATTGAATCTTTAAAGTTAATACTTACCCTTTTTTAGAAGATAACCTTTTTTAACAATATTTTTATAAAAGGCATCCTTTGTTTTTCGACGAATTGTATTATAGATTTCCTTGCCATCCACTGTATCATTGAGTACTTGTTCTTGATCCTGAATTTTTAAAAATATTAAAATTACGTCATGAATTCTTGATGGAAATTAAATAAAATCTACTAAATTACTAATTAATAGCCAGGTTGTGTGTGTGTCTAGAACATTTAAATAACGTTTTTAAGGCTAAATTCTAAATAATGTAACATATATTAAGAGATCCTTTGCTTTCCAAAGAAAGTCTCAAAAATACAGTTTTGTTACGTTGCCTTGTTGTGTTATAGCAAATAACACTGACAACATGAATTTGTCCCAACAGAACTGATAAATTGGGAACCAATTTAAGCATAAAACCAATTCCTGTTTGCTTATGCACAGTTATGTCTGTGAGAAGCACGAGATAAATGCAGAAAACTGCACCCAGCTGATAGAGGAGATGCATGGGAATATACAAAACACACCTCCAATACCTGACAACCCTCTCAATTCACCAAGCGTTATATGCCTCACCCATCCATCCACACCTGGTGTTAGAACACCATCTGATTTCAAATAATCCTTCTACCACTTTACAATAATCACAACCCTGACAGCCTCTTTGACAAGTAAACTTCAGGTCTTTTTCAAGGTAAAGTGCCATATTTATTGTAGTAGTTAAATATTTCTTAACCATTTAGCACATATAAAAACTATGCGTCATTTTATTAGGTTCTTATCTTTATGTGTTACTGATGAGGTTCTTGAGTGTTGTACCCCTTCCCATAACGTTGTGATTTTTATTGCATGGTTTTACATAACTCTGACTTTTAGGAATGGATGCATGTGTCTTAACTGCTAAATCCTCCCAAGTAACAAAAAGAATTCTGATGTCAGGAAGAATATAAAGAGAAGAGTGTCTTTATAATGATCTTTCCAAAATAAATCAGTCATCAGTATTAGCATTGGGATCTACTGGTTTCAATTTCAGTTTTAGTTTCTCTTTTGAGCAGTTCTTACTATTTGCTAGGATGAATATTTTATGACTGTTTTCTTAGAGACCTCAGGGTTCATCTGATCCTTTTATAAATCTCAGATATGAGATTTTCATAAATCGTATTTTTCCTCTATCTTGAAACATTCTGCTATTTCATCATCCTAGGAATCATTTCATCATTATTCAACAATTACTTCTCAAGTATGCTAAAGAGCAGGGGTTGGCAAACCATGGCGCGGGCGCCAAACCCAGCCTACTGCCTGGTGTTGGACATAAAGTTTTATCAGAACACACCCACACTCATTCCTTTATGTTTTGTCTGTGGTTGCTTTCTCCCTACAGAGGCAGAGTTCAGCAGCTGAGACAGAGACTGAAGGCCTGCAAAACCTAAAATATTTATCATCTGGGCCTTTACAGAAGTTTGTCAACCGTTAGCTTACAGGATGATGCAAGAGTGAAATAAACCCTCTCTATTGCATCACCTTTTTTTTTTTAACTGTGTTGCCAAGTATTGCAGCATCTTTCAGAAAAGTATAAAAGCCCATCTAGGTTATCTTTTTACTAGCTTTCATTGAACACAGCCCAGAACTCTTGATTTTCTGCTAATAGCAAAGAGAAAAAAACTGACATAGGAAGACGTTTGACAATTATTAAAAGAATCAAAAGATGAATGCAAAGAGGCAGCAGCACTTTGTGATCTACTGTGATAATAAAAATGATTTTTGATAAGCAAAAATTTCAGACTACAATTCTTCAGATGACAGTATCCTTAAACTTTCTCAAACTCAAGAAACACTAAGTAAACGTGGATTTCTAGGCAGTGGAGGGGAGGGAATACGTATGGTGTTTCTATCTAGTCAGTCATTTAATAGCAAGGATGCAATCACGCAGTATTTTGTGACAAGAATCTAGACTGTTCCTGTTTTGCTAAAAAGAAATAAGGGTTCTTTAAATTTTTATGTTTGTGCACCCAAGATTTACTTAATATGATTTATAAGTGGACAAAAGGTACTTTGTATCCAAAGGTTGTAGAAGGAAACATAATGTAGAAATTTTAAAATTCACCATATTTATCACTGTAACTGATGTTTAAAAATCTAAACAGAAAAATATTTTACCCTTATGGAGCAAAGAAGACTGTACTCTCCCAACAAAATTATAAGCCATCCAAGTTTTCAAAATTATTCCATTTGATAATTCAAGTACATGAACTAAAAGCGAGAATTATAAACTAAAACCCAGTAGAGAGATATTTACATCTGGAATCAGTACTGGATTCTGACAGTGAAAGTGTGGGAAGAATAACCAGAGTAATTATACAGCAAGAATTAATTAGAGATGTATCTGAAATCTGGAATTAGGATTTACAAGATGGATTATGTTCCAGGTCCATGCATGACAGTGGATTAACAACTGCTTATTTCAAGCCTTTATAACCAAGGAAATATGGAAAAACATTTCAGTTTGCTATGTTTAAATTCTTATTAAATTTTCTAATAACCTTTTCTGGACTATACCTTTATTCCTACTTCTAAGAATTATTCATAAAATGACTTAAAAATAAAAAATTTAAAAGGATACACTGGACCCAGATGATAAATAGTGATGACTACTCTCCTGGTTATATAGATTTGTACTTATCAGTCTTTTATTTCAAAAATGATAATATTTAGGGGCACCTGGGTAGCTCGGTCAGTTAAGCGTCTGCCTTCAGCTCAGGTCATAATCCCAGGGTCCTGGGATGGAGCCCCACATTGGGCTCCCTGCTCAGCGGGGAGTCTGCCTCTCCCTTTCCATCTGCCTTCCCCCAGCTCATGCTCTCTCTCACTCTCTCTCGCTCTCAAATAAATAAATAAAATCTTTAAAAATAATAATAATAATGATAATATTTAGTATTGGCTACAGAATGGGGCATATTTGTAGTTTGTACTTTAAGACATAACTACACTATTATTTGGATTTAAATATCTAATTTCAGGATGATCTCCATAACTCTTTTCTAAATTATATTAGGGTAGGGGCTGATATACTTATCTACAACTTCCAAGGGATTCCAACGTATTAGAAGACACTATGGCCAAGGACGGAACTTAACTTTCCAAACTCCAGTAATCACTGGATGACAAAGGGAAGGCTTTAGGGCCTACTCTCTACACAGTTCTGGAGAAGTCTTAAATGTTCCTGTACATTTAATTCAATAAATGTTTGTTGAGTGCCAGGGTCTGTTCTAGTTCTTGAGATACATCAGTGAACAAATCCAAGATCCTTATCCTCAAAGAACTTACATTCTAATGAGGGAAGGATAATAAACATAATACATAAATCATACTGTATGTTAAGAAATGGTAAGTGTTTTACAGGGTAGGGCAAGTAGCAGTATTAAATAAGGTGTACGGGTCAATCTCATTGTGCAGCTAATTTTTGAGCAAAAGAAGATAATGGGACATGTGGCTATTTGAGAAAAAAACCATTTTGGGCAGAGTCAATAGCTAAAGCAAAGATCCTAAAGTAGGAGAGAGACTGGCATATTTTAAAAAACAGCAGAGAAGCCAGTATGAGTGGAGACAAGTGAGAGAGAAGGATGGTAGAAAGAGACGAGTTCAGAGGACCAAAGAGATGAGATCTATGGTCTGAAAGGCCATTGTAAGGACTTTGGCTTTCACTCTGAAGGAAATGTAGAACAGGTGCAAGTATTAAAGACAGGAGTGAAATGATCTGACTCACATTTTAAACGGATCCCTCTGACTGTTGTGCAGTGTTAAAGGGCAAAGGTGGAAACAGGGAGACCAAAGTCAGAGTCTAACAGTGGTCATGTGGTACATTTATTTGGAAGGCAGTCAGCATGATGTTCCTGACAGTATGGATACAAAGCATAGGAGAGAAAGAAGAGTCAAGGATGACTCAATGCCCTAAGTCATTACCCTCTCCAATCTCAATTTCCCTATCGTATAGCAGCGACCTCATCAAGTTGTGGAAAATTAAATAAACTAGTAAGAACTGTGTCTAAAACACAGTGCTTAAAAAGTGTTGCCTATTTTATTGTGGGCTGCATTGTTTCAAAAGGCTCCTTCTCTTCTAACGTCTGTCTCCAGAAGTGTTAGCTCCACAAAGTAAGCAGAGCTACCTAGGACTGCTCTTTCCATTCCAGGATCTTACTCTGAATGGGGGTATGCACCTCAGGGGGAGTGAGCTAATCAGTTTTTCCATTAATAAAAGGTTATTATTACACTTTCTGTTCTGTAATAGAATCCTGCTGGGAAGGATAGGTAAGTATTATGATTCCCAAACTTCTACAATAACCTACTTTTTTACTCCAGGTCCTAATTAACAGACGTCAAATAGCATTTAATGGTTTTTATGGAGTAATCAAATTGCTTTGTAACTGGCATCAGTTATTTCTGAAATATTCAAAGCATTAATTGGCACTTTTGCAAATGACAACGATTTGGGGTTTGTTGAATTATGAAACCGCAACATGGGAGTGCGGCAGATTATATATTTGAAGTAATTCTTAAAACAACCTTATAACTTAAGTACGAAAGTTTTAATGTAAAATAATAGTTATTGTGCTAAAGAGTTTTTATTCTAAAAAGTAAATTTTTCTAAAAAAATTTAAAAAATTCTAAGCACAATTTCAAGATGTATGGCTTAACTTGTAGACAAATAAAATCTGTAGACTTCTGAAACAAAACCATCATTAACTCTAATAGTCAATGTGAATTAGAATTCAGGATATAGCGGTGGGACACAGTGGCAGAATCTGGAGGTAAAGGCACCTCTGGCCCCTAATAAAAAGACCCTGAGCAGTGCTTCTAGAAAACATGTACCAAACTATGTGATTAAAAGAAAAAAAAAAGGGAGGCAGGGCGCCTAGGTGGCGCAGTCGTTAAGCGCCTGCCTTCGGCTCAGGTCATGATCTCGGGGTCCTGGGATCGAGCCTCATATCGGGCTCCCTGCTCAACGGGGAGTCTGTTTCTCCCTCTCCCTCTGGCTACCGCTCCCCCGGCTTGTGTTCTCCCTCCCCCACCCCCGTCAAATTTAATAAATAAAATCTTTAAAAAAAAAAAGTTCGTTTTACTATGGGGTAGAATAGTGAACAGTGTCTGCCAGAAGTGCCAACAAAAGCGGGACATCAGGGCTGACTACGGTTATCAGGAAGGTGTCAAGGAGAAAGTGAAACTTGAGATGTATCTTACACTAGCAGTGCTTAGACAGGACTAGAGGAAGGGATGGACATGGAGATAGCAACATGCACAATGAGATTAAGACACATTAGTGATAACACAGAGGGGGTGAAGTAGGTGCTTCCTACTGGAGAGCGGTCGTTCATTCAGTAACACTGATGCTACTCTAGGCACTGAGAACACAACACAACACCCCTGCTCTCGTGGACCACACGTTCCACCAGAAAAGTGTGAGGAAATGAAGCTATATTAAGTGTGACAAGATGATGATGATTCTTGAATTGATATTAAGCATCAGAATAATGATCCCCCACCTCAGCAACTGCAATGAATAGCAGGTACAACCATCTGAAACTAACTTGTTAGGAGGATGAAAATCTGTGGAAGAGAGACTTAACCAGTCACTGTGGAAGTTTGGATGGGCACCCAAAAACCCTTCTTTATGTCCCTGGAGTATCAATACCTCCATTTTCCACATAGAAAATTCTTAATCACTCTTTTGAAATACCTGTTGCCTAACCTCTGCTACAAACTTTGCCCACCACTCTTCAGAAAGTATACGAAATACACAAACTAAGCAATACCCTATACATTAAGCAGCTAATATTCAACAGGCCCTCTTGTTCAAGACCAATCTCTCCTCTTATACTGTGGATTTTAGCCACTCTTGCCTTCCCTAGGACCTGTACACCAGCTACTGCCACTACCCCATCTCAGCCACCACTGTCACTCTCCTCACTACTGGTGGCTTTATGCAGAGTATACAGACACACACAAAACTCTCTCACCATAAACCTATAGCCAAATAAACAGTGAAAAAGTTTAAACCCCTCTTAGCCCTATATCTTCTTTTAGATTTCATTTTTATTTTATTTACCAAGCTCACCTATGTAAGCCCAGCTGTGATTTATTCTTGCTGTCTCCACTTTTGCCTCCAACAAGCTCATTCCTTGACCCAATATAACATGGCTTCTGTCCCACCACTGCTTCTATTCTCAAAAAGCCACAAAGGCTAGAATCAACATAAATAAAAACTAAGTGTTTCTCTTACAATTTACTTTCTAAAAGAATCTGAATAACGGCAGTTTTAAATTTTATCCAATTTTAAATGCATGAATGTGTGCATAAAACATACCACCAAAAATGCATTTTAAAATAAAATGCTTATTACTGCAAAAAGAAAAACAACACTGACCTGCATTGGTACAGGTTCCTTAAGATAATACCCTTCAACAATCTGTTCTTTTCGATAGTGATCTATGATGTCCCCAATGCTGTTAAAATAAAAATTACTAACATTGACATAATTTGTCTTATAAAAAAATGCAGATCTTGAAAATACACAAAGACCCTGTTAGCAAGGATTATGTATTTGCAAGTGTTTTCAAAAGCATATAACCCAAATACATCAATATATATGATTATAATAGTCACATTATTTTAGAAAAGCAAGAATTCATTTACAGGTCAGAATACCAGAGTCAGAGATCCCAATTTTGCATACACATACTCAAAGAGTTAGTATAAGTAAGGAAAGAATAAAAGTCTACCTTTTTTTTTTTTTTTAAAGAGTGTTTCTGAGGAATTGAGAAAGAACTGATAGAGAAATGGCATTTATATAGCAAGTTCAGGTAGATTTTAAGAATTTTTATCATCAAAACACACATTCTGCTTTCAAACAATCAGATGAAGTTAGATAATAAAACACATTAACAGCAAGTAAAAGCAGAAACAAACAGAAGACCAGGAGCTAATTTTACATGTAGGATTATCGCTACCCCAGGGAAAGCTTATTGATGAATTTGATAAATAATGCTATAAAATAGTCTTACTATCTGGGAAATTTTACTAAAATGAAATTAAAATGACATTATATATTTTAACATGTATTTTGGCATGGCATAATGAGTTTTCCAATATAAAAGTGTTTCTGTATAATCGGTAGGCCATTTTATTGTCCTGAATATTTAAATCCTAGACTTTTAAACTTCCCTTTAATATACCGGAGGAATGGCTATTTTAGGGACAGATAGGAAACATTTCTCAAAACAGATCTTGTTTAACCTTCCACTTGATTTTTTCCACAGTTCTTCTATTGATGGAACTGAAATATATGTTTTATTCTTTAGAGATACATATGTGTATATACACACACGCACACCCCTCTCTCCAAAGATACACACATATACATACATATATATGTCTCCAAAGATAAAATGTCTTTGCTATACTACAAAATTAATTTAAAGCAAATATAATGTTAAAAATAGCAAAACAGAAGACTTGAAAAGATAAATGAAAAAAAGTATGAATGGATATGAACTAAATACCAGAGGCAGCATTTCACACAAGGGGGAGGGGCGCAAAATGAGACAAGTAAAAAGGTATTCACATTAAAAAAGACAAGGAGGGTTGTAAGTGTTTAAAGGAAAAATGTAATACCACATATAAATCCAAAAATGTTAAAAGAAAAAAGAAAATCGGAAAAGAAGACATTTGAAGACAGATACCACCACAGAGATAACTATGTGTTTCAAAGCAAAAAGCATTAAATCTATAAAAAACAATAAATATCAAAGGTTTCTGACTCAGTAACTGTAAAATGCAACTGATCCAGTGGAGCATCTCAGCATTACAATATAATTCTTGTCCATGAGCTGAAAGAATAAGATACTGTTGTGGAATACAGTTCAGACTGCCCAAGAGCAAATTTAAAAGTATGTGACAACCAATCAGATATATTTTTACCAATGAGCTGGACTTTCAAGATGTTTTTTTAAAAAAATTACTTTAGTTCATATTCTACCCGGATATACCTAAAGAAACAGTCAAGGGAGATACAACAACCCAGAATTTCCTAGGCATTCCATGAAAGTTTTAAATACAAAACCAGATAGATTTACATCTCAGAAAACTAAAACATGTCCACTATACATCTGTGAAATAAACGTGAGTTTCTAGAGATACTATATCCGATACTTTCATTTTAGTAATATACTTAATAAATAAAACCATGTCTCTCCTTAAACGTTCAAGCTCCTAGATAAATGTTAGTAATCTTCAAGGTCTGACCAAAATCCTTCCTCCCTCTCCCTTCTCATCACTACCTCAACTGCTCTCTTTCCACTGAGTCTCCTGTATCTATGTGTACAGCCCTGAACTCATCAGTCAGCCAACCATCTGTTCTCATAGACTTGTACCTCATATATCTTTTCTTTAATTTTATATGCATGGGGTCTGTACAATATATTTCAAAAAGTAAGTTAGTTAATAAATGTTTGCTGAATTATACTTGCCGTTAAATGCTTCTCCTGCTTTTCTAAAAGTTTTAATATAGGAATGTTAAAGTTATGTCTCAACAAAGCAATTTCTAAATGAAACACACTTAAGTACTACCTCTTTTTACCAAAAGACTAATGTAGAATTAATGCGGAGAAAAGACAGTACAGTGTGGCTCTGTTACATAGATTTATTGAATAATCCAACTTAACACTTACATATCTAAACAGTAAGTGTTAATCACAAAGGTGTATGTTTTTAAGTTCATTTATTTTTTCTTAGTAATCTCTACACCCAATGTGAGGCTTGAACTCACAACCCTGAGACAAAGAGTCGCATGCTCTTCTTAACTGAGTCAGCCAAACACCCCACAAAGGTTTATCTTCTAAGATTTACTTTATTATTGACACTAATGCTGTAATGGAATATATTTCCATGCTGAAATATATATTTCCAAACAACTGTAAAACTGCCTTTTTCCAGGCATCAGATTTACATAATTCTAGCTTTCTTTGAAAAAAATTTTTAACATTAATACTAGAAACAACAATACTCCTGAACTTTATCAAATGAACTTATCTATAAAAAAAAAAAAAATTGTGGGTGGGGGAGCACCTGGGTGACTCAGTTGGTTAAGCATCAGACTCTTGGTTTCAGCTCAGATTATGATCTCATGGGTCGTGAGATCAAGCCCCACATTGGGCATCACGCTCGGTGGGGAGTCTGCTTGAAAGATTCTCTCCCTCTGCCCCTCCCCCAGCTCACACTTGCTCTCTAAAATAAATAAATGTCTTTTTTAAAAAAAGAAAAAAATTGGGGGGAATGATCACAGCCCATTAAATTAACATGCATTTAAAAATTTTTAAGTCTTCATTTTATAAGCAGACTAATAATTTTGCAATAATTTAGAAAGAAATATACTTCAAATACTTCTTTCTTCCTGCTTCATTCTGGTCTTTATCAATAAAAAAGTCAACCTTTATATATTTTACAGACTGCTTCCATTTTGTAGGAAGAATTTTCATCTTGCAGAATGTGTATCATAAGGAAGTTTAAGTCAGTAAACAAACTTCCCCGAAAATAAATCTATGTAAATTATTTTATCTTTAAAAGTTTCCAGATAGACATTTATCAATTCAGTTAAGAATATATGTTTTCAATTTACAGTTTTATATATTCCAAGTCCCTAGAAAACTGGAAAATGGGAAAAAGTAATTTACCTTCATAAAGAGCTCAAATTGCAGCTAGCTAGATTTTCAGTGAGGATGTCTAGATTGGGCTATTAATGTAGAAACCACTCACGCAGCTTTTCTGTATGACATGTGCAAAAGGATCCAAATGTCTAGACTCGTATCTTCCACTTGATGTCTCATAACTGTTCATGGGCCTTCTGGCAAGCAATTACAACTTGGTTTTTTTGTTTCATTTTCTAAGGTAAACCGATTGCTGGACCTCTATACCCTCAAAAGTCAAGCTGGAATTAAGAGAAATTCTAAACGGGATGGCAAATACTGCTGTGGTATTTAAGGGATTAAATTAAGCAAATGCCATCATTTTAGTTTATGAAAGCCTCCAAAAGAGGAAGACAATGCCACTCTAGAGTTATCTAGTATGGGAAATTCTTTACATTTGGGGGAAAAAATGAAAGATTTCTTTCTAATATACAGGAAGAAAAAAAAAAAGCTGAGATTCTATCATATGGTTTCTCTATTAGCTTATTTTTCTGCTCCAGTGACTAAGTTCATTTTGAGCTTTGGGATAAGCAACAAGTTTACTATAATTTTTAAAATGAGAAGTAGGAACCAATAATTACAAATAAGAAATATCAACTTGAGAACAACCCAGTTACATGGGTAACATTTGTAATAAGTCTCTGTTTACTCTTTAAGAACTTCTTCTTCCTATTAAAATGTCTTGGGGTGCCTGGGTGCCTCAGGAGGTTAAGCATCTGGCTTTGACTCAGGTCATGATCCCAGGGTCCTGGGATTGAGCCCTGCATCGGCTCCCCACTCTCCCTCTGCCTACTGCTCTCCCTGCTTGTACTCTCTGTCAAATAAATAAATAAAATCTTGAAAAAAAAATAAAATAAAATGTCTCACTAATAAAATAACATATTTTCTTTTTCTTAAAACAAATGTTTTGCTATCCTATAGTTAAAGACTTAGCAAATTTGCTATAAACAGTCTGCATATAATCAACAAACATATAAATTATCTTGGTAGAAAACAAATTATAAGTTATTAACTTATATTCATGTTTGACACTATCTGAAGAATCCTTGGACATGACTACTACTAAATTATATTAAAGGCCTTATAATTTTAAATTCTAAAGAGTCAGGCACTTTTATACAATTTTGAATCTGATGTACGTTATTGAAATTTCAGCTATTTTTGCCAAAAGTAAAAGGTAACTAAAATTTCTCACAACTCACCTGTTATAATATCGGCCTCCCATCATAAACTGATTGTTTGGTGTTGGACATATTTTAAATCGCTGAATATTTTCGTTGGTCCGAAAGTAAAGTGAATAGTCACCAGGAGTATTATCTGAGGGCCTCACAAGAAAACTGCATACTTGGCCAACTGTAAAAATTAAGCTGTTAGTTTTATTTCCTAATTATCAAATAAAAAAGAAATAGTGTTAAGTAACCTAATTATAAAGTACATTTAAAAGTCATAAACATATGTAAATTTTCACCAGGAACTTGTCTTATAATAAAAACAATTTTAATACATCTTTATGCTTTCTAGTTTATGAGTCACAACCATTCATGATGTTGCATGTGTGTATTACATAAAAATAAGTCTGCAGCAGTGATTTCTGGTTAATAATGTCTCTACCTGTCATGACTTCGGAAGAATAACCTAACCACAGGTATAGAGGACACTGGCTAAAATGGGTACATTCTATTTGTAAATCCTCTTAATAAGAAGAGTTGAAAAAAGTTAAAGTAAATTTTGTTTAGGCATACTCTACATTTAATCAATGCTTCTGATTAAACATTAAAAAGTAATAACTGTAATAAAAGAGTACCAATGCTTACAAAGGTAGATTCAAAAATGAAATATGTGTGTACCTTATCAAAATCAATACATGTACACCACCTTTCATTTAATAGGTAAGTACCTGGAAAGTCATATAGAAACAAATTATCATATATTAAATGTTTTCACACTAATTTTAGAGAAGGCTTTTTGATATCTTCAATTGGCAGTGACTCTTAACACCAAAATGGTTTGTTTTTCCTCTTCCTTAAGTCCTAATGACATAGAAAAGATCAGAACTTGACTGCTTTTAGGAAAACACACTGAACACTTAGAATATCAGATGCAATTTTTATGTAAATTACTACGAGTTCCAATCATCTAGCCAAAGCACTTACTAACAAGTAATTTCATGTTTAATACAAAGAATAGGAATTCATGCAAAACTGTGCATGCAAGTGCTTATGTGTGCTTTTCAGGGGAGAAAATCACCAGATTCTTCAAAGAGCACATGACCCAAAGAAAATAAAAAGTAACATAGAGAAATTAAGTTTAGCCCCTTTCAACTTGAAATGCATTAAACAAGAATGAGTGCCTCAAGTATTTGGTGGTCCAAGTTCAAAAATATAAACTTCTTTTCAAAATTCAGTAAATTCACTAAAATAAATATTTTGGTCCCACCCTCAAAGCTGATAGCATGTCATCTTGGTTGAGCATCTGGTCTCTATTACTACCATTTGCATCATGATGTTCCTTATTTTTAACCTACTTAGTCTACATCCTCACAATAAAATTGAACACTTCTAAAACTCCCTTAAATCTTTCAAAAGAGCCAAGTATTTATTACATTAAACTCCAATGCCTACAGTTCAAAACAGTAATTCAGAAAACATCTTTAATAATCAGTAATTTACTCACCATATACAAAAACTATCAAACACTGGTTGTTTTTAAAGAACTAAGATTTCTACATTACAGATTATGGCTTAAACTTGTGTCAAATCCTTATTATGTATGGTTTACGAAAAAGATTCTTAGTTAAATTATTTCTGTCTTAAATGTTAGGATAAATGATGACAGGATGGTTTTTAGTTTAAATAATAAATCCACAATACAAATCAATTTTTACTTTGCGTATCTCTATAAAAACTTTTAAGAAATGTTAAAATGGGCGCCTGGGTGGCTCAGTTGGTTAAGCGACTGCCTTCAGCTCAGGTCATGATCCTGGAGTCCCGGGATCGAGTCCCACATCGGGCTCCCTGCTCAGCAGGAAGTCTGCTTCTCCCTCTGATGCTCCCCCCTCTCATGCTCTCTCTGTCTCTATCTCATTCTCTCTCAAATAAATAAATAAAATCTTAAAAAAAAAAAAAAAAAAAGAATATATTTTAAATAAGGCCCAATTCTATAATTTCACAACTGCACAAAGATAAATGCTAGAACATTTCCTGCATCCGAACAGCAAAAAAATAAAAACTACACAATATTATTCTAAATATCGATAATAAATTACGGCTTTTATATAACAGAAGCTTATGGTCATTCAAAAGAATGAAAACTTATATAAGCAGATATAGAATGATCTCCCAAAATATATCCTAACATGAAAAAAGTATGTTGCATGTTCCTATGAGTGTGCGTGTGTAGGGGTATGTTTAGGGGCAAGGAAGGGAGATATACACAGACACTGAAAACTTATAAAAATACAGGAAAAAAACTCAAATCTGGTGCTGCTTGCAGGGAAGAGAACAGAACTGGGACAGAAAGAAACACACTTCACTGAATTTTATACTGCATGTATGTGTTCAACTAAAAAACACCAGATAACAAATATAGCAGTTTCTCTGTGGTATGCAAGAATTTACAGTATGTTTAAATATCAAATGAGTGCTAAAGGCAAAATGGATGATAAATGGTCTGTTTTTAAATAAAGAATGAATATACAAGTACCTGTCATTAGTAAATTATAAGCTTCTTGTTTGGAAATTTTCCCATGGAACCATCTTAAAAAGAGAACAAATTAAATATGTAAATCTGAAGTCCTTTTTGCTGTTATACAATCAAAACTAAACAACCAGCACAAGTTTAATTCAAGCTGATATAATGAAATAAAAGCAAATACAACTGATCAAATTATCTCATCCCTTTTACATTTATGTTATTGTACTTTCTAAACATACATAATTTCAACAAAATATAGAAAAATAAGGGACTGATATGAACTATAACTTCCATATTAATTAACAATACAAAGACAGTAATGATTTTAATTCTGATAATGAGAAGCTGTTACATGTTTACACCATAGCTAGTGTTCTCTTTTCTTTGTATTAGGAGGGAAGGGTAGTACAGGTAGAGCCCACTACAGAATTATCCAGAAAAAAAAAGTAAATGAATTTTCCTCACATTACTCTCAAAATGAACTTTCCCTATAATAGGAGGTAAATTCTCTCTTGAAAGAAAATGGAATGGCTGATTAATACTTTCCTTAAAGTCAGAAAGTAAGACTGAGTGGTGACAGAGTAGGTATCAGCATCAAGGACTGAAATAAAAGGACTCAGCATTCCTAATTCTATTTGAGCTAATGCCATAACAAATTAGATGGCTAGAGTATTTTAGTTTCTGTATACTTAAAATAAGCATTTAGAAATTATTATAAATGGCATTATAGTCAAGATCCACTGCATTTAATAAAGTATTTAAATTTTACCTTAGAATAAAATGACCTGATTTTAAAAACTATTAGTAATTAAATTTCTTAAAATCTCCTCTCATTTACCTGAAGGACAATTATCTATCTTGCTGATTAACACCTCTTAATACCAGCCTGACAACTCCAGATCATCCCTCCATCACTTTGCCACAAATTCTTGGGATCTACTCTATTAGTTTTAATAGTGGCTTAAAAACAACTTGGAAAGTAAAAGTACTACAAGACTAAAACAAAAAAAAAAAAGCAAGACCCATCCATACACCGCCTACAAGAGACTCACTTCAGACTTAAAGACACATGCGGACTCAAAGTGAAGGGACGAAGAAACATTTACCAGGCAAACGGAAGTGAAAAGAAAGCTGGGGTAGCAGTACTTATATCAGACAAAATAGGCTTTAAAAACAAAGACTGTGACAAGAGAAAAGAAGGACATTATAAAATGATAAAAGGAACAATCCAACAAGAGGATATAACAATTACAAATATCTATGCACCCAACATGGGAGCACCTAAATACACAGAGCAGCTATTAACAGACATAAAGGAAGAAATTGACAGGAATACAGTAACAGTAGGAGACAAACATCCCACTTACATCAATGGATGGATCATCCAGACAAAAAAAATCCAACAAGGAAAAAGTGGTTTTGAATGACACATTACACTAGATGGAACAGATATATATACAGAACACTGCACCCCAAAACAATGAACACATATTCTTTTCAAGGGCACACCTTATTTAGAATTTGTAATCTGATATAGGTAGTGGGAAGACTTCACACTAATACAATCAACAAGGTACGGCCTCACTCATGGAGCCTATTTTACAGTTACACAGCTACATAGAACAATAAGGAAAATGAACCCAGAAAACATCTCATATGTTCCACCTAAGGAAGGGTGGGGAACTAAACGAGGTTTACTGAGAGTATTCAGCTTCACGTTTTTGTGTTCTAATGGTTAGAAAACAGAATAAGCAACCACTTGAGAGGCAAGTTGCGTCCATTCGTAAATTCTGACAGGATGGTAAGAAAAAAATGTTCCAGTGAAAAGAGATCAAAAGATGAAGAGTTTCTATTAAAATCATGAGTAAAATAGAATTGGGATTGAGAGTTAACATCTTCAGAAGAAAATTCATATACAAATAAATGGGGGGGGGGGGCCTGGGTGGCTCAGTCGTTAAGCGTCTGCCTTCGGCTCAGGTCATGATCTCAGGGTCCTGGGATCAAGCCCCGCATCGGGCTCCCTGCTCAGCAGAGAATCTGCTTCTCCCTTTCTCTCTCCCTCTGCCTCTCCCCACTGCTTGTGCTCTCTCTCTCAAATGAACAAATTTAAAAAAAACAAACAAACAAATGAGGGGTGAGCAGGACACTAAAAAAGATCTCCAAGGACAAAAACGAAATTAGAGTAAATTTCCCATAGGAGATTATTGCTAACAGCTAACATTTCTGAAATATGAGAAGACTGTGGCAAATAAAACATATAGTAATACCTGGTCTTTGAATTAGCCCTTACAAGATACTTAAAATCAGCCTGAAAAGATTACAAAAAGAAGGGCCTTGCAGAATCTTGTAAATATGGTAAAGAACCCTGTTGGGGCGCGTGGGTGGCTCAGTTGGTTAAGCGTCTGCCTTCAGCTCAGGTCATGATCCCAGGGTCCTGGGATCCAGCCCTACAGCTTCTCCCTTTCCCTCTGTCTGCTGCTCCTCCTGCTTATGCTCTCTCTCTCTCTCTGTCAAATGAATAAATAAAATCTTTAAAAAAAAAAAAAAAGAACCCTGATGTTGGAGAAAAGTTGTCTCTCTCTCTCTCTCTCACACATACACACACACACCAAACAAAAAAACTGAAACACAACATATCTAAAAGATGTGGTTACAAAAACAAGAAATGCTATAAATGTATCAGTAAGAAAGTAAAAAAAAATATGAGGAATCATGACATTCATAATGTTATTAATGTTCACAGAAAAGCCTTTAGTTTAGTGATAGAAGAGTTGCATATAAATAAAAGACACCTTCATTATTTAAAAATAAGACTATCAATAGATCCTAAAGAAAATATTAACAATATCAGTTCCTGAGCAAATAAAAACAATTCTTAGGACAGCCCCAAAAGTAGCAGTTTTCTTTTAAAATAAATTTTGGCCTAAGTTTTCCAATTTGTAGGTTTATAACGTATTTTCTTTTTCCTTTTAGTAATTAACACAAACTCACATTTTGCCTTCATGTGGATCTTCTTCCCGGCCCTAAAGGGTAAGACATTAAGACAGTATTTTATATAATTTTAACTACTAATCTATTTTTATTAAAATTAATAAAAATCATATCTTCAAACACATCTCTGCCCTGTCCCTCATATTTACTTATGCATATACAAGAAAAGATGTATCAGTTCAAGAAACGTCTTTCTAAAACTCTCTCCCTTACTGTTACTACTCTTCTCCTCTTGTTGTGATTACTGTAATTCAGGCCCTTTTCCTCCCTTTTCTCAAACTATTACCACAGCCCAGTGAGTTTAATTACCTCTGTGCCCTGTCCCACCCCATCACTTCACCATTCCAATCTGGACTCATCATTTTCAACTGCAACTTTCTCCTGCGCTAAGAAACACCAAACAAAACAAAAAGAAACAAAATTTAAAAACCAAACCTTTATAATACCTCTCTGCTCCCTACAAATTCCTCCTTTGATAAAATCTAAATCCTTTTTCATATCACTCAAGTCTACATTTCCTATCTAGTACTACCAATTCTCTTTAGGTATCTATACAATATACCCACATAACTACCAGTTTGCTTATCTATATTCTCAACACCACTGCCTTGTTCTTTTTAACTCAGAATGTCCTTTCCACTCACTGCTTCCTACCTGTTTGTTAAACCTAAACTATCCAGACAGGATCTTCTTCAAATACCAGTCCTCAGTAAAATACTGAGTCCCTAAAACATAAATACAAAATTCTACTTTGAATAGAAAAGACATCCTTCTTTTATCATCTTTTGAACTTTACCTTACTCTATTTGGCATGCCTATTATTTAAGACACACCGGTGTTATTCATTCCTTAATAGTGGCCGTAAGCACCTTAAGATCTTAACTTTTCTTTGTTAACACCCAACCACCACCATAACCACTAGCACAATGCTGGGCATAAAATTTTCACTGAATATTTATTGAACTGTACTCCTAGTGCCCAGCAAAACTGGGTACCTGGCACCAGGTTTTCACTGAATAATGAAGAAAAATGGTCTATCTATACATGGATTTACCTCTCTCAATTTGTTCCTTACTCATCAAATACCTAACCAAACTAAAATCAAACACCCACTGAATGTCTACTATAAAACAAAGCAGTATGCTAAAAAAAAAAAAAAAATTTACACAAAAACAAAATGCATCATTGCCCAAAAAGAGCTAATCTCTACAGAACAGGTTTACACCATAAACTAATTTTATACAATGTAATAAAATACAGAATTAACAAGGTGCTATAGAAACACAAGAGGAAACAATTTAGCCTAAGAAAGCCATAAATCCTCTGTGAAAACAGGGACAGCATCTGAGCTGAATTGATAAAGATGAATTAAATTTTACATGGTAGTAGTCTAGCAGGGCAGGAGTGTCAGGAAAGTGTAGGCATAAAGAAATTCATTCAACAAACATTTGCTGAATGCTTACTAATGTCAGACACTATTCTATGCTATGGGGATACATCACTGAATCAGAGACAAAAATCCTCACAGAGCTTACATTCTAGATTTAAGGCATAAAAGTATAAATGTACTTGGAGAACAGTAATTAGAATTTCAGAGTGGGAAAATCCTTAAATCCAACCACCAACCTAATGTCTGAAATCTAGACAATCTCCAAATGGCTTTTCAAGCTACAAGGAATCACTAGGCTCCAAAGAAGATCAGTATGAAAACTTAAGTATTAGAGTAAAAATTGTTTATTAATTCTAACTTGGAACTATTACACTATTAATTGAAAGTATTACTATATTCCTTTTTAGCAGCCACATCACATTGTTCAGTTCATACTGACTTGTTAACTTGTTCTTTTATTTTTTTTCCCTTTATTGATGTTAGGTCATGTGTCCTTATGTTAAATTGGGCTTTTTCCCCCCCTGTACTCATTGGATAACTTTCACTTTTCTTCTTGAAGTTTATCTTATTAAATTTGACCCAGAATCTCAAGAGCTGGAGAAAGGTTAAACTATACTCTAAATCCTTTAAATAATCAGAAAAACGGGGGCAGGGGGTTATAGCGGGGAGGAAAAAAAATCCAACATAAAAAAGTTTTACTGTAGTAAAACCAACACAGTAAGATTCTTCAGTTTGAACACTTCTGGCCTATATGAAATAAACATCTCTCCCTACTGTAAAATACCAAACACTAATCTAGGAATTAGGAGTTCTAATCCCAGCTCTTCCACTAAGTAACTATGTGTATACAATGTATCATACCATTTCCTGAACAGCCCTCCACTTTTCCTCAGTATGTTTTACTTCTACATATCAAGATCTATTAATCAAGAGAATTAATAACAAAGAAAAATATTCCCCACTGCTATCTTCCCGGAAAATAATCAAAGCACAGGTTTCAGAATATTACCAAGTTCGTGACATAATTTAAAAACAGTAGCTCTGAGGGTTGTGAAAGATAAAAGGAAACCATTCCATCACAAAACAAATCCAAATCCAAAGGGGAAAGATGAACTCCAAAACTGTAATATGTTTGATAAGATTCAGTGATACTGAGTATTATCTCTGAAATGCAAATGCTGCTTGAATGCGGCCCTGCTATCAAAAAACCGCACAATTATCTATACTGTGTGACAAGACGACTGATGACTGCATTGTGTAGCGACAACGAAAATGGGAATACTGGAAATGCAGAAATGTGATAATATATGTGTAATATAACTATGTTTTTCCAAGGTTACTAGAAAATTGTACATATATTTGGGAGATAAAGATTCTGAAAGCAAACATGTGCAACCCTATTTGATTCAGATTCCATGATCATTTTTTCATAGCCTCATTTATGAGGAAAACCACTAAGAAGACAAAAAGAGATACAAATAAGCACAAATGTTAATTTTTTTTAGTTCTTAGGAACTCATGAAAACTTTCTGGAAAAATAAACTTTCAGAAAATCAATAGTTAAAGAATCAAACATGCTAGCTTAGTTATGCTCTTTACAAATAAATAACATCTACTACAGTAAACACATTTTAATGAAAAAATTCCTTGTACTTAAGAATTGAGGTTTTTAATTAAAAAAAAAGTTTCATTACTAATTTCGCCTGATTATGGAAAAGTTCCAAAAATGTACAAAATATTTAAAATTCTGACAGTGAGAGGAAAAGAACAAAACTTACCACCTCTTCCACTAGGTCTTCAACAATAAGGCCCTGTTCGTCTGTTCTTAGATTTGTAACCCACATCCATCCATCTTCTAATTCATTATGAACAATAAACATATCTCCTTTTAGGAAACTGAAAATAGCAATTATGAAGTTATTAAAATTGAATTAAAATTTTAAACATGGAAATTTGAGTAATCATGTGCCATACTACAGAGATAATATGGTATTGGAAAATATAAGAAATTAAACTCATATACCCTGGATTTTTGTCCTGTTTCTGGCATCACCTAAATATAAAACTCTGAAGACACTTAACAATCTGAATCTTATTTCTTCATGTGTAAAATGGATTTAATAATGGTATCTGCACTATCTACATTATTGGATTACTCTTAAATTCAAATTAGAATCTGTATAAACAGTAATTATATATGTATTATAGGCTTTAGGATAAAACTCCAAGAAAAGTGAACTTAAAAATTTAAGCTTCCATGTAATTACTCTTTCAGATGTAGGTTAGATATAAAATCATAATATAATTAACTCATTACACATACACAAGATACAGTTACTTTAGAAAAACTTTATTTTAAATAAGCACAATAAGCCTTATCAGCAGATGTTTATGAGAATTAACATTTTTCTCATAAAAAACATTAATGTTCATTTAATTCACTTAGACATCCATGATATAACATAGCATTCTTTCTCTGAAGTGGTATCAAAGGATAGGAGAATGTATGCATGTTTTTTCTGTTAACAATTTCTGAGTAGAGAGATGCATACACAAACTAGTTTCTTTTCCTTAGAATCTATATGTTTTCAACCTCCATAAAATCACAGGAGGAGTAAGTTAGTCTTATATTGATGCCATTTTACAACAGCAGTAATTCATTGAACTTTTCGTTTTAGGCCTGAATGAATGCCTCCCAGTGTTCAAAGTTTCAAGATTGATTGCCTGCTGCTACTGACCCTATCTCTAGATCCACATCTATCGCATATTTTTTGTTTCCTTTCAGTCTAAATTTTCACAAAGTTCCATTAAGTAAATCTCTTCTCATACTTTGAAAACTGTTTTTCTCCAGAGTATCTCAAGCTTTACTGTTTCTTGGACAAGTTCAAGACTAAAAAACTTATACACAACACTTGAGATGAATTCTATTTAGATGAGCACGTAATACTGCATTCTATCTTGATTCGACAACCGTTGTTAACTGCGACCATATTTCACTAGCTGACTGGCAGCAGACATTACTACTTAACCAAATAAATTACTCCTTTCTAGAACCAATCTCCTAAATAACTACATTTAAAAAAAAATTATGAGTAAAAGAGGAGTACATATGGACAAAAATATAGAAATGAGAGTGACAAGTTTCATTTCTTGGTCAAAAGCAGTCGTAAGAGAATTTTTTTTATTAAATTTTGACTTCTGTTGTTGCTAGAACACTAAATATATGGTGCAAAATGAAAAAAAATTTAAAATAAAGAGCTTATTACTAACACAAACAATATAATCAAAGATTCTTTATTTTGCATTTTTTCCCCAAAAGAGTTAAAATGCCTTATTAAATCTCATTAATCTTCAGATGTTTTTATCTTAAAAAAAACAAAACAAAACTTCAAAGATACATACAAATTTTTAAGGACTCATACATTCGCATATATTTATATGATCAAATTAAAATTTATATATTCCAATTCTTGTTTAAATTTTCATCTTCCTAGACCAGTAGTTGTCAGTTTTGAAGGTCTCTCAGGACTCCTTTATATATTTAAAAACTGATACCCTAAAAGGTTTTTATTTATATGAATTATATCTATTAATATTTACCATGTTAGAATTTAAAATATGTTTTAAGTGTTTACTAATTTCTTAAAAAATAATACACCCCATCACACAGTAACATAAAGAATATAAAAAATTATTATTTTTACAAGTTTTGTGAGAATATTATTGTTTTACATTTTTTGTAAATCTCAACATCTGGCTTAACTGCACACTGCTAGATTCTTCTCTTTCTCTATTCAATCTGTTGTTTTAAGTTTTTTTTTTGTTTGAAGTATATGAAGAAAAATTTGGCTTCACAAAAATATGTAGTTGTGAAAGGAATGAGTATTTAAATGGCCTCTCAGATAATTATAGATATTCTATGATATTACACCAAAAACTCAACAATTGGTACTTGAAGGTTAGTTGTAATATGGAATCTAAAACACCATCAATGAACTTTCTGTACCCCATTTCAGTAATATCTATTTGTCAATCTTGTGCTTTGAATGGACCTTTACCCAGGCATAATTCTTTAACAGCATGCATCGATCATTTAGAAAATACTGGTTCACTGAGCTATGCAGATCATCCAGATGTAAATTCACCTTACACAATCAAAACATCACATTCTTTAATATCACCACCAATCTCATCAGAAAAATCAGGAAGTATGTGGGAAGCTGTCAAACTCCTGACGGCAGATACAGGGTTTCCAAAATTCTCATTTTTGCTTGCAAGCTCAAATTTTGTCATTGGCAACAAATACCTCCAGTTATTTCCCCTGAAGTAACGTAACAGACTCACTTAAAAAAAAAAAAAGTCAAATACTCTAGTCTGAATAACCATAGTTGGATAGTTTGCCTGTCAGTCTTAAGTACAAATGGTGTACACAAAAGCAGAAGCTAGCTCAGCTCTCAACACCGCTCTCCTCAAGACCAGGACCTGTGGTACACAGCCAAGATACTTTGCGCGTACTTCCCATTTCACCACACAGAATATTAAAAAGATTCACCAGTTTTCTTCATCACACAGAAAGATTAAAAAGATATGCATCACACTGAATGCTAAAAGGGTTGAGATTTAGTAAAATACCTTTTACAGTCTCATCAAGAAAAATTTGAAGGGAAACTGTTTTGTACTGTTTACCTCCAAGTGTGTGGCAGTGAAGAACACTGCTGCCACTGCCTTGATTTGTGCTAAGGCACTAACAGTTTTACTGCTTCTTGTTTTTGTACCATCAATGTAAATGTCACAGTGAAAAAGGCAAATTATATCTTAGTCTTATTAAGAAAACAGTTCTGCTCCCAGGGTCCTGGGATCAAGCCCCGCATCGGGCTCCCTGCTCAGCAGGAAGCCTGCTTCTCCCTCTCCCACTCCCCCTGCTAGTGTTCCCTCCCTTGCTGTGTCTCTCTCTGTCAAATAAATAAATAAAATCTTGAAAGAAAGAAAGAAGGAAGGAAGGAAGGAAGGAAGGAAGGAAGGAAGGAAGGAAGGAAGGAAGGAAGGAAGGAAGGAAGGGAAGAAAGAAAGAAAGAAAGAAAAACAGTTCTGCTCTCATGAATTCTCTAAATGGGTCTCAAGGATCCCCAAGGTTACATGGATCACACTTTGAGCACTGCTGTTCTAGACGATACAATGGGAATTTACAAGTTATTCAAAATTCCTCAATTGGTAGTTCACCACTGTTCTTCTTTACTGTATACATTTCATTCCTTCTCTTTCTTTCATTGGCCTTTCCTGCTTAGATCACAAATAAAGGTATGCCAATAAAAACTAAATGAGAAGTTGTTATTTTGTAGACAATCATATAAAAATAGAATCCTTATTCTGAGATTCCAGATATTTGAATCTTTATTTTTTAAAATACCATATTTCCAGAAATTTCAGTACCTCCCAAAGTTACTGTTTTTTAAATGTTGCTGTTGATTTTGGTGAGCTGTATTACCAGAATCAGTAAACATTTTACCAGTAGGAAACAAATTTTCTATTGCAAAGTAGCTTGTAGAAAGACACTGATAATTTGATAATTATCAAACATCAGATTATATGAAAATAATAAAAACAAGTTATATATAAATCAAATTATATAAAAATAATTTTTAAAAATTATCATGTTCTGTAGTTCTATGCCACACTTAAACTATTCACCCATCATGTAAAATAGAAGTTAGTCATCATTTAAGTACAAATTACAGTTGAGACATAAATGCCATGTAGTAATAAAAATTAAAATAGAGTACAGAATATAACAATTATCCTTACTTTGTCAGAGACAGTCTAATAAAATCTGAATTTATTTCACCTGTCATCTTCACTGTGGCCACTCTGATCCAAATCCATATTCTGAACAAATAAGCCAAACACAGGAGTACAGGAACGATGAACTCAATATTAAAGGTACTTTCACCCTGCTGCATGCTATTTCCTCAAAGTCCAAGACCTTCCCAGTCCAAGAGTGGTAAGTTTTCGAAGTCTGTCAAATGCCTATTTCAAATGCCTATAAATGAGAATACATTCTAAAATACCTTATTTCATCAGTGTCTGGAACCTTTGTGTAAGGTAGAATGGCTCGAACACGCCTTCTATCTTCTACTGGCTAGGAATCATAAGAAAAGAAAAAAGATTTACAAAAGATAAATAATCTTTTTATGTCAAAGTCAAATCAGGTATATCCACATAAAGTTCAAACCAACAAAAATCCTCATTATGAACACAGGATCATTCAAATCGTTTTTAGTTTTTAGTAAGGTTTTAAATACTCAAAGCCTAGAAATATTGTCTTATTTCTGGTTTTTTTTTTATATAGAAATTATTTTAACTGTATAACCAATGTTTTTACCAAGTAATATGAGTAACCATTTAATTTTAAATGAACTACATGGAACATATAAATTAATCTTTCTCTGATGATGTAGAAGGCGTTTCAGAATCCTGCAGCAACTGATTAGCACTATGCTATCAGTCATTACTGCTCATTCACTTAAAAATATTTGTTAAGCTATCACCATACAGTATTATAAAAAAAAAAAAAATCTAGCACCTTAAATACAAAATTACTGAAAAAAATTTTTTGAAGACGATATCAGTTTTGCTGACAGTACAATCAGAATTAAAATTTAAAACAACAAATATTTCTTGATTTATAATAAATACCATAAGAAACTGAGTAAGAGCTAACCTCATAGTAAAGTGAAATAATAAATTTCTGAAAAATATTTTTATTTAAGTTTTACTTGCCTCTGGTGGTGCAACTGGATAAAGCAATTTTTCTCCTTTAAGCAAACAGGAAACATGACTGTAATAACCTATTAAGTCTGACAGTGAAGAAAAACGTCTTCCACCAATGTAGTAATCTCCACACATAGCAATAATCCTATTTGTACACGAAAAAAATACGGTATAACAAAGACCTTTAGAGCCAATTTTGAACACCAAGTTCTAAAGAAATTAAACTCCCTAATTTTCATACTCGTTTCCTTTACTATATCCTTGTATTAAAATACCACTTATTAATATCCGCCAATGCAAATTTACCTGAGGTTATTTCTTCTAAAAATATATATGCATACATGTGATAGATATAAAATACATATCTGACTTACAAACCCCATTACATTCTTCATTGCAATATTTATAAGTTTATCTTCAGATACTCTGCTCACTTTTCATATTTAAGACTAAATAGCAATATTAGTAAGTTTTCTCTGGCTAAAAGTAGCTTACAGATCTCAAAATATTTAGAGTATTATAATAATTTCACATTCGACGTGTGGTATAAAGTACTCTTAAAACTTATTTTAAAATGTGAAAGTCAAGAACATACAAACATTTTATCAGTTAACATTACAGGCAAAAATGATTTTTTTCAATGTCTCCCATAAAAATGAAATTGAAGACAATAATATAGGTATGTGTATTTATGTAGACTTTGAAATCTGTACTTGAAAATCTACATACCTTTGACATGAATGTTTGCAAAGAATTTCAGAACAGTGAAGCAAAAATGAATTAAAGGGCACACATCTTTACTCTTTGTTTCCTATATTTTGTTACTCTGTAGTCTAAAAATACACATTTCCTTTATTTCTGCTTTACCAAAGTTTCTTCATAATTCTTTATACTTTAAAAGTGATCATTATATTTGAGATTAGCACAATGCCCAATTATATTGTTTTTAAACAAAAAAAGCATGCATTCAGTATCTACTCTATAATCATCTGATTAAATCACATAATTGAAAACTGAAAATCACTTACCCCATCACTTAAATATCACTGAAACATTCACCTTTATTAAAGCAGGTGTATTTAAGAACACTACGGCAAAGTAACTATATTATTTAGCCTCATATTAGAAATAAAGACTTACCTAAAATGGTTGACAACATTTGTCTGGCTAAGAAATGAAAGTACAAAGGATCCTGGCCTCCGATCACTCTCTCTTATAAGGTAACTGCCCGACTTCCCTGCCTGCCTTAGGCGTTCTTCTGCTATAGTTCTATCAAGTTTTCCATGATACCACCTAAGGGAAAAAAGTTGTGATTAGAATACAAATAGCAACCATAAAATTAATAGTGGTAGTTGAGAAACTTAATAATAGAGGTTTTAAATACCTAAATGTAAACATTTACCTTTTACTTTTGATAGGTTATTCCAATTTTAACTCAATTATTTTTAACTTCTCAGTCTCTCAGAAAAAAATTCATTTATTCAGTTTTTAATTTGTTCTATAAACTCAGGGCTAATCATCTCACATATGAACCTCTTCCATTTCTGTCCATCTTTCTACCTCCAGGATTGTCTACCTGGTCAAGATATAAACACTTATTACAATCAAATCTTTATTTAGAAAAATAAGAATACGATGGACAAATGGAAACAATTAATTACTACCTTTCTATATACTAAAGAACCTAAGTATATCACTTGACATAGCAAGCAAGGCACATGGTACCTGTGAGAAAATAAAACTTTATTCCATTTCAGTGTCTGTGCCCTAGAACAGGAAAATAGAATGACACTGTCCAAAGACTACTATTCTAATTTCCTATTTCAACATGACACTGATTATTCCCTTTGGTCTTAAAATGATTTACTCCATAACCACACATCTGATCTTAATCCTCAAATTTATTTAACAAACATGTGGGTAATAAATAATACCTTTTTCCCTTTAATTTTCCTACTCTCAATTTAAATATGTTCTACCTACCATACTACCAGATAATCTGCTTAAATGACTGGCAATAATTCCAGCATCACCCATGCTACCAATTTATGCCTATAAAAGACTCATGGATTGATATAAACAGAAGCATAATTAGAAACATATTGGAATTTTCACATGGCCATGGTAATAGTTCTACAAAGTAACTGTTATGAAATATTTTTACACCTTCAATATGTTAGTCATCCGAACTCACCCTTGATACTTGTAGTCTCTCTTGAAACACTCAGAGTAAAACGATAAAACATTCATATTGCATTGATGTATTTAATATCTAGCCATAAGTCAATAGTTAAAACTATTACAGTCCTATGACTATTTTTGTAATACTCCTATTTTTGTAAACTTGCTGTGAGGAAAGCTAACTATTCTTGACTCATTAGTTTATTAAAAAAAAAAAAAAAACTTAAAAGAATTTTCAATTTTCTTTTAAAAACCAACCCACTCTAAAACTAATGATGTAATGTATGGGGATTAACATAACAATAAAAAAATTTAAAAAAAAAAAAAAAAAAACCAACCCACTTATTTGAAGTCTGTGCATAAGACTGAAATGAAATAATGAAAAAAATTACAAAGCTTCGTCTTAATAGGAAAAACATAATTATAAACAGTATTAGAGGAAGAAGGCAAAGAACAATCAACACTGCTTTCTTCTAAAATTCTAATCTCAGTTCAACCATTATATTTAAGGCTACTGACAAGTACATTTAACTTTCAAGAACTGTTTTCTCTTTTTTTAAATCTAAAAGGAAAAGTTTAGACTAATGATGATTAAAAGTTCCTTGAAGAGCTAAAATTTAACCACATACGATCAGGACAAAGTTTACTTAGAGAGACTCCCAGGTGGCTCAGTAGGTTGTGTCTGCCTTCAGCGCAGGTCGCAATCTCAGGGTCCTGGGATGGAGCCCCACATCAGGTTCCCTGCTCAGTGGGGAGTCTGCTTCTCCCTTTCCCTCTGCCCGGCCCCCTCCCCGCTCGTGTTTGCTCTCTCAAATAAAATCTTTAAAAAAAAAAATGAAAATAAAGAGATTTAAAAAGTCACCATTTAAAAAAAATTATTTAGAAATTTATTTAGTTGTGAAAATACATGGGACATGTCTTTACAAAATTGGTACATTCTTTATTACCTAAAGCAATGAAGCTATCCCACAGAGCAGATTTACACATTGAAGAGATAAAAATTAAAAACAATTATAAGCAAAACTCCTATTTTTATGTACTATTTGTTAAATTTCTGTTGTTTTACCCAAAATGTCAAAATTTAAAAATTTCATTTAATCTCCATCCTGTGAACCCACTACAAGATGATACACAAGGTCATGAGGTGTTACACAATTAATTACTCATTTATAATAAATACTTGCCTAGAAACTTTTACTGATATATAAAAGATATATTTGTGATTTTTTAGTTTTTAGCTCTGTACTTTCTGTAAGATTCTGGCTTTACACAGGTATTCAGTTTAAGACAGACTTTACTTTAAACAAACAACTTTGTTTTTTGAATACTAGTAATTCCCTTTATGTCAAAAGCTCATTAAGCTTCAAATACATGATGCAAAACATGTCAATTCTTTATTTTTTATTTTTATTTTTTTTTGTAATTTTTAAATAAACAAACAAAAAACAGAATCAGACCTGTAAATACAGAGAACTGATGGTTGCCAAAGGGGAGAGGAGTGGGGGGATAGGCAAAACAGGTGAAGGGGAGTAGGAGATACAGGCTGCCAGTTATGAAATGAGTAAGTCACAGGAACAAAAGGCACAGCATAATACAGTCAAATATTGTACTAGCAATCTATAGTGACAGATGGTAGCTACACTTGTGGTGAACACAGCATACTGTATAAATTTGTCAAATCACTATGTTGTATACCTGAAACTAATGTAACATTGTGTGTCAACTATAGTAAAAAAAAAAGTCAATTATTTATTATGATTATAAACTGAAATTAAGTTATCCAGTAATAGGCTGGATGAGCACATATGTAGTTGAGTCAGATCCTCTAAATGTTGAAGTTCCATTGTTAAAAGTCACTGGCTATTCTACAAAACAAAACAAAACAAAACAAACAAAACAACTGAATTATCTTAATCAAAACTCAGACTTTCTTGAATTATCTTTATTGTTAATTTGAAATTGTTAAGGTGAATCATACTAACAAGAATATTTTAAATGTATCTGACCAGCTATTTTAAAGCTATTGTTGAAACATAAAAAGCACTTCGACTAAGCTATTACAATATGCAGTCTTTATCCCATTTAAAAACTTGGAAATAAAAAGATCAGTATCATGCTTGGTAAAATAATTATTTTATTATAAATGCATATAGCATCATGAGATGTAGCTAAAACAAGTATTTTGTAAGTAGATCGCAATTCCAATGTGATATGATTTGGTTGAAGTACTTCACAGATTTATAGAACCTAAGCCCTATATCCACTGAGCACTAGTCCTTGGGTCTTTAAAATGTCTCTCAACCCTTTTTTAACCCATGAACTTTCTGATAAGCATAAAATTTCACCTACCAAGAAATTCAGAATACTTAAGTTGTTAATTTCTCACAGAGAATCATTATATATTCTATTTAATCCCAGGAGCCCAAAAAAAAAAAAAAAAAAATGCTACTTTAACTTTCTGAAATTTGTAATAAATTCATTTTATATATATAAAAAAAAATAATGTGGAATATGGCTTCTCAATACATACCCTCATACCAAAGATGTGAACTCCCCTAGAGGAGATGTGCCCCTAGTGGATATCAGTTTAAGATTCATTTAACAAAAATGCTACACTTTCTGACTGTACACATAGTCACAGTAGCAATATTACAAGGAAATGAAAAAATCTAATCATTCCCACTATTTCTTTCCAATCTTTACAATCAAAGTCTTATTATATCTTGTTAAGGGCCGTTTTGCTGGTGATTGTTTTCAAATAAGTTAAAAAGAAAAACAACAAGAAATGCAACTGAATCTAGAATACCTCTAAGGAACACAGAATAACTGGTATTGCATTGGGGTATGAGGATATTCTGAGTGCAACAGGAGATTACCCAATATCTATGGGCGCCATTACCTAAGGTAAATTTGTTACTCTGCTTATTACATTTACGGCAATTTTAACTCACAGAACGTACCTGGCACATAGTAATATTAATTTTAAAAGCATTTGTTGAATGAAGGAAGAAGTGTCAAATCATAAAGCATAATGTTGGAAAAAACTTTAGTAGTTCCAACTCCCTACCAATGTAAAAAAAAAAAATTCTTCTTTAATGTCCATAATAAGTTCTGATCTTTGAGGACTGTTAGCTAGGTCTAAAAAATATATGAAAATACTTGAGATGGACAGAGCTCAAAGAAGGATGGCCACAGTGACACCTCCTAAACTTCTTCAGAAGAGACTAAACCAACTGGTAAGATGAACACTCACCAGAAACCTCCATGACTCTGGTCAAGCCTCTACATTTTGTTACCTTATTACCATCACTTATGAAATATGGAAAACAATCCACCTCAACCTCAGAATAAATTACTTATTGTCCTGAACTCCTTCAAAGAAAAATATAAAAATGAAAAACGACTACATAGGCTCTAATTGCATAATGGTTAAGTAAAGACTCTGGAGGCACCCTGCTTTTGTTTGAATTGTAGCTCTGCCACCTGGCTGTACAAGTGTGGGCAAATGACTTAATTTCTGAGCCTCAGTTTTCTCCTCTATAAAAGGCATATAATAACAGTATCTACCTCATAGTAGGTTGGCTTGATATTATTAGATGAAATAATACATATAAAATTATATATACATATGAAAGACTACAGGACTGATTAATACAATTTCATCAATGAAAATCCCAAATTTTATGACTGTGGCCTAAAGGATGATTAATTTGTAGATCACCTAAGCCCCAATTATCTTCCTATTTTCCAGTCTTGTTTCACCTTCCAGCTAATTTTGGAAAGAGAACACAAGACACAAATCTTTGCATCTGCGAAAGCCTTATTTTTAAGAGAAAATTTCTTTTCCCAAAATTCCTTTTTGAACATTACAGATCATACATATTAAGTGGGACTAGAGATGCCAATGTATTCATAAACTAGAAATTCTTCCATTTCTCCTGGCAACTCCAGAAAAAAACCCTCAGATAGCCCCATTCTTTCTCCAGTGGATATATTCTTTGGAGGGATGACAAAGAAAGTATGCACTGGAAATACTGTGAGTTAAATTTTGCTAATATAGCACTTTAATAATTAAGTATCTAATGTTCTATTTAAGAGTAAAGTACCCCTCTTTTTCTTTTAAGGAGGTAGGGAAAAGAAAACAGGAAATTTAATAAGTAAATATATTTTTCTCAGCTAGCCTTGTAATTTTTTTGAGAAATCTTTTTTTTCCCCAGTTTTCATTTAAATTCCAGTTACTTGACATACAGTGTAATATTAGTTTCAGGTGTATAATATAGTGATTCAACACTTCCATACATCACCTGGTGTTCATCACAAGTGCACTCCTTAATCCCCATCACCTATTTCACCCATCCCACCCATCCCCAGCCCACCTCACCTCTGGCAACCATCAATTTGTTCTCTATAGTTAACAGTCTGTTTCTTGGTTTTCCTCGCTTTTTCCCCCATAATGTTCCTTTGTTTTGTTTCTTAAAGTTGAGAAAACTTACAGGCAGATACAGAGTCCCTTGATTTCAACAGAAACTACATAATCAGTTTATCTAAGATAACATACCATCCAAGATGATGCTATATATTTAAAAAGTCAACAACAGAAGAGACAAGCTGGACAAGTTGCAGGAATCATTTTACTTTTAAACATGGGATAACATGAATTGTTTATATTTATAAACTTGTATATCGGTAAAGGACTTTTGAGGAGCCTTACAGAGACTTCTGTGCTCTTTAGTTTGTCTCTCCTGACAGGAAAAATACAGAAATCTACACAATGAGAAAACCAGCTGGCGTGAATATAGACAGGCACTTCATTCAAACTATACAATTACTTACAACTAACTTGACATTCCTAAATGGAAACTGTCTACTGCAGTAGAAAACAATTAAAACAGTGTCACCATCAACACACTTCCTTTTAAAAAGGAAACTAAATTGAAGTTCCCAGTTCACTTTTACTTTCCACTATACTCTTCCTCTTAATTATGTCACTGACAGGCACCAAAGTTCTTACAGAGAAATGTATATGCAGATATCCAATTGCCAAGAAATCCCTTCTGTCACCTAAATCCCCTGGGATTCTGTGTCTGATCATACTACAAACTCTGAAAGTTTTTCTGTAATTCTCAAAGATGCTAATCAGATTTTCTTATACATGTTTGTCCTTTCTGAAATCGAACCGGTTATTTCAAGATGGTATGATATACACAAAAAATTTGCTAAAACTAGTATACATCCCGTAAAGCCCCCATATTTCCTTTCAACAGAGTTCTTACAGTCACTGAGTCTGAGTTGATAGTTAAGAAAAGTGAATGCAGAGAGATTAAAATTTGGTCACTAGTAAATTCATTTGAACAACCACTAGACTAATAAGCATAACAGGTTTAATATACCCCTATAAGGCTCCTCAAATGCCCTCTACTCCAGACCAACTACATCACTAAACTTGAGAAAAAAATGCTTATGTAAACAGTAGGTTTATGTAATGCTTATGTGTGTATGTTAGGTATCTTGAGTATATTCATGTGTTCAAGCAAATATCGTGTGTATTTAGCTATATATCTCAAATCAAATTAGCTCAATCCAAGAGTAGAAATTCTATTTCCTTTTGCTCCAAGTGCATATTTACAGAATCTGAAAAAGGTTTTAGTTCCTGGGAGTACTTCTAAAGAAAAGCACTGCCATGTGACCTACCCACCAAAAATTCAGTCTGCTGAAAGACTAATATAAAAAAGATGGAAACCAACACAATGCTTACATAGGCAAAAGTTTATATTAAAAGGCACTCAACCAAGATAGCCTCATTCTCATTACCCTTAACTCCCATTACCCTAAGTAACAGATAGGGAAGAGTAGAAAAAGCCATACCCTCTCCAAAAATGTTATGCACTAATCAAAAGTGTTGAAAGAAAAGAAAAGAAAAGAAAAGAAAAGAAAAGAAAAGAAAAGAAAAGAAAAGAAAAGAAA
>NW_022589709.1:42336759-42388915 GCF_004348235.1 Phoca vitulina
GAAAGAAAGAAAGAAAGAAAGAAAGAAAGAAAGAAAGAAAGAAAGAAAGAAAGAAAGAAAGAAAGAAAGAAAAGGAAAGGAAAAAGAAAAGGAAAAAAGAGGAAAAGAAAAGAGTTAGAAAAGAAAAAGAAAAAGCACAATAACTACTAGCAGGAGGCTAACATCAATTCCTACCTCCATCGTCATTCACTTCTATCTGTGTAATTTCATTCCTCAAAAACTCCCAATTCTTATGGTTGAGTTTTTCTTAGAACTTCAACAATTACAGTGTCATAACAGTAACTGAGCTCATGAAAAACAACAGGAGGAAATGACTTGTGGCCACCTTGCTGCAACACAGTTGTCAACCACCTTGAAACAATCCTTTATGTAAAAAGAAACACTGTTTCTTTAATGTCACAATGCTCATTCTAAAACTTTGGAGGGAATGGTGATTCAGTGGCTACCTATTGCAACTAAAACATTTCTTAACCTGTATTTTAAGACAGATCTTTAAAACACTGAATCTGAAAGCAAATTTTAGCCTAAAATTGCCTTTTATTTAGTTCATCTCCAACAAACAACGGCCAAGCATCGTGCTACATGGTAGAAAACAAGTTAACACCAATGAACACCATGACATAGAAATTTATGATCCAGTGGAGAATATAGACAAAACAAGCAATTGCAATCTGGTCCAGTAAGTACTAGAATGTAGGGCACAGAGAAAAACATCAGGCTTAGGATTTTGGAATACACTTCCTGAAAAAACTGATGGCTAAACGGAAACTTAAAAGATAAGTAGCAACTGATTCACAGAAAGAAGGGGACTGAGAAGGTTCTGAGAAAGATGTCATTAGGCAGAGGAAAAAGTATGGCAAAATAAGTCTACATACAGATATAAAAGCATGAGAATACTTCCAACTTTCAAAATATTCCTTACACATCAACTTCTTAGCAGAAAAAATGTAAAGAATATATGCTTTCAAATTAGACTAGACTTACAACCTTACTTGCTGAACTTCTTTCATCTCCTCAGAAATATATCTCAAAGAACATTTTAAAAGTTCAAAATATTCTAAGTTCTAGTCTCTAATCTGGTCCCAGCCATTGGGGGGGGGGGGGAGCATTAGACCATAGCTCAAAATTCTCCACAGTGTGCCCATTTATTCCCCTATAAACTCCTATATCCTGACTAAGTTATATTTATTCATTCAACAACTATTTTTTAAGCACCCACTATGTTTTAGGCACTCCCCCTCTGCACTTTCTCGAAGTGTTTTTCCAGTATAACTTTAAAAAAAAAATAAAGATGGAAAGATTATGCAATTTAGCCAAAGATCATCCTAAAATTAAAGCATTTCCTGTGAGTTTTTTTTTTCCTCAGAATTTTCATTCTCTATTTATTCTTACTCATGAAAATACTAGTACTTCAGTACCAGCTCAAACTATAACTTCTATGAGAATGATTTCCCAAATTCTTTTCGCTAAACCTGACTTTCTTCCTAAGCATCAGGCCTAAATGAACAAGTACCTGCTAATAAGAATCTTCAACTTAAGGTGAATACAGCCAAGTCTAAAAAATTAGCAATTACCCCTACCAACACACACACATACACACACACACTCTCTCTCTCTCTCTCTTCCTCTTTACTTCTCTATGCTGTTAATGGCACCAGCATCCTTCCTAATGTTCAGACTCGCAACTCTGATTCCTTCCTATCTCTCTAGCCAAAACACCAGTGCCAACTTGTATATCGCATCTCCAACATCACTGGAGCTGCAATATACAAATTATTCTCCAGTTTTTCATTCCCTCTTCAATTACTCTAGTTCAAACCCGCTTTTCTTCTCACACTGTTTCAACCCTTCCCACAACTGTGGAAAGACTGATCTTCCCAATAGGCTCTTCCTAAGCCATAGGCTCTTCCTAAGCCATAGGCTCAAGCATTTCACTCTAATAACTTAAAAGTCTACAAATGGCTATCCGTTACCAAATGAGGTATAAACTATTCAACCTGGCATTCAAAGGCCACCACAAAAGGGGCGCCTGGGTGGCAGTCATTAAGCGTCTGCCTTCAGCTCAGGTCATGATCCCAGAGTCCTGGGATCGAGCCCCACATCGGGCTCCCTGCTCCGCGGGAGGCCTGCTTCTCCCTCTCCCACTCCCCCTGCTTGTGTTCCCTCTCTCGCTGTGTCTCTCTCTGTCAAATAAATAAAATCTTTAAAAAAAAAAAAAAAAAAAAAAACGCCACCACAAAAGGCTCCTGTCTATCTTTGAGAGAGAGAGGTACAGAATTTAGAGAAGAAAAAGACAAAAAAGAAAAAGGTTTAAATTTTGAAGTATGTTTGTCATTATCAAACTTAACATTTGTCTACTGCTCATCTAGAAATGAGAATAAGCTATCCATTGACTTTTAAAAATTTTCCCACAACTATATTTTACATTGCTTCAAGCGCATTATGAAACCAAAAGACCCTCAAGAGCATGACCACAGTAACTGTCTAAAGAAAGAACTGTTTTCCAGGTACCATGGCCAGAACAATGATACCTTAGAGAGCATTTGTTAAGCAGGAGAGCCATGGCACAGCTAATAATTATTCCTTATACTGGCTTTAACTTTATACCCTTCTAGCTTGTCTCTTCAAATAAACAGATCTGGTCTTAAGGCATTCTACCACAAAGAAATTAAACATTAATGGCTCCCTGAAATCTGTCCACAAAAATGTCAGTTTAAAATGTATTACTTGAGAGACTTGAACATCTACTATCCCTATTTTTGCTAAATTTTAATGAATTACAAATAAATTGTCTAAGAAGTCACAGAAAATTTTGATTAAAATTCTGAACTTTCATTAACAGAAATCAAAGGATCAACCCACATATTGATTTATTAAAATTAGGGGTTTTTTTGACCTAGGGTGTATTCTATTTTATATCAACATTGTTTCCTAAGTAAAACAAACAACCATAACTGCTAGGAAGTATTTGATTCATTACTAATATATAAAAACTATGGAGAACAAGGCTGTTTTCTCAAGTTGCTTCTTTTTAAAAAATATTTTATTTATTTGAGAGAGAGAGAGAGAGAGAGAGGGCATGAGTGGGATGAAGGGCAGAGGGAGAAGCAGACTCCCCCGCTGAGCAGGGAGCGTGATGCAGGGCTGGATCAAGACCTGAGCCAAAGGCAGACGCTTAACCAACTGAGCCACCCAGGAGCCCCCTCAAGTTGCTTTTTATTTAATAGTACATAAAATACAATAATGCCAGGAGCAACTGTTCAATCCTCTACTATATGAAGCATTCTAACATGAGATATCAAACAGTACTCTATACAGTTGGCCCCGGAACAATGGAAGAGTCAGAGGGGAACCAACCCCGTACAGTGGAAAATTTGCATATAACTTCTGACTCCCTCAATACTTAACTACTAATAGTCTACTTTCAACTGGGAAGCCTTACTGATAACATAAACAGCCAATTAAAAAATATTGTGTATGTTATATGTATTCTACATTATATTCTTACAATAAAAAATGTTATTAAGAAAATCATAGCGAAGAGAAAAAACATTCACAGTACTGTACTATATTTATTGAAAAGAATCTGCATGTTAGTGGAGCTCAAACCTGTGTTGTTCAAGGGTCAACTGTACTTACTCCAGATTGAGATGTTCTCTGAAAAGCCCAGAAGATAGCACACTTCTTTTAAAACAACAGATTTCTAGAAGGAAGCTTTTGCTTATTGGCTATTAATAAGAGCTGCAACATAATTCTGTACTTATTTATGAACACAGTGTTCCCTCACCTGGACATCCCAAAAACCACCCTTACTCTGAATTCCCATAATGTCTGCAATCCATACAACTTGCTAAAACTCAAAGATGCTGATTTGGGAGTTGCCTGTTGAGCAGCCATCCCATTCAGGGAAAATACTCACACCCTCTCTCTAGGAGGTCTTTCTTCCCCAATTTCAACAACATGGTTTCTGAGGAAGCTTTCATTTTCTTTTAAGAACTTGGCCTAGTCAAAATTCATCATTCCATGGTGAGTACCTGAACCAAGCAGAATCATACTTTCTTTTAAAATACTCTGTTCACAATGGAATTAAGAAAGAGTCAGTCTTTCTCTGATAGCATACACCATAGGATACGTGGTCAAAAAAAAGGGGGTTTTGTGTGTTTGCTATATTTCCCATCACTTGGAAGAGCCAGTCTATGATAAGAAAGAATGAAGCTGACAGGGCCAAACAAATACAGAGATAAGAAATGCAGAGTAACGGGGTACCTAGATGGCTCAGTCAGTTAAGTGTCCTACTCTTGATTTTGGCTTAGGTCATAATCTCAGGGTTGTGAGATCGAGCCCCACATTGGACTCTGCGCTGGGCATGGAGCCTGCTTAAGATTTTCTCTCTCTCCCTCTCTTAAAAAAGAAAAGAAAAGAAAGAAAAAAAGAAGAGAAGAGGACAAGACAAGACAAGACTCATGATTGCATTCAAATCCCTGATTCCAGTTCTGAGATCCCACTAATAAGCCTACCCTTCCCTTTGTTTAGCTGTTCATCTCATCCTTTTATTACCTCTAGAACAGCTTTTTGGTCTCTAGGTCCTTTCACATGTTTAAAAAACTACAGGACCCAACAGAAATTTGTTTATGTGTGTTATATATATATGAATATTAGCAGTATTAAAAATAAAACTGAGAACATTATCTGGATACTCATTATCTGTTTCTGCATTTAATTAGTTGCTGCTATTGCTTTCATTCATGGTATAAGCAGACTGTTACTTAATGTAGTTACTTAAAAGTTAGATGAATATAGTATCTAACCATACCTATAAATGTTCCATACTCTGCTCCATTAAAATCCACTGCTCTAGCATTTACTCATGCATATTTTATAGCATCATGCAGTAGTCAGTTGGTAATACTGGTTCATGGGGCTATGACAACCTTTCAAGTTTTAACATTTTATAATATCAAAACATCACATTCTTCATTAACACCACTAGACAGAAAGCACACCTGGGGGTTGTCCAAACTAGGCACATCTGGCCCTTGCCTGGCTCCTAGGAGATAACTTCTAAGCCTTTGAAATATCCTGCCCAAAAAGAGTGCCTAAGAACCCTGGGCCACACCAGGTTATTTATGATAACAAAGTGACTTATGGTGGGGACCCTGGAATCAAACTGATGGAGTAACAAAGGTCAGCCACAGGAGGGCTCCAGACCTATAGGACCAACCCTTAATAAAAATTCTGGACACCAAGACTCAGGTGAGCTTTCTTGATTGGCAATACTTCATAGGTATTGTCACACACTGCTGTTGGGAGAATTAAGCATTGTCTGTATGACTCCAGTGGGAGAGGAAACTAGAAGCCTGCATCTTGAGTCCGCTGTATGCACTTTCTTCCTTTGCTGATTTTATCCTTTCGAATGATAAATGGTTACTATGAGTGTAACAGCTTTGCTGAGTTCTGTTACTCCTTCTGGAAAATCACTGAACCTGAGGGGGGTTTTCGGGACCTCAAACAACAACCATCAACATCATCAGAAAAGTCATTAAGTATTTGGGAAGTTCTTAAATTCAAAGATATAAGGTTCTGAAAATTCTAAGCTCAAATTCTGCTTGAAAACACCAAATATTGTCAGTTTTCCTTAAAGTGACAGGCTCACTTTGTTCTTTTTCAAGAAAATGTCTGTTAAATACCCAAGTCTGAATTACCATACTTTGTCGTTCTTTATGGCAAAAATGTGTGCCATAAATGCAGCACCTAGTTTTGTTCTCAAGTCAATCACACAACTGCTCTTCCTCAGGACAATGTACTTAGAAATACACTATTATGTGTGTACTCAGGAATACAGTATTATGTATATTTTCCATTTCCCCACACAAAACATTAAAAAGACACTCAAGGACTGCAACTTAAAATAATTCCTACTGCTACATTAAGCCATTCTTAGTTTAAACAGGCTTTCTTTTATTCTGCCAGTGTACAGCAGTGACAAAAATAATGACTACTAGGACAGTCCAGTGCCACTGCATTAATTTACACTAAAATACCAAAAGTTTTACCTCCCAGTGCACTATCAGTGCAAATGTCAACAAAGTGGAAATGGAAGTAAGGGCTTAGTATTATGAAAGCCATTTTAGTTTTACAGACCTCTTGAAAGGGTCTCAAGGAACCCTAAGGTTCAGAACCAATACCTAGTCGAAGCTATTCCAACCTCTTTCCTGAACAACCTCAGCTCTTATGTGGAAGACAAGGCCATCACCAGCATAACCAAAATTTTAATTACTTTCTATTTCTTTATGCCAAGGCCACCCAGTCCCCATTAGTTATATTTGGTTGTCATTGTTTTTAAATAAGATCAACTCCATTATCAAGTACCTTACTCCCAAACAATTTATTAATTCAAACATTATGTTTTACTGATACGTTTCAGATGTTTTTTCCTAGCTTTGACATCTTTCTTCTGTTTACTAATATTTTGATGATCAACTGTATTCTCTTTAATTTTTCTTTAGTTGAATCTCAGGCTTATGGAATTCTTTAAAATTCTTTTAAAATTCTTCAGTTTCTATTTAATGGTTTGCTATGTTCCTTACCTTTAACATATTTCAGCAATTATTTAGTAAGTCTTACTTACTGATAACTCTAAGTTATGCACAGAGAAATGAACTTCAAGCCAGCCAACTTAAATCTAAATCTTCAAAATCAATAAACTCCTTGTCATAACTTGACATAGCCAACAACATTAAGGCTTCCCTCTAGTCAAAACATTATATACACCTGCTTCCTGTTCTTCCCTTCTCCCCCGCCAAAGCTTTCCCTGTAGGTACCCAACTAGCAACACATCTTTCAACTACTATGCACACATCAATTCCAGAGAAGGCCTC
Source organism: Phoca vitulina (assembly GCF_004348235.1). NCBI lineage: Eukaryota > Metazoa > Chordata > Mammalia > Carnivora > Phocidae > Phoca > Phoca vitulina. The sequence continues at coordinate 42,343,638 of NW_022589709.1, forward strand.
CATCACATATAAAAATGTAATATATAATGGGAGGCACAGCACAAAAAGTATTCAATAAATAGTTCTACAATGACCAATTAGATGTTTGGAAATAATCAACTTAGATTCCCAAAAGTAACAAAATAAATGCCAGATTATTTAAAAAATGAAACTATAAAAACTATAGTTTCATATGTAAATCTAGATAGATGACAATCTATGATTAAAAAAGCCAAAAAAGAAAAAACTGCAAAGATGACTGAGAGATTTTACAACACAAAAAATGAGTATGTCAAAATAAAAGTAAAGCAAAGTATTAAATGTACACATATGCTCACATAACACACAGGGATCATCATGGTACCTATGTACAATATCATGATTAGATAAAACTGAATTATTTAATGGCTAGAGAATTGACTAAATAAATTAGGTACATCCAATAGCAAACTATGCTGCTACTTAAAAGAATGCACAAAAAATTTCAATATTCAGGACTCATTCCCACTTATCAGTAAAATCAAAAGTCTTTCTCTATATACAGTTTTCTTTTTTTTTTTTTTTTTAAAGATTTTATTTTATTTATTTGACAGAGAGAGACACAGCGAGAGAGGGAACACAAGCAGGGGGAGTGGGAGAGAGAGAAGCAGGCTTCCCGCTGAGCAGAGAGCCCGATGTGGGGCTCGATCCCAGGACCCTGGGATCATGACCTGAGCCGAAGGCAGACGCTTAACGACTGAGCCACCCAGGCGCCCTATATACAGTTTTCTTATACCCATTACATTTTTCCCCCACATGCAAACATAAACGCCTATTGGAAAACTTAATAATCTTAACACTCATAACAATCATAACAATTTTTTTTTAAGATTTTGTTTATTTTTTGACAGAGAGAGAGACAGTGAGAGAGGGAACACAAGCAGGGGGAGTGGGAGAGGGAGAAGCAGGCTTCCCGCTTAGCAAGGAGCCCGATGTGGGGCTCGATCCCAGGACTCTGGGATTATGACCTGAGCCGAAGGCAGACGCTTAACGACTGAGCCATCCAGGCGCCCCGAATCATAAAAATCTTAACACTCATAACAATCATAACAATCTTAACACTCATAACATATATATGTTTATATGTGTGCTACACATATATATTTATGAACAAACTTATCTATAAATAATAGCAATGGTTACTACTAAGATAATGAGATTAAGGAGGTATAAAGGAGTGGAAACTGTTTACTGTTTGGTTTTTGTTTGTTTTACAAGAAGTATTCATCTAATACTTGTAACACTGTTTACAGTAGAATAATCCTTCCACCAAGAATAACTTTAAAAAGCAAATAAAATACAAGGAGAAAAAAAAAGAAGTTTGTCCATTTGAAGTCATCCCAGAGTTACTGAGGCATTCACAATCTGGGGAGCCCAAATTTCACAGGAAGTAGACTGCCATCAGCAGCCACACTGCCACTTTTCCCCTCAGAGTATTTCCCAATTGGGGTCACAAAGAGGCTGAGAAAACAAGCAAATGACCCAGGTCTCCTGCCTGGATCCTATTTGCAGGAAAAGAATCCAGTGGAGCTTTTGATAGCCTCACAAAGCTGGTAAAACACATAATGAGAAGAGGATTCCAGTCATAAAGGAGAGACAGAAGAACTGAATGGTAAGCTGAACTAGTTCCCCCTCTAAAGAGATCTACTAAATTCTGAAGCTATAGGGATATGAAACTTAGCAAAGACTCTGAATAGCAAAATGCAGTATTTGAAAATTTGGGGATTAAAGTGATTTGACTGTAAGGCATCTGGGTGGCTCAGTGAGTTGAGCATCAGACTCTTGATTTAGGGTTGGTCATAATCTCAGGGTCGTGGATGGAGCCCAAGGCTCCAGCTCAGTACAGAGTCTACTTGTCCCTCTCTCTCTGCTGCTCCCCATTCCCCCCACCCAATGTGCTTTCTCTCAAATAAATGAATAAATAAAATCTTTTAAAAAATGTTTTTAAATAAAGTGATTTGACTGCATTCTATCTGCTTACCAGAGGAAAGCATAAGCTATGCTCTGTAGCAAATTATCAATCAGATCCCCCATAAGCTGTTAAACACAATGTCTAGCATTTAATTAAAAATAAAGAGCCCATCATGAGACAGAACCCAATAAAGAAAACAAACAAGCAAAAAACAACAAAACAAAGGTATAATATAAAACTTCAGGGAAAAAAAAGTTGTTTCTTAGAGAGACTAATAAGATCAACAGACTCTAGCAAAACTGTTGAAAAGAAAAAAAAGCCACAAATTACCAATTTCAGACCCACAGGTGAATAAATCTGAAATTAATAGAGACTGTAGTGATTCAAGAAAATATAGGAAAGGATAAAATAAATAAAAAGGTTGAATTTAACCATGAAATTGGTATGATTAAAAAGCAAATTTACAAAATTAAGAAATATGAGATTAGCATCAGATTAGGCATATTGTTAAGAAGCTAATAAATAAGTAGCTTTCATAGAAAATATCCTTATAGAAGCACAAAAAGAATACAGAAACGGAAAATACAGAAAAGAGCATAGAAAATGAAGAGGACAAATTTTTTTTTTAAAGTGATTAACATGTATTTTGAGTCTCCAAGGGAAAAAGAGAATGTAACAAAAGCAAAATCTAGGGGCACCTGGGTGGCTCTGTCGTTAAGCGTCTGCCTGCAGCTCAGGTCAAGATCCTAGGGGCCTGGGATTGAGCCCCGCATTGGGCTCCCTGCTCAGCCGGGAGTCTGCTTCTCCCTCTCCCACTCCCCCTGCTTGTGTTCCCTCTCTTTCTGTCAAATAAATAAAATCTTAAAAAAAAAAACATTTTTTAAAGGAAAATCTAAAGAGAAAATAACCAATTTTTCAAACCCAAGGAAAGATATCAATCCAAAGATTCAAGAAGCTCAGTATACCGTCAACCAAAAAAAAAAAAAAAAAAAAAATAGACATATCTAGGCCCACCATAATAAAGATATGAAAAAACAAAGACAAGGCTACATTTTAATAGCAGTCAGAACAAAAATGCATTATATTCAAAGAAATAACAATAAAATCTTTGCTGACTTTGCAAGAGAAATACTGGAAGCCTGAGAAGATAAAATTATCCAACCTAGAATTTTATGCTCAAAAATAATATTCTTCAAAATCAAAAACAAGCATGTTTTCAGATAAGTGGACAGTAAATCTATTGACAGATGTTTACCAAAAGAAATACTGAAAGAAGTTATATAGGCCCCCCCCCCCAAAAAAAAAGGTTCTCACAGGAAAACATGAAAATGCAGTATGAAGTAAAGCAGGTAAATATACGGGTAAATCTAAACAAACATTGACCGTATAAACCAGTAATATCTACCGAGCATTAAAGCAAACGTACAATGAAAATTCAGGACAATAGTTAAAAAGCGGGAGAAGTGTAAGTAGAGTCCGACTAAGTTCTTAGCATTGTTAGGGAAGTGGCAAAAGTAAATATTTTCAGTAGACTGCAATAAGTCAGTATGTGTTGCAATCTCTAAGGCAACCACTAAAAGATCAAGATTGTCAGAATGAATAAAAAATAAAACACACTTATGAGAAATACATCTTAAATTAAAAAAAAACAAAACAAAACACAGGTCAAAAGTAAAAGGATAGAAAAAGTTGTACCATGCTAGCATTAATCAAGAGAAAAGTGATGTCAGCCAAACTAGATTTTAGGACAAGAAGTATTATTAGACATAGGGCATTTCATAATAATAAAGGGACCAATTCACCAGGAATTTAAGCTAACAATGCATACACCCAATAACATAACATCAAAATATAAACCATTATAGGTTGGGAAATTTGTACATACTTCTCTATTTTAATAATTGATTAAAGAAGTAAACAAAGGAAAAAATCAGTAAATATAAAAAGACATGACCAAGATTCATAAATTTAATGTAATGACCTATATAGAAAATTGCATCCAGGGGCACCCAGGTAGCTCAGTCGGTTAAGCACCTGCCTTCTGCTCAGGTCATGATCCCAGGGTCCTGGGATGGAGTTCTGGAGTGGGTTCCCTGCTTCTCCCTCTACCCACCCCCCTGGCTTGTGCTCTCTCTCACACACTCTCTCTCTCTCATACTCCCCCTCTCAAATAAACAAAATCTTAAATGAAAAAGAGAACTGCATCCAATAACAAAAGAGTATATATTCCTTTCAACTGAACATGGTACATTTATCAAAACTGCCAAATGCTGAATCCAAAAAAAAAAAAAAAAAAGTCTCATTTCAAAGGACTGAAATCATTCAGACTATGTTCTCTGGCCTCAGTGGAATTAACCAAGTAATCACTAAACCAAACAAACAAATAAAAAACAAAACCTATTAACAACTATGTGGAAATTAAGCAACTATAAGGAAATTAACTCTTGAATCAAAGTAGAAATCACAATGGAAAACAAAGTATTCAAATGAATGATAATGAAGAAAGGACATATAAAATTATGAGTGACATGCAGTTGAAGCTAGACTTGGGAGTTATGTGACCTTAAAGGCTTATGTTAAGAAGATGGACAATTATTATTTAAGTATCTACCTCAAAAAATTAGGAAAAGAACAAAAAGTTAAATATGAAAAAAGGCAAAAAGAAAGGAGAAAAGAACAGAATTAATGAAATCAAAAGCAAAGGTATAACATAAAACTTAAGAAAAATCAAAAATTGATTTTTGGGAAGATTACTAAAACTGAGGAGTCTACAAGACAAGTCAGAAGAAAAGAAGTCACAAATTGTCAATTTCAATAATAAAAAGGAGGAAATTGTATAGGTCCTACAGAAAAGTTATTTATGCAATCATTTATCAAGACTTATTGCAAAGATAATAAAGTAAACCAAAGGAAAAGAATTAAGATGTAAAAGACTCACTCCTAGACTGCTGTTAATTTATGACAATGATAAAACCTAAAAAAGATAGTTTTTTGGTTAAAATGATGCTGGGTCAACAGGATGTGCATATTTTTAAAGGTGGGGGGGAGAATGTTTACCCCTTCCTTGCTCCATACAAAAAAATCAATTCCATATGTATGTTACATCTAAAAGTGAAAAATAAAACAATAAAGCTTTTGGTAAAAAAGATAAGCAAATATATTTATGCCCCTAGGACAGGCAAAGATTTCTTAAACATGTCCGAAAAAAAAAAGAAAAAGAAAAGCACCAAACAAAAAAGGAAAGAAACCTGACATATAAATTGATATAAATTAATATAAATTAAGAATTTGTTCATTAAAGATGGCATAAAGATAGTAAAAAGGTAAGATATAAATTGATTTCTATAAGATATACATCCAACAAAGAATTCATAGCCAGGACAAAGAACAACTAGAAATCACTAAGAAAAAAAAAAAGCCAATAGAAAAATAGCAAAAGACTTGAATAGACAATTTAAGAGGTTATCAAAATAGTCAATAAATATGAAAAGATACACATCATCATTACTTCTCAAAATTAAAACCACAAGGGCTATTTCATCACTCATCCATGAAAACAGCTACAATGAAAAGGATAAACAATACCAACTGTTGGCAAGAATGTGGAGTAACTGGAATTCTCATACATCGCTACTAAGAATGTAAATTGGTACTGGCACTTTGCAAAACTATTTAACAATAACTACCAAGCCTACCATACGAACATCTTATGATCCAGCAATTTTAACTGTAGGTATGGAATTAATGTAACCGCATATATATGTTGATCAAAAGACATTACAAGAAAATCCATAGTAGTACTCTTTCTAAGACAGAACTGGAAACAACCTAAATTTCATGTCTATCAATAGAAAAGATAATAAACTGTGGTATAGTCACAATGTAACAGTATAAGCAATGAGATGAATGAAATACTGCTACATGCTACAACATGGATCAATCTCACAAATGTAAAGTTTATAAACACAAAAGAATATGTGCTATATAACTCAATTTATATAAAATCTAATTTACATAGAATCAAAAATTCAAAAATAATCTATGGTATAAAAAGTCAGGATCATGTTTATCTTTGGGAGAGGTGGCATGGGTAATACACTGGGAGCAGACACGAAAGGACTTCTAGGACGCTGATAATACTCTGTTCTCAAATTTAAAGATGGACTACAGGGGCGCCTGGGTGGCTCAGTCTGTTAAGTGTCCAACTCTTGGTTTCAGCTCAGGTCATGATGTTAGGGTCATCAAACCTCATAACTGGCTCCTCGCCCAGTCAGTCTGCTCAGGAGTCTGCTTGAGATTCTTTCTATCCCTCTGCCTCTCCCCTAACACACTCTCTCTCTCTAAAATAAATAAATAAATCTTTAAAGTATTTTAAATAAAGATGGATTACATAGGGATTATGGTAATGGTAATAACGTATTAATAGGTATTAACACATAGTATCATACACAAGACCTATTAATACAATAACTGCGTATTAATACATAGGTACTACTTGTTAAAATTCACTGAGATAAAGACTTATGATGTTAAACTTTATGTATGTTATACATACTTCAATATGTTATCCTTAACTGCATACTTAAAAAAAAAAAGTAATACAAATACAGAAAAACTCTTCTTACTAAAACTTTCATTTTAACATTAAAAAGGATCATGCTTAGATACATTTTGATACACACACACAAACAATATTAGGAAAAGTTATATCCACATTAGCCACTTTCTAATGGTATATTGCCAACTGCTGCCCTCCCCCTCATCCATTACATCATCGTGAACTCAATATCCCTTTACCCCCAATACTGCCAAATGTTTGCAGAGGCCAAGACTGTGCTATGTTATGTTCTGCTCAATAGCCTAAGACTCTATGATCAGTACTAGCAGCTGAGTCAATGGATGACTGAGCCAGGACCTCGTCCTGTCTCATCTGTTCCGTCTCCCTGTGACTAACAACTCATGACCACGGAGGTCAGAGATATGATGGGAATACATGCTTCTGCCTCTTTGGTATGTGTATTTTTATACATCTCAGGGTTTTGTCACCATTTTTCACTTTTTCTATTACTTATGTAAACTTTAATCATACACATCATTTTTAAGCTTTTCAGTAATAAAAAATCTGAATTCTCTCGTCTCTCTCTATATAAAAAGCTTTTTCATCCCCCATTACCATAGGCATTATTCTAAAACTCATACAGTTTTAAGTTCCTTAAAACAAAGCAATTAAACTAAATACAGATATTATCTCAAAAACAACTGCATATGATTTTATCCAAAAAGTTTCTGTCATGTTCCTATCATATTTCTGTCATTAATAAGCAGGATAAGCTTTCTGCTGGGAAATTTCCTCTTATATCTAAATCTTAACAAGTAATACTAAAATGTTTATTTATTCTTGCTTTATTGTTATCTCATCCTGGCCACATATTATTTTGTGTGCAAAAAAAAAAATACATGAAAATTCAAGTTATTAGCATTGCTGCCTATACATAAAGTTAACAAGCAATTCACTTATGCACTTGATTCATTTACTATTTCAATATTCATACAGGTTTTTTATTTCTGTGACAATTCACATCACTGTCATCTGCCTCCCTAAGGTAGGTGTCAAATGTTCACTTTCTTCTCTAAGAACCGTATACAAACCTTATATAGAAATGCTTTATGAAAGCTGTTTTTATAACTATGAAACATCAACATCACAGGGAATTAGAAAAGGAGAAAAGCTACCATATTTTACAAAAGGAAAACTGAGCCAAGAGGAAATTAAATAAATTTTCCAATATAGTGATTCACTAAAAGCATTAAAAACAGAAGCTCAGGTTTTCCAAACTCTAATCTATGGGTTCTTCCTCTATGTACTACTTCCCCTAAAAGCACCGGGTGGATAGAAACCTAGCTACTTACAATTGCTGTTTCTCAACATGTTTCACAATGTTCACTAAACATGTAATTAAGTTTAGGAAAAGGAGAGTTAAATGAAAAAGTTTTTTATCACAATAAAAACTTAGGAATCTTGCACCATGTACATTCTGGATTTCTAAGAACATGGATCCAAATTATTTAACTAACAAGAAAGTCACAGAACACTAATTCTTGATTCAACAATGCAGTGCACAATTTAGGAAATGCTATGAAATGCTTAAGTGGACACTGGTTGGTTAATAATTCCCTCTTCTTGTTCAAACTGCTTTCTTCTAATGATAAAATCTCTACCTTAATTTTGTAGGTTTTGATTAAATATATTAATATATTCTAAAATAAAGCATAACTTACTTTTGAATACATTGAAGGAAAAACAAGAAACCCAAGCTAAATGACTGTTTAAAAACACATCTAAATATTTACTATTAGGAATAAAAATACTCTCATTCAGATTACTTCTCTTTGCTATTTTGAAAAACCTGCTACTTTGCTATGCCTTCTACTTTGCTATCATTCTCTTGAAGGATTTAGCCTCAAAACTCCCATAAACCAAACTCATTTTAAGCTCTTTAAAACTTTTAACTTAAAACTCCTTTAAGCCACTTGTAATTTTTTGTCCAGCATAGGAGGAATTTAGAATTTGCTACTCTGTCCTAACAAGTAAAAAGCTGAACAAACTGAAAAGTCAACAATTCCTCTTGGATTCATCAGAGAAATGAGGTCATAGGACAAACCACTGCCCCCAAAATTGAGGGAAAAACAGGTAATTAATGAGAATCCTAACTTACCTGAGCAGAAACCTCCCTGTGGAAACAGCACCAGAGTAGGAAACCTAAACTGCAATTAAGAAATTACTGGATGTGCAGTGTGGACAACTCTAAGAGTTAAAAACTCCAGGGGGACCCAGTAATGGAGCAGAGGAAGCAACACCTTTGTGAGTTTTACTTTCAAGACCTCTATCAGGTCCTCACAGTAAGTATCTGAGAAAAATCACCTCATACTTCTGGGAGGGGGAAGGAAATGAACCACTTTGAAATACTCCAGAGCCATCTATTCTTAACAAGGCCTGCACCCAAAAGAAATTAATTTATCAATGCCTAACCTGCTGGGCTCTTATCAAGAGTCCAAACTACCTAAAGGAAGGTAAATATCCAACTCAAGCCAGCTCTAGTCTACAATGTAGGGAAATGGAAATATTCTAGCCTTCTATAGCCATCCTGTCCCACCTAAAGGGATAAAAAATAAACAAACTGATAAACACTGAGTTCACAGTCCACAGGATCACCAAAGAAGTAAGACCTAATCACAGGACTATAGAACACTTCCTTCCCCCCCAACAGTTTAGCACTACATTGTTAAAGGCCTATCTACAATGGTTACTTTTATCTAGTACATCATGTCCACCTTCCAACAAAAAATTACAAGACATGCTAAAAGGCAAAAAACACAATTTGAAAAGACAGAGTAAGCATCAGAACTAGAGTCCAATGTGGCAGGAATGATGGAATTATGAGACCAGAAATCTTTTCTTTTTAAACCTGTTATTAATACGCTAAGAGTTTTAATGGAAAAAGTAGACAAGAACAGAAGGACAATGTAAATGAAGAAATATAAATTCTACAAAACAATAAAAAAATGTTAGAGATTAAAAAACACTATAAAAGAAATGAAGACTGCCTTTGATGGACTCATTAGTAAATTGGAAATGATAGAAAACAATTAATGAACTTGATATGGTAACAGAAACTCCCATAACTGAAAAGCAGAAAGAAAAATCATTAAAAAAGAATGGGATAGAACATCCAAGAACTGTGGGACAACTACAAAAGATATAATATATATGTAATGGAAATACCAAAGGAGAAGAAAAAGAGAAAGAAAGAAAGAAAGAAAAGCAATATTTAAGCAATAATCACCGCAAATTTCCCTAAATCAATGTCAGACACCACATATCGTAGAAACTCAGAAATACCAAGCAAGACAAACACCAAAAGAACTATACCTAGGTATATCATATCATGTTCAAACTTCAAAAATCAAACATTTAAAAAAAATCTTGGAAAGAAAAAATCTTGAAAGAAGTCAGAGGAGAAAAAAACACCTTACCAATAGAGGAGCAAAGATAAGAATTAAATCCAACCTCTCCTCAGAAACCATGCAATAAAGAAGAGAGTGGAATGGAATACTCGAAGTGTTGAGAGAAACTACCAACCTAGCATTCTACACCCTGTGAAACTATCCTCCAAAAGCACAGAGGAATTGGTTGAAAGTAGATCTGCTTTGCATGAAAAGTTAAAAGAAGTTCTTCAGAGCAAAAAACAATATACAGGCAAAAAAATCAAATAAGACATTGAGAAAGGAAGAACATTTGAGAATGATTAAGTGAAGGTAAAATAAAGTTTTATTTATCTTATTCTTAACCAACCTAACAGATATGTTTGTTCAAAATAATAACAGCAACAATATATTTGATTTCATATCCTTACCTATATATATCTATATAGATATATGTGTAAGTGAAATGAATGGTAGCAATGATACAAGGGACAAGAAGGAAGAACTGGGAATATTTTGATTATAAAGTACTTGCATTATCTGTGAAGCAGATAATATATGAAAATGGACTTGGATTAGTTGCAAACGTGTATTTGCAAACTCTGGGGAAAAAAATCAAAAAGTAAAATGTTAAGTATAATTGATATGCTAATAAAAGAAAAAATGGAATCATAAAATGCTCAAAACCACAAAAGGCAAAGTGTATTAGACAAAAACAGGAACAAGGACAACAAATGGAACACAATAACAAATAAAGTGGCTATTTGTCCAACTATATCAATAATCATTTTAAAGGTCAAATTCTAATGCACCAATTAAAAGACAGACTGCCACAGTGGATCAAATAGCAAGACCCAACTGCATGTTGTCTACAAGAAACCAACTTTAAATAGAAAGATATATAAATATTAAAAGTAAAGAGATGGTGATCTTAAAAGTTCTCACCACAAGGGGAAAAAAAAAACAACACTCTAACTCCAAAAAAAAAAGGAAAAAGAAAAAGAGTAAAGAGATGTAGAAAGATACACCAGGCTAATACCATTTAAAAAATAATTTTTAGGGGCACCTGGGTGGCTCAGTCAGTTAAGTGTCTGCTTCAGTTCAGGTCGTGATCTCCAGGTCCTGGGATCAAGCCATGCACTGGGCTCCCAGCTCAGCAGGGAGTCTGCTTCTCCCTCTCTCTCTGCCCTTCCCCCCGCCCTGCTTGTGTTCTCCCTCTCTTGATCTCAAACAAATAAAATCTTTAAAAAAATAAAAAAATAAAAAATAATTTAAAAAAAAACTGGAGTAGCTATAATAATTTCCAAGAGAACAGCTTCAGAGCACAGTTATCAGAGTTAAAGAAGAACATTACATAATGATACAAGAGTCAATACTCCAAGAAGACAGGACAATCCTTAGTGTGTATGTGCCTAACAAGAGAGTATTAAAATATGTGAAGCAAAAACTGATAGAACTGCAAGCTGAAATACATGAATTCACAATTATAGTTAGAAACTGCAACAATCCTCTATTAGTAATGAACAGATGCAGCAGGCAAAAAATCAGAAAGGACAGAGTTAAGGGCGTCTCAGTGGCACAGTCGGTTAAGCATCCGACTCTTGGTTTCAGCTCAAGTCATGATTTCAAGGTCCTGGGATCAAGCCCCACGTTGGGCTCCACGGGGCACCACGCTCAGCACTGGAGTCTGCTTGAGATTCTCCCTCTCCTCCCTCTACCCCTCCCACTTGTGCTCTCTCTTTCTGTCTTTCTCAAATAGATAATAAAAATAAAATCTTAAAAAGAAAAAAGAAAGGACACAGTTAAATTCAGCACCATCAATCAACTGGAAATAATTGACCTCTATGAACTATTTCATCCAACAACAGCAGATAACATTGTGCTCAAGCTCACATGGTACATTTATGAAGATAAACCACATTACGGGCCATAAAAAAAAAAAAGGCAACAAATTTAAAATAGAGACCAATGTCTGGTCTCAGACAACAATGGAATGAAAATAGAAATCACTAATAGAAACATAGTTTGAAAATCTCAAAATGCTTGGAGATTAAACAATACATTTCTAAATAACATAGGTATCAAGGAAGAAATCTCAAGAGAAATTTTAGAATATTTTTAACTAAATAAAAATGAAAATACAACTTATTAAAAATCTATGGGATGCAGCAAAAACTGTCCTTAGAGAGAAATTTATAGCACTGAATGAACAAATTAGAAAAGATCTAAAATCAATATCCTAAGCTTCCACCTTCAGAAACTAGAAAAAGAGCAAATTAAACCCAAAGCAAGCACAAGAAAAGCAATAAAAATTAGACCAAACTAAGTATTTTGAAATTGAAAACAAGAAATCAACAGAGAAAAATCAATGAAACCAAAAGCTAATTCTTTGAAAAGATCAAAAACTTGATAAGCCTCTTGCTGGGCTAAGATAAAAAAGAAAGAAAATGCAAATTACCAATATCAGAAATTAAAGAGGGGACACCAAAACAGATCCTACAGACATGAAAAGGATCACAAAGGAACATTATGAACAACTCTATGCCCACCAATTAAAAAACCTAGATGAAACAAAAACGAATTACTTGAAAAACACAATTTGCCCAAACTCATACAAGAAGAAATAGATGTTCTGAAGAAAATGTACTTATTAAAGAAATCAATAATTAATAACCTTCCAAAACAAAAAGCACTAGGCCCAGGCGGGTTCACTGGTGAATTCTAGCAAGCATTTAATGAAGAAATTATACCAACTCTCTGCATTCTCTTCCAAAAAGCAGAAGTAGAGGGAATAATTCCTAATTGATTCTATGAGACCAAAACCAGACAAAGAATTACAAGAAAACTGTAGAGCAATATCTCATGAACACAGATGCAAAAATCCTCATCAACATATTAGCAAATCCAACAATGTACAAGAATAAATATACATCATGACCAAGTAATATTTATCCCAGATATGCACGGGTAGTTCAACATTTGAAAATCAATTAACGTAATCTATCACATCAACAAGTCAAAGAGGAAAATCACGATCCATACAGATGCCAAAAAAAATTTGACAAAATCCAACATGCATTAATGATAAGACAAAACCTCTCAAAAATCTAGAAACACTGGGGAACTTTCTTAACTTGATAAAGATCTTAAAGCTTTATAAACAGTTTCATAAAAACTACAAGTGATATCACCAATGGTGAGAAACTTGAACTTTTCCCAGTCAGACTAGGAATAAGGCAAGGATATCTTCTCTCACCATGCCCTTCCATCATACTGGAAATTCTTAACTAACACATTAGACGAAAGGAAATAAAAGGTATAGAATTAGGAAAGAAGAAATAAAACTCTCAGTGTTCTCAGATGACATGATTTTCTGTAGAGAAAATCGAAAAGAATTGGGGGGAGAAAAAAACTCCTGGAATAAGAGATTATACAGCAAGGTTGCAAGATACAAGGTTAATGTACAAAAGCCAATAGCTTTCCTATTACCAGCTATGAACAATTGGAATTTGAAAATAAAACACATCACCATTTATTTTAGCACCCAAAAGAAATGAAAGACCCAATTATAAACCTAACAAAATATATACAAGATATATATGAGAAAAAAACTACAAAACTCTGAAATCAAAGAACTAAATAAATGGAGAGACTATCTCTATGTCCATAGACAGGAAGACTCAATATTGTCAAGATGTCGTATCTTCCCAACTTGTTCTACAATCTAGGCAACTGAAATCACAACTCCAGCAAATTACTTTGTAAAAACTAAGAAGTTAATTCTAAAGTTTACATGGAGAGGCCAAAGACCCAGAATAGCCAACTCAATATTAAAGAAGAAGAAAATTGGAAGACTGGTATTACCTGACATCAAGATTCACGGTAAAGCCACAGTAATAAAGAGAGTGCTACTGGTGAAAAAACAGATGAATAGATCAACTCAACAGAATAGAGAGCCCAGTAATAGACCCACATAAATACAGTGAACAGGTCTTGAACAAAGGAGGAAGGGCAATACACAAAGATAGTTTTTTCAACAAATAGTGTTGGAACAACTGGATATTCAAATTAAAAAAAAAAAGAAAATCCTACACGTAGACCTTAAATCCTTAGCAAAAATTTATTCAAAATAGATCTCAGATGCAAATGTAAAATGCAAAACTATAAAACTCCTAGAAGATAATGTAGGGAAAAAACCTAGATGGCCTTGGATATAGTGATGACTTTTTAGATACAACACCAAAGACATAATTCAGAAAAGAAATAATACCTAAGCTAGATTTCATTAAAATTCAAAATTTCTGCTCTGTGAAAGACAATGTCAAGACAATGAGAATACTAGACAAAGACTGGGAGAAAATATTTGTAAAAGACAAATGTAACCAAAGGACTGACACCTATTAGAATGGCCAAAATCCAAAATGCTGACACCAAACACCGGAGAGGACAAAGAACAACACAGACCTCCACTCATTGCTGATGAGAATGCAAAATGGTACAGCAACTTCAGACGACACTTTGGAAGTTTCTTAATAACTAAATATACTCTTACCATTTAATCTAGCCAATTGTACTCCTTGATATTTTCCCAAATGAACTGATAACTATGGCCACATAAAATCCTGTAACAGATGTTTACAGCAGCTTCATTCATTCCAAAATTTGGATGCAACAATGATGCCCTTCAGCATGTGAATGGATAAATAAAATGAGATATATCCAGACAATGGAATAATATTCAGCACTAAAAATATATGAGCTATCAAATAATGAGAAGACATATCAGAACCTTAACTACCTATTACTAAGTGTGAGAAGCCAAACTGAAAGACTACATACTATATGATTCCAACTCTATGACATTCTGGAAAAGACAAAACTACAGAGACAGTAAAAACACTGTCAGGATTTGGGGCGTGGGGTGGGGTGGGGAGGAAAGGATGAAAAGACAAGAGCACAGAGGATTTTTAGGGCAATAGAACTATTCTGTGTGATACTACAGTGGTGGATACATGTCATTTTACATTTGTTAAAACCCATAAAATGCATAGCACCAAGAGTGATCTCTAATGTAAACCACAAACTTTGGTTGATAATGACATGTCAATTTAGGTTCACTGATTCTAACAAATGTACCACTGTGATGCAGGATGTTGACAGTGTACATGTGTGGAGACAAGGATATGAGAATTATCTGTACTTCCTATTCAATTTTGTCTTGAACTTAAAATTTCTCTGAAAAATAAATTGATTAGTTAAAAAAAATTGAGTTAGAATAACACTCCTTTAAACTTATCTATAATCATTCACCATTTTACTCAAATGGCACTTCTATTAAATATTCATCACCTTTAACCAATAAAATCCAACACCCTTTCTGATATGCATCCCTTTGGCTCCTACTACTTTGAAATGGTCATTGTAAAAACGTATGTAACAAAAGGGTGCTAGGCAGAACTAACTTGCTGGCTCCCAAGAGATCGCAATAGGCAAGGTGACTTCTCTAAGGTCTGCAACTCAAAATTCAAGTTAGTTAAGTTTCAAGAGTTGACTAGACTCAAGGTTGTCGATCCATTCTAACAAAATTCACAAATGACTAATATAGAAACCACAATAATTTTTCTATTAATAGCAAAAATGCCTGCACGTCTCTCTTCCCAGCTTTCTCTCCTGAAGAAAGCCTGTTAAGTGGGAAGCCAAACTGTTATCACAGGGTTGTGTAACAAAGACTGCCAACTAAGAAATTTCAAAGTAATAATGAAGAAAAAACTCACCATTTTACAATACCATTACAACGGAGTAACGATTGATTCAGGTAAAAATCATCAATGAATACTAAAACCACTGGGTATTCATTATTTATTGATTACCTTTAAAAAAAAGATTTTATTTATTTGACAGAGAGAGAGAGCACAGAAGCAGGGGAAGTGGCAGGCAGAGGGAGATGGAGAAGCAGGCTCCCCACTAAGCAGGGAGCCCAACATAGGGCTGGATCCCAGGATGCTGGGATCATGACCTGAGCCAAAGGCAGACGCTTAACTAACTGAGCCACCCAGGCACCCAATTACCTTTTTTTTTTTTTTTAATGGCAAAATCTGGTGGGATCCATCTTAACCAAGTTCAAACTTCCATACGTCAATAAGACAACTGACATCATGTGCCCCTGGATATGATATATGGAGAAGGCATGACCTATGGAGCATTTCTCCCAAGAATGGTTAATCTGAATCTAATTACGAGGCAACAAACAACTACAAATTGAGACACGCTCTGCAAGGCAACTGTCCTGGACTCTTCAAAAATGTCAATGTCATAAAATAAAAAAAAAAAGGTAGGTGAATTGTTCTAGATTAAAGGAGACTAAAGAGACATAAAAAATACAATTCATTAAAATAAGCAGATATAAAGGAAATAAGAATTGTGAATATCTAAATATGAATATTAGTGTTAAATTCATTATATTTGGCTATGTAGGCTACTGTTGTTACTCTTAGAAAACATGATGAAGTATTTGAGCGTGAAGGGATATGATCTCTGCAACTAACTCACAAATAGTTGAGGGGAAATATATATGTATAAAAGCAAACAGATAAATGAAATGTGGCAAAACGTAAAGGTAAATGATATGTGATTACTTGGTACACTATTCTTATAACTTTTTTGCAGATATGAAATTTTTCAACATAAAAACTTATAGAAGAGGTTGCTCATTGAGCATAAAATCTGGACAAAAAGATAATTCAAGGGAGGTACTGGCTGGCTCAGTGGGAAGCATGGACCTCTTAATTTTAGAACACAGATAATTCATACATTTAATGTAAGTAGTTACATAACAAAAAAAATAACTGCACCAGAAATAAATAGGTTTCATCCTTGGGCTTAAAAAAAGCCCACTTTTAAATGTAGATGATCACTGACAAGCTTACCCTTAATATGGCTCTATTTTCTATGAACCCGTTATCACTATGTCATTTGCTAAAGTCCCCATTATTTAAATATTATCAATAGCACCAACCACATTACTGCCAGATCTTTCTAACCAGAAACATCTTTTACTCATCCCATGTTAATTTAATTGAGATATTGTGGTTTAATTCTCTGAGAAAACATTTCTTTCCAAGTGTGTTTGATGAAATGATTGTGGTCACTGCTTAAGAAAAACCTTCATTTTTATCATGATACACTACTTTGGGTAATGTCTCAGCTGTATTTAGAAAAATGAATGACAGTTTGTCACACAATCAAGATAGAGAGAAGGGCACCCCAGGCAGAAGAAATAGTAAATTGGAGAAACAAAATACCACATCAAGTTTAAGGAACAAACAGTATGGTACTGATGAAATATATAATACTGGAGAACAGGATAAGACGGTGTTGTATGTCACACTAAAGTAAGCTTTAATTTTTTTTTCTCAACATGAAGGTCTCAAGCCACTGAGTCAAGAAATCAATTTAGTAGGTCACAATCAGCATTTTTTTTAATTAAGTGAAAAAGATGAGAATAGAACAGCACATAGAGTGTATCACTGGCAGTAAGGATAAATTTTTTTCATTAAACTTTTGTTTCCATTACAAATGTCTGTTTATATGTGTGTACTGGGTCACAGATGTAAAATCTATTCTTTTTGGTGAGTCATGGTCAAAATGAGATTTAAAAACCACTACTCTTGGGGCGCCTGGGTGGCTCAGTCGGTTAAGGGTCTGCCTTCGGCTCAGGTCATGATCTGGGATCGAGCCCCGCGTCGGGCTCCCTGCTCAGCGGACAGCCTGTTTCTCCCTCTCTCTCTGCTTGCCGCTCTGCCTACTTGTGCTCTCTCTCTCTCTCAAATAAAGAAATAAAATCTTAAAAAAAAAAAAAAAAGAAAAGAAAACCACTACTCTCCAGATGATGGAGACTCACTCATTGAAGTAAAAGTTTCAAGAAAGAATACGGTAAAATGTGTCTTTACAAAATCATGCTGGCAGTTAATACAAAGCAGGTTTTCAAGCTAATGGGAGTCTCGAATTAAATTTAGTTACTCCCTGCCAGTATGTTTAAGGAGGATAGTACAATGTTAAAAAGAAAATAGAACACATCCTAAGTAGTAATTAAAAAGGGTATATTTCACGCATGTTGGTTTGTTTTGTAGTTTCACACACACACCCAGATAAATTCTATATCACAAGGCACAATGAATTTCTTAATTTTACATGAATGAAATAAAATTTTTGGAAGTCAGTGATAAGGACAGTGATTAATTGGCAGAAAAACAGATCAGGGACGGAGAAAATTAACAAACTATTCCAAAAGGAGGAAAGAGAAAATAAGTGTCTGAAGCCACAGAGGATTTAAAAAAGAAAGAAAAAGAAAACAACTGTGGGGCGCCTGGGTGGCTCAGTCGTTAGGCATCTGCCTTCGGCTCAGGTCATGATCCCAGAGTCCTGGGATCGAGCCCCGCATCGGGCTCCCTGCTCCGCGGGAAGCCTGCTTCTCCCTCTCCCACTCCCCCTGCTTGTGTTCCCTCTCTCGCTGTGTCTCTCTCTGTCAAATAAATAAATAAAATCTTAAAAAAAAAAAAAAAAAAAGAAAGAAAACAAATGTTAGGTTTGGAAGCATTTTAGGAGGTAGAAAACAATCTTAGTAAATGTTTATAGATTGGAGCGGGAGAAGGAGAAAAAGAAAAGCCAGAATGACTGAAATCTTAAAACAAGAAAAATGATTTTGAGAAGCAGTAAAGGATTTCCCTCAGGATTCTACACTACAATGCACAAGCTCCTCACTGTGGCATTTAAAGCATATGATGACAGGTCTGCAAGCTATTATATTTCAACTTCTCTTCATTGCACTAGCAGGCCTTGTTCCTAGGCAAACAATACCATTTCCACAAATATTAATAGTACTTTCTTACAAGGTATTAATAACTCCACAGTACTGAAAGACTTTGTATGATTCCAGACACTATAGTGTTAAATGTTATTTTATCACATCACATAGAACAGGTTCCTAAAAAAAAAAAAAAAAAAGAATAAAAGTATTAGTTATTTTCTATTCACTTCTAAAATTAAATCAAAAATGGTTTCATGATGAAAACATTCTGAGGATGATATTCAGGAATTTTAGTATTAACTAAAGGATGCAGTCTCTTGTCAGTCTGAGATTTGTGTTCCTTTCTTCTGAATTTCATGAGAAATTTAAGTAATGACTAAAAGCAAACATCGAATCACATAGTTGACTTGTCTTTAACTGCCAGAAATGACAAATTAAGACAATTCTTATAGAATTCCAAAGAACTACAGTTGACCCTTGATCAATACAGGCTTGAACTACACAGGTCAATTTATACACAAATTCTTTTCAATAAATATAAAATAGTACTGTAAGTCTATTTTCTCTTCCTTATGATTTTCTTAATAACATTTTCTTTTCTCTAGCTTACTTTACTGTGAGAACATGGTACAAAATATATATAACATACAAAACACGTGTTAATGTTCCGTTTATGTTATCAGTAAGGCTTCCAGTCAGCAGTAGGCTATTGGTAATTAAGTTTTAGGGGAGTCCAAAGTTATACACAGATTTGATTATGCAGAGGGTCGGTGCCCCTAACTCCCACATTGTTCAAGGGTCATCGTAGTGAAAACTAATTTAAATCTTATTTCTCTTACCACCAATCATAAGCATCACTATGTCCCATAAGTAAATAAGTACAGTAGCAATTCTACTCTAGTATCTGGATTAGTTTTCTTAGTCATCTAAGAACTAAAATGCAGTAAAATATTCCTAAACCTTCATATAGTCACTATGTAACCCAGTGATTAGGAATTTCCTTTAAATCCATGCTGAAACAGCCATGCTGAAACTCAACCGACATGGATAAACAACCAAGCTCACTATTTGTACATAATGAGTGACCTCATAGTCCCTTAAGTGAAATAATATGGGGAAGAATATCTACACAGTTGTTGCTCAATAAATAAGGAAGTTAATAAGGACTTGCTTTAAAAACAAACAAAAAACAAATTAAAAAAAAAAAACAAAACAGCTATTGCTCCTGAAAGGAGATACAAACCTATAAAGAAAAAAAAAAAAAAAGGTCTATTATTACTTTCCATTCAAATTTAAGGAGATATTTATTTAAATATCCATGTGAATGCATAAACAGAGGTATCAAAGCTCCTTTCTCTACTACCAAAATATATACATATGCATCTAAACAAACTCAAATATCTATAAACACATACGGTGAACTAAAACATTATTAAAATATTTTAAGAATGTTACTAATCTATTGATTCCTCCTCGAAGAAGTTCATTCTCCTATTGAAAAAATTTATCTTAAGTAGTTTAAAAAAAGAGAGAGAGAGTATTCCATACTGGTTTAAAGTGCAAACCTAGGGGTCAAAAGCTTGTTTTGAATTATTTGGTAGCTTTGTGAACTGAGAAAGTTACCTAAAACACTCCTTACTTCAATTTCCTCATATATAAAACTGTTAGTTATAATGGGGGGGGGGGGGAATGGATAAATACATAGTTCCTTTCAAAAGTAATATATATAATCTACAAAAAAAAATTAACAGTAGCTACCTTTGGTAATAAAAGAGTGATTTTTTTCTTTGTATTTTCCAAGTCTCCAAATTTTCTACAATAAAAATATACTCCTCAATCTTAGGGGTAAAAGTGATTTTTTAAAAATTACATAATAGACAAAAAGTCCAACATATAATCAAAAATCGCCCATCATACCAAGAACCAAGAAAATGACTTGAATGAAGAAAAGAACCAACAAAAGCCAACACTGAAATGAATTACATATTGCAATTGTCTAACAAAGATGTAAAAGCAGCCATCATGAAAATTCTTCATCAATTATAAATTCTCATGAAAAAGACAAATAAAATAGGAAATCCAAGCCAAGAATTAGAACTTCTAAAAAGCAACCAATTAGAAATTATAGAACTGAAAACTATAATAAGAAAAAAAACTTAATGGATGTGTTCAATAGTAAGAATTACAAAGGGCACAAATTAGTGAATTTGAGGACAGATCAAAAGAATTTACCCAATCTGAACAAAAGAGAAACATGACTGAAAAGAAACTAACAAAGACTCAAAGATCTATGGGGCAATAATAAAAGATTCAACCCCCATATCACTGAAGTCCCATAAAGAAAGAAAAAGGGTGAAATTGAAAGAGTATTCATAAAAATAATGGCTGAAAACTTCCAAATTTGGAGAAAGACAAAAACCTACAGACTCAAGTGAGAACCTCAAAAAGGTAAATCCACAAAAATTACACCTTGCCACATCATCATTTCACATCTAAAAACAAAGAAAAAATCTTAAAAGCAACCACAAAGAAAGGATGCATTACCTATAAGGGAACATGAATTCAAATGACAGATTTCTCATATGAAACCACAAAGGGCAGACAAAAGTAACAAAAATTTTTCAAGAGCTCAAAGAAAAGTACTGTCAACCATGAATTCTATATCTGACAAAACTATCTTTCAGGAACGAAAGGGAAATAAAGACATAAGCAGTCAAAGGAACACTAAAACTCTGTAATTGGCATATGTACCCTTCAAAAATAGCTAAGGAAGTTCTTTCAGATGATAAAGGGAGGACTGTTGTAACATTAGGAAAGAAGAAAGAACAATGGAAAAAGCAAGAATATGGGTAAAAACTACAGACTCAACAGACTACCCTTCTACGCAAGAAGTTTTAAAATCATAGTTGATAGATGAAATAAAAATT
This sequence comes from Phoca vitulina, assembly GCF_004348235.1. Classification (NCBI taxonomy): domain Eukaryota; kingdom Metazoa; phylum Chordata; class Mammalia; order Carnivora; family Phocidae; genus Phoca; species Phoca vitulina. The sequence goes on from NW_022589709.1 coordinate 42,365,284, forward strand.
ATATAGGCAACCAAAAAAAAAGAGTTCATCAGTCTTAAAAACCTCTGTATAAATAAATAAATAAATAAAAAATAAAATAAAATAAAATAAAAACCTCTGTACATTGAAAGACACTATCAAGAGTGCAAAGGCAACACACAGAATGGAAGAAAATATCTGCAAACCACTTATCTGAAAAAGGATTGATATCAAGAATATATAAAGAAATCCTATAATTCAAGAGGAAAACAAACTGATTTTAAAATGGACAAAAGACTTCAACAGACATTTCTTTAAGTAAGATGCACAAATGGCCAATAAGCACATGAAAAGATGGTCATTCACTAGGGAAATGCAAGTCAAAATCACAATAAGATAGCTCACATGGATAGCTATTATGAAGAAGAAGAAAAAAGAGGAGCAGAAGAAGGGAACAGAAAATTACAAGTAATGGTGAGAATGTGGAGCAACTGGAATCCTTGTGCATTGCTGGTGGGACTGTAAAATGGTACAGGCGCTATCACAGATGGTATGACAATTCCTCAAACACTTAAATACAGAATTACCATATGATCCAGCAATTTCACTTCTAGGTATATACTTAAAATGAAAGCAGGGACTTGAAAAAATATCTGTGCACCATGTTTGAGTAGCATCACTCACAAGAGCCAAAAGGCAGAAGCAATCCAAGTGTCCATCAGTAGGTAAATGCATAATCAAAATGTGGGAAAAGACTAGACTAGTATTCAGCCTTAAAAGGAAAATTTCAATAAATGCTACAACACAAACCTTATAGACATTATGCTAAGTGAAATAAATCAGTAATAAAAGAATATTTTATGATTCTACTTATATGAGGTACCTAGAGCAATCAAATTCATAAAAACAGAAAATAAAATAGTGGAAGCCAGAAACTGGGGGAAAGGGATATGGGAGTTAGTGTTTAATGGGTACTGAGTTTCAGTTGGGCAAGATGGAAAAGTTCTGGGGATGGATGGTGGTAACAGTTGCACAACAATGTGAATGTACTTTATGTCACAGAACTGTACACTTAAAAATGGTTAAAATGGTAAATATTATGTCATGTACTAATTAGCACAAGAGGAAAAAAATATTAACACCATCTGATTAGCTGTTCAATGTATGAAGAAAAAATATTCAAAACAATGATATTTACAAAGTGGGAGAGTAAAGGGATCTAAATGGAAGGGTAGTTTCCACACTTCACTCAAACTGATGAACTGTTTTACCAATAGACTGCAGTAAGTTACATATGTATATTTTAATATCCAGAAAACCACCTAGAAACACTACGAAGTGATATATTTGAAAAGTATTATAAATAAATCAGGATGAAATACTAACAAATGCTCAAGTAATGCATAAAAAGAAAAGAGAAGGGATGCTTGGGTGGCACAGTTGGTTAAGCTTCTGCCTTCAGCTCAGGTCATGATCCCGGGGTCCTGGGAGTGAGCCCTGCATCAGGCTCCCTGCTCAGCGGGGAGTCTGCTTCTCCCTCTCCCTCTGCCTCTCCCCCCAGGTCATGCAAGCTTTCTTTCTAAAAAAAAAAAAAAAAAAATTTTAAAAAAAAAAAACAAAATTCTTAAAAAAAAAAAAAGAAAAGAGAAACAGAGAAATGAGTAAGACAGAAAAAAACAGAAAATGAAAACAAAATGGCAGAAGCCCTAAGAGCAAATGACATATCCAAATAAAGGGTTAGTATCCAAAATACATAAAGAACTTGTAAAACTCAACACCCAAGAAACAAATAATCCAATTAAAAATGGGCAGAAGGCATGAACAGAGATTTCTCCAAAAAAGACATCCACATGGCCAAAAGACACATGAAAATATGTTCATAATCACTATCAGGGAAATGCAAATCAAAACTACAACAAGCTATCACCTCACTCCTGTCAGAATGGCTAAAAGCAACAACACAAGAAACAAGAGGTGTTGGTGAGGATGTGGAAAAAAGGAACACTCCTGCACTGTTGGTGGAAATGCAAACAGGTGCAGCCACTGTGGAAAACAGTATAGAGGTTCCTCAAAAGGTTAAAAAAAGAACTACCCTATGATCCAGCAACTGCACTACTGGGTATTTACCCAAAGAATACAAAAACACTAATTCAATGGGATACATGAACCCATGTGTTTATGGCAACATTATTTACAATAGCCAAGATATGGAAGCAGCCTGTGTCCATTGACTGAAGAATGAACGTGGTATTTATATACAATGGAATATTATTTAGCCATAAAAAGAATGAAATCTTGCCATTTGCAACAAAATGGATGGAGCTAGAGAGTATTATGCTAAGCAAAATAAGTCGGATAAAGATAAATACCATATGATTTCACTTATATGTGGAATTTAAGAAACAAAACAAAAGGGGAAAAAAGAGAACAAACCAAGAAACAGATTCTTACTTATAGAAAACTAATGGTTACCAGAGGTGAGGAAGGTGGGGAGGAGGGTGGGTTAAATAGGTGATGGGGAATAAGGAGTGCATTTGGAGTGATGAGCACCAGGTGGTATATGGAATTATTGAATCATTGTATTGTACACCTGGAACTAACACTGTATGTTAACTGGAATTAAAATAAAAACTTCTTAAAAAAGTAAGCTGTAACATATCAATAATTAAAATAAATGTAAATGATTAAAATATGCCAAATAAAAGCAAATACTGGCAATGTGGACTTAAGAAAAAAATGACCCAACTACAGGCTGTTTATAATTAACTCAACTTAAAATAAAAGGTGAAAAAGATGCACATATACAAAATAAAAGCAGGAGGGGCTATATCAATTTTGGATAGACTTAAGAGCAAAGACAATTGCTAGAGAGAAAAGAGGAACATTATATAATGATAAAGGATGGGTCCAACAGGAATACATAACAATTCTAAATGGTACACACCAAACAAAATCCATGAAGACTGATAAGAGCTAAAAGGAGAAATAGACAAATTCTCAGTTATGATTGGGAACTTCAAGACTTCATTCTCAGAGACTCACAGAAATACTAAACAGAAAACCAGCAAAGATTTAAAAGTTCTAAAGAACACAATCAACCAAAAGGACCTAATTAACTTCACCAAAAAACAGCCAAATACCCATTTTTTTTTTTCAAACATCCATAGACCACTCACCAAAACAGACCATATCCAGGCCATAAAACAAATTTAAAAGTATTGAAATCATAAAGAGTATATTCTCTGACCATAATGGACTCTACCTAGAAATCAGTAAGAGAAAGACAACTGGTAAGTCTCAAAACACTTGGAAATTAAACAACACACTTCTAAACAACCCAAGCATCAAAAAATAAGTCTCTAAGTAAAGTTAAAAAAGAAACATGGAATTGAGTAAAAATGAAAAGACAACACAGAAAAGACATCAAAGGATGTGGGATACAACTAAAGCAGTGCCAAGAGGAAAAGGTATAGCATTAAATGCTTACATTAGCAAACAGAAAAGGTCTCAAATCAGTATCTTAAATTCCTACTTCAAAAAACTAGAAAAATGGAAGAAAATAAACCCAAAGCAATCAGAAGAGAAATAATAAAAATAAAAGCAAAAATCAACAAAACTGAAAAGAAAACCTTTGAAATCCTTTAAAAAAATAAAACTGATAAATCTTTAGCAAGACTGGCAAAACAAAAAGGAGAGAAGATACAAATTACCAATATCAGTAATAAAAGAAAGTATCACTGAACATTCTAGAGCCATTAAAAGGGTAATTAGGAAATAATAAAACAAGTTTAGGCTCCTAAATTAGATTAATTAGAAGAAACGAATCAGTTCCTCAATCAACCACATACAGATCTTCCTGTACTTACAACAGGGCTAGATCCAGCTAACCCATTTTAAGTTGAAAATATCACAAATCAAAAATGCATTTAATGTACCTAAGCTACCAAACATCAGAGCTTAGCCTCGCCTACATTAAGCCTCCTCAGAACACTTACATTAGCCTACAGTTGGGCAAAATCATCTAATGTAGAAGTCTATTTTACTTAAAAAAAAAAAAAAAAGTGTTGAATATCTCATGTGATTTATTGAATACTGAAAGTCAAAAACAGAACAGTTGTAAGGGTACAGAATCCTTTTAAGTGTGATAGGTTGGACTTGTGGTAACCCTGTGATTGCATGGCTGACTAGGAGCTATGATTTGCTGCTGCTGCCCAGCATCGTAAGAGAGAATCTTACCACACATTGTTAGGCCTGGAAAAGATCAAAATTCAAAATCCAAGTATGGTTTTTACTGAATGTGTATCACTTTAACACCATCATAAAGTCAAAAAATCTTAAGTCAGGGACTGTTTGTGCTACCAAGATTCAACCAAAATAAATAAAAAATAAATAATCCCAAAACCATTAAAAAAATGAATTCATAATCTTAATTCTCAAAAAAAGAAAAAAAAAAAAATCCCAGGCTGAGATGTTTTCACCAGAGAATTCTACCAAATATTTAAAGAATACCAAAACTTCACAAACTCTTCCAAAGAGTAGAAAAGAAGGTAACGTGGCCTGCCTCATTCTGTGAGGCCAGTATTACCCAAATACTGAAATGAAACAAAGATATCACAAGAAAGATGCAGACCATATCTCTAAAGAACTTAGACACAAATTCTCAACATATCAACAACCTAAATTCAGCAATATTTGAAAAACATCACATACCATAACCACATGGGATTTATTCCACATATGCAAGGAGTGTTCAACATTAAAAAAAAAAAAAAAGCATCATCTACAATATCAACAAGCTAAAGAAAAAAAGATCTCATCATATAAATTGACTCAGTAAAAGAATTTGGCAAAATCTATCACCCATTCATAATAAAAACTCTCAGTAAACTAGGAGGACAGGTGATCTACCTTGACTTGATAAAGCATCTACCCAACTACCCACCCCCCCAAAAAAAACGTACACTTATCGTATTTAATGCTGAAATACTAAATGCTTTCCACCTAAAACAAGGAACAAAGCAAGGATGTCTGCTGTTACCACTCTGAGTCGATACAGTACTAGAAGTTCTAGCCACTGCAGTAAGACAAGAAATAAAAGGCACAGAGATTAGAAAGAATACTGTAAAAAGCCTCTAAAAACTAAAAGGTAATTTTAGCAAGGTCAAAGATTACAGGACCAATGCAAAAATCAATCATATTTCTATGTACTAATAATGAACATGTGGAAACTGAAATACAAAACATAATATTCACAAAATTCCTCCATAGAAAACAAAAAAAGTTTAATTATAAATCTAACAAAAGGTGTACAATAGGATTTGTAGATATGGACAAGCTTGTTCTAAAATTTATATGTAAAGACACAAGCCTTTGAATAACTCAAACCATCTTGAAAAGTGAGAGGAACCACCCTACCTGATATTAGGGCTTACTACATAGCTATAGTAATCAAGAGTATGATATTAGCAGATGGAAACATATAAACCAATAGAACTCAAGAGAGAACCCAGAAGTAAACCCATACATATATGCCCAATTGACTTTTTATAAAAGTGCAAAAGCAATTCAAAAGAGAAAAGATATTTACTTTTTCAACAAATGGTGCTGGAGCAACTGGATATCCATAGGCAAAAATATGAACCTCAATTTAAATTTATCTTTTATAAAAATAAAATCAAAATAGATCATAGGCTTAACTATAAACCATTAAAGTATAAAGCTTTTATAAAGCTATCATAGAAGAAAATTTCTGAGACCTATGCTAGGTGAAGAGTTCTCAGACTTGCCTCCAAAAAGAAATATTAATAAATTAAGCCTCAACAAAATTAAAAACTTTTGCTCACAGAAAGACTTTGTTAAAAGGAAAAAAAAGATAAGCTACAGAATGGGAGAAAGTATCTGCACATAGCAGACAAAGGAGTAATATTTAGAATTCTCAAAACTCAACAATAAAACAGTCCTACTGGAAAATGGGCAAAAGACATGAACAAACATTTCACCGAAGAGGATATACAGATAGCAAATTAGCATATGAAAAGATATTCAACATCAGCCATTACGGAAATACAAATTAAAACATAAGATCACTAGACATTTATGAGAAGAGCTTAAACAAAAATTTATGACAATATCAAATGTTTGTGAGAATGCAGAGAACCTGGATTGCTCATACATTACTGGTGAGAATGTAAAAGGACACTGCCATTCTAAAAAACAGATTGGCAGTTTCTTATAAAACTGAACATGCAACTGCCACATAATCCAACAACTGCACTCTTGGATAATTTACTGGACAAAAATGAAAACTTACGTTCACACAAAAACATAAACACGAATGTTCATAACAGCTTTTTTTCCCTAATAGTCAAAACTGGAAATAACCCAATGGGTGAATGGCTAAACTGTCCTACATCCATACCATGAAATACTCCTTAGCAAATGAAAAGGAACAAAGTATTGATATATGCAATGACTCAGATGAATCTTGAAGGAATTATGTTGAGTAACAAAGCCTAACCCCAAAAGGTTACATACTATGTGATTCCATCTGTACAACGTTGGGGCGGGGCGGGGGGGGGGGGGGGGTTGTTTTTGCATAACATTTTTTGAAACGATAAAATGAAAAACAGGTTAGTGGCTGCCAGGAGTTAGAGATAAGGGAGAGGTGGAAGGAGGTGAGTTTGATTATAAAAGGGCAGCACAAGGAATCCAGTGGTGATGAAACTGTTCTGTATCTTTACTGTAGTGATGATTACATAAATCTACACATGTGATAAAACTGCATAGAACTAAATGCATGCTGAACACAGAGACACACACAATTTTATGCAGAACCAGTGAAATCAAATACGTTAATTAAATCAATGTCAATTTCCTGGTTGTCATATCAGATGTTGCCACTGAGGAAAAAATGGGTGGACACTTACTTTGTGTTATTTCTTACAACTAAATGTTAATCTACAATTACCTCAAAATAAAATGCAATTAAAAATCTGAGAGGTAAATCAATATTTAGGTAGGTAGATAGACATGGATGAGGAGAATATGGTACAATGAGTGATATAAGTGTCTCAGCTGTGAAGCCCCAATCTAATGGGTTATACCTACAAAGAAGCCTTAAAAGAGTTAAGAAGAATCTCTAGTCTTTACCTTATGCTTCAGACAGATACGTAAAAGAAAAGGAATTTTAAAAAGTAACACTGAGAGAGCTTCCAGTTGGTGAACACATGGAGGTAGGAGAGTAGCTAGAAGAGTGGCATCCCCAGAGAGAGCATGGATGCTCTGTACCCTTTTCCACATACCTTGCCCAATGCTTCTCTTCCATTTGGTTGGAGTTATATCTTTTGTAATAAGCTGATAATTTAGCTTGATAAAGCTTGATGAGTTGTTCATCTTATTGACACCCAGACAAAAAAAAACAAACACATACACGCACACAAAAATGTGTAACATTGAATATTACAATAATGAACACAGAGTGAATACAGAAATTTTGCTGGAGTAATGTCTCCCCCACAGGATTTTCCATGGCTACCATCCATGGTCATATGTAGGATATTTTTCATGCTATAATAATCAGACATGCACTTAAATAATTTTTCCATCTTTCAACACACATAAGGACAAAAAAAGAGAATCACTAACACATAAGGAAAAAAGGTAAAGTATAAGGAAAGTTTTTCTTTCCTACAGTGAAAGATAGGAAATAAAAACACCCTGTTTCTCAAGTAGTAAATGTGCATCTGATCTGCATCAAAATCACCCAAAGCCATTTTTAAAGAGACAGGGTTATCCAGTGTATCAGTCAGCTCAGAATGCCATAACAGAAACCACAATGGATTGCTTAAACCACAGAAATTTATTTTCTCACAGTTCTGGAAGCTGAGTCCAAGATTAAAGTGTCAGAAGAGGTGCTTTTTAGTGAGGCCACTCTCCTTGGCTTCAGATGGCCACCTTGTCACTGTGAACTCACATGGTCTTTTCTCTGTGCATGTGCACTCCTGTGTCTCTTCCTCTTCTTATAAGGTCCAAAAGGATTATGGACCCCCCCTTATGACCTCATTTAATCTTAATCACCTCTTTAAAGGCCCTATACATATACAGCCACATTGGAACTTAGCGCTTCAACCAGTGAGTTTTAGGGGGACAAAATTTAGTCCATAATACCCAGTGACCGGCCAGCCCTGAAGTGTGTTTTATATGAGAGCACATATATATATGTGTGCATTATACTTAATGGAAGGGGGCAAGGCAAAGGAAAAAGTATAGTATTTGCATCAGAATTCCAATTCTATCAGTTTTCCCAACAATAAAAATGAGGAGAATATCTATTCTCACTGTAGAGCTGTGAGAATTAAAAGAAATAATCTATGTAAAGTGCCTAGCATATGGTAAAGGACTAGTCAAACCTGGGCCTCTGCCTTTCATCCCCCCCCTCAAAATTAATTATAAATATTACTCAAATCTAAACATATCTGAAAAATTATGGGAACTGGATTCTGTCCCAGTTCTACCACTACCTCGCTATGTGACCTTAACCAAACCACCCTACTTCTGCATCTGGGCAGTCGGCCAGTCTGCTTCTGCATCTGGGCAATTAGAATTTCCTCTATCACTAAAATACTACGTATCTATGCATACCACTCATGACTATAATATCAAACACCAATACTACAAAAGCTAATCAAATTTTCTATAAAACTCCAGTAAAAGAGGATTATGGTATGAAATTTCAATTTATTCTTTCAAATACTTTCATTCTTTAAACTCTTCTACAACTATCCTCCAATGTGAAAAATGTATCTGTACAACACATCTGTAAGGTTAATTTTATCATCTTCTCTATCATTAATGCTTCATCTTCCAAGTAGATTGTATATTCTTTTCATATTTTTGTTCCCCCAAATGTTCGTTGTTTTACTCACAAAAATCACTTAATCACTGAAATGCCTAAAATCATACCCCAAATCCTGTTGAGATATGATTAGACATATGGAGAAGTTATCAATAAATTGTATCTGACAACTGTTTTTAACTTAGCCCACGACTGAAATGTATTGCGGGTGATTTCAAGATGACACACCTACCACACATACATTGCACATTCAAACAATGAGCCATAACCAGCATCCATACTCCATAAACATGGTTTAAAATTAAGAAATTGGTCAGAAGCAAAATCTATTGTGAGGATATCTGAATCATTTAATGAAAAACAATTTACCAAGTTAAGCCTAAGGGAAGAACTTGTAAGTACTTGCCCTTTCTCCCACCTCATCCCTCACCACTCCTGGTATTACATGTAAATGAATAACACATGAGGTAGGTTGTTACTTAGGTGCCCTCAACATATCTCACCTCCCAGTATCGATGCCCTTGTACAGTCCCCACCCATACTAAATCTGAACTGGCTCACGTTATTAGCACTGGCCATTGGTACATCAGCAAACACAAAGAACGCAGATGCTTGATAAGCGTTGGCACAGTGAGGCTTGTCCTCTTAAACTGCTCCCTCATGAAACCCAGCTTCCATGCTGTGGACAAACTCAAGCTAATTAAGGGGGGAGGCTACATGGAGGCGGGTAAAGGGAAAGAGGCAGTCATATTCCCAGCTATCCACTAGCTGTTCCAGCCATCTCAGCTGAGGCATCAGATTTATGAATTAAGAAGCCACCTTAGATGTTACATACAGCCAACAGATGACACACGGAGCAGTCCCCATCAAGCCTTGTTCACCTTTTAGAATTAAAAGCAAATAAACATTGTTTTAGTTATAACTAAACACATGTAAGACAATTAGAACAGTTCTTGTTAGGTAGCAAGCAACCAAGAAATGTCAGCAGTAATAACGGTTATTGTTAATAATTATTATAAGTCTCACCCCCACCAATGTATTGTTTTGGGTATTAGAGCTGCTCTTAGAGGCATTCTCTCATTTTCCTAATGGCCAGTCAAGAGACAGGGGTAAAGCAACCAGAAAGGCCTACTTTTTGCTTTCCCTTTCTTCTTCCTAATTTATAGCTGTCCTTTTTCTTTTTTTCCCCCTCCCCGGCTCCACACACAGTGTGGAGCCCAACACAGGGCTCCAACTCAGACCATGAGATCAAGACCTGAGCCAAGATCAAGAGTGGGACACTGAAACCACTGAGCTACCCAGATACCCGTCCTTTTTCTTTTTATCTCTTCCAATAATGTTTGCCTGGTTTCCCCGGAGTGCCTAATCAATGATCCAAACCAATTCTAGCCTTTGGCTGTGCTCTATATTCTCAGAAGCTACAGGCACCTCCTTCCAGACCATTGGTAAATAATTAAGAGTTCAGTAGGACAGACTCTTCATTCAGGGTCAAAAGTTTATACTCCTTTAACTTCTAATTCTTTTTTACATGATAGAATCATTAGGCAAAGGGTGTGGGGACCAATAAGGTCTTGTTTAGAAAATAAATTAAGCAACAGGGATAACATACTTGCTACTTTTCCTCAAAGACTTACTGATCCTAATTATATAAATTTCTTGTTCTTTTAAAGCCCATGACATTTTGTTCATACTTCACTCATGATACTTATCTTAATCTAGCCTGAATCATAGTAGTTGGTTTACTTAACTTCCTATTAGATCTATAACTGCCCCGGAAGAGAGACTTGAGAAAATGAGCATCTTACTCATTTTTGTATCCCTTAAATTAAGCACCTACTACACTGCTCTACTATTCACACAAATACGGTAAAAAAATATATATATATCTGGGTCCTTGTCAGCAACCACTCTGTACTTAACTAATCTTTGCAATTCTCACCTCCCAAGTTTATTAAGAAATAATGACTCACCCATGGTTATAATGCAATTAGTGACAAAGTTAATGAACGCTACATGTCCTAACATTCACCTCTAATAATTATTTGGCTTAATTAAGAATGATTTTATTTTTGTAGAGATATTCACGTGTTTTTTAAGGAAAAGGCATCATTTACATTCTTTATTTCCTTTTCCTTCAAGTTTCAGGCTTGAGAAGCCTGCATATTAGGTCCAGGCTAAGATCTATGCCACCTGCCAGGCAAATAATACCAAAGGCAAAGCAAGCCTAGTGGAGGGTACAGCAAACTAGAGCTCAGAACTCACCTAGAAGGGGCAACCACAACTCAGCTCTAGCAAGCTACAATCAAACAGGAACAGCAACCAGGTAGAGCCAAATCCTGTGATTTTGCAAGTGATGCTAGAAAGTGAGACTTCTTAAATGTGAAGTCTTCCTATTTTTAAATGGTGGCGACTAATTACTAAATGTTCCATATACACCAAGAGAAAGCAATATATATATCTGTGCAGTGGATTCAGTCCAAGGGCATCCTGCTACTGCAGGCTCATAGTTTAAAATCTCTACATATAATTGAAGGTGGACTAAGGGAACACACTCCTTTACTACTGGCCTCACCTCTAAAGCAAAGAAAGCAGGACCACTAAAAGCCAAGTCCATAAAATTAGAAGATGTACCAGTGACAAACTCCTTTAACTTTTTTCTCTCTTGAAAAATCTGTTAGCAGTTTGAGATACAGAAGCTTCTACAGCATAAAAATACACAGGGAGAATTTTTTGCTTTTTAAATTTTTTTCCTCAAAACTTGCAAAAAGGAAAATATTCAAATAAATAGTAAAAATTATACAAATTTTTCTGGCCTTAACCAAGCTAATGAAAACGCTCAGTAATAAACATGAGATAATGACTCCCCATGCACATAGAAAAACAACGTACAAAATACTAATGGCATTAATGTATTTGCACTTGTCTATCTATATATTGTCATTTGACTCTCTTGTGACCAACAGCACCAAACTAGCTGGATACAAGGCTGAACTCCATGACGAGGGAACCCTACTCTAACAAACCACTGTGGACTCAAACCTGTGACCTGAACCTCCTTAATATCATGCTATCCAATAACTAAGGTGACCACTCACTAGTAAATAAATATTCAGTTAGTCCAAAAGCATTTTTCTATACTTTTACAAAAGATTTGACATTATTTAACCAAGTCATTAAAGCCCTTTAAAAATAGGAATTTATAGAAAAGATCTGAACTTCATCTCTAAACCTACTTAACCTGCTGGAAGCCTTTATGAAGTCATAATTTTTAATATAATTAATCATGGTAGATAGGCCTTTGGAGTTCAAACCATTCTTTAAAATAACTATTAGTGAGGGAGTCCCTGTACCAATAGAATTCATAGGCAATTTATTGACAATAAAATTATATTACTGTTACTTTGGGATACTATTTACTGAACATTTACTATGTGTCAGGCGCTGTGCTGAATACTTCCTGGTTCTCATTAAACCTTAAAAACGACCATATGACGGAGGTACCATTATTATCCCCATTTTACAGATGGGGAAACTGACCTTTCCAAGATCACACAATTATAAGTGGCAGAGTCAGGATTCCAACCCAAATCTTGTCTAACTTCAGAATTTGCATGCTTAAACACTACACTGTATTGCCTCCAGTGACTCTGGGTTGATATCTAAGATAAAGAAAAGAGGGAAATTTGTACTTCTCGGTGACAAATTTAAAAAACATACTAGAAATGGAGGATACTTTTCAGAACATGAACAATTCTCAGATACACAGTCATACAAATATTATTTTTATTCCCAAATACATATTAATAATGATGGAAATCTCAAACAATCAACTTCCCACAAACACAATTTCTAAGTACTCATTCATGTTTATTATTAAAAATTTAATGGGAACACTCTATATTTTCTGCCCTGTTTTGCTGTGAACCTGAAACTCTTCTACAAAATAAACTTTTTAAAAAAAATTTAGAACTACAATATGCCAAATATGCTTAAAACAATTCAGTTATGAACACGGACATAAGACTATCTGCTTTCAGTACGAAAAGTTGCACTTTATTATAACCACAGTGCCGAGCATGTAATGAGCACTTAAATATTTAATTGATTCTTTCAAAAAGGCTTGAAGGTATGTAAACAGTGCTGTAAAATTCAAATTTTTAACACTCCCAGAACACCTTCAGAAGTCTATAACACTAAGACATAATATGGTAAGTTGGAATAAAATTAGACAAAAAAATTAAACTCCTAATGAATATAAAGGAATGCAACACTGTTATACCATGGCTGACATAAATAAAGCTAATTTTACTTTTCCACCTTAAGTATCAAAAGATGTAGCCTGAAGACAAAAATAATTACAGAATCTTTTTCTAATTCATTTTGTTAAGTCCTCTCTAAATCCTCCAAAGCTTATATCCAAAACAAACAAAAACTTTCAATTGTTCCGAGTGACTGTCAACATATGAACCAAATATTTTTTCCGCTGATACACCACACCAAGGTTGTCAAAATCCTAAAGGTCAAATAATACTGATGTGAGGGATCTATAAAAACAGTTTTGCCATCTATTACCACTTCCCATCAACATTTACCTCTCATCAAGGTCCACCTTTATAAATATATACCTATGTTCACTTACGAAGGTAACAAGTAAGGAGAAGGAACTGACTGTATGAAAAAACCATTTGCCTTATATATTTTGCAATATACTGTCAAAACTAATTGTCAAATAGAACACTGTACTGGCCACCAACAAAGTGTTGAAGTGTCAATTTTAGTTTACTTCAGAATTGTACTTACAAAGTCTCAACTATAAAAGATTACACTAATATTAATAAACGGGAATTCTGTGGCATAAGTTGCAGATACTATTAGAGGACGGGCCCTTAACCACACCTGTAATTCACAGAACTCCTTTCCTTTCTCGCTGACCCACATCTTCATATGTGATCCGAAGACTTTTCTGCATCGCTGTGCTTTCAAAGGCACGGGTTGGGATTTGCAGTGCCATAAAAACAAAGCATTCTGACCAATGCATGTTTCAAATGGTATCATTACAATACTCATTCAAATACTTGTATATTCAAAGCTTCTTACTAATAATCTGGCTTCAACAGGGAGTGCACACACAGGTTAAAAGAGACTTTGACTGCCTTGGTAGCTGCAAGCTCAGCTGAATCCCAGGACGCAACCTCAATTTGGAAGAGGCAGAACTATATCCGGTTCTCAATGGATACACATTTTTCCCATGCTTCCCAATCTCAAAAACTTTACATCTTCCCAGAGTAACAATAAATATACAAAGACGCCAGGGAGTATGCCCGTAGGGAAGATGAGTGATCAAATTAAATCCCTACGCAAGGAACCTGAAGCTTCAAAACTTTTCAGAACAAATCACAGCTGAAAAAACGAGGTAAGTTTTCCCACTTGTTTCCAGGAGCCAGCTGCCCCAATCCCTGAACAGCTGTCTTGACTTACTGGTTAGTTGGAGGAGCAGTCAGCGGGATGGCCACCTCTTCCTCCTCGTATTCTGGTCCATCCAGAGAGTCACCTTCGTCCACTGTTCCCAGGCCCGCGCCCAAAGAGGGCAGCTGAGGAGGAGGCGGCAGAGGAGGGAATCCGCCGCCTGCCCCGAAGGTCTCAGCAGGCAACGGAGTGGTCCCCTTGGCGAGAGCCATCTCTCCTCCAGGTCCAGCGGCAGCACCAGCCACGCCAGCAGCAGCACCTCCCCCTGACAGTCCGGCTCCCCCCAGTGCTCCTGCCACAGACGCGGCTCCTAGGAACCCTGACCCCAAAGCGGCTCCGCCAGCCAGAGTCCCGGCCACTCCGGCCTCCGTCAGCCCAGAATAGGGGACGGCTGCCACTGGCAGGGCCGGGGGTATCTTCACCCTACACACTGCCGGATAGGCACTCGAGCCCGCCGCTGCGCCGCCTCCTGCTGCCCCGGCGGTCACCGGGCCGCCCTCCTCACTGCCGGCCTCGGCCGCCATCATGTTGAAGCCCGCTCTACTCTACCCTACCCTACTCGCCCGGGAGCCCCGGGGGCCACCAGGCCCGGGCTCCGAGCCGCCCCACCCAGGCGCGTTCCCCCTTCAGCTCCCCAGGCAGAGGAAACAACAACAAAAGGAGAGAGCCCGCCGCCGCGCCCCCTCCTCGGGCCACAGCCCAGGCTCCGGAGCTGCCCGGGTTACGGGAAGCGAAGTGGGCAAAAAACCCAACGCCTGCACAAACACCGCCCCAAACCTTCACCTTACACACCCACACTCACGCACACACACACATGCACAGAAGTAAAAAACTTCCTGGCTGCACTAAAGAGGAAGGGAAGCACAGAGGAAGCGGCTGGGGCGGCTGCCGCTCCTTCAGCCACCGCCGCCGCCGCCACCACCGCTTCTTCACCACCCTAGTTCCGGCCACCCCCACCGCAGCCACCGCCGGTGCCGCTGCTGGGGCTGGGGCCACTGCAGCCGCTTCATCCTCCACGGGGCTGGAGCTGGGAGGGGTGGGGAGAAAAGAGGAAGGGGGGCGGGGTAGCGGGGAAATCGACCGAACGGCTCCCAACCTGGAGCGCTCAGTGAAACCGACTAGAGAGAAAGGAAGGCGGGGCACCAGAGGAGGAGCCGAGGAAAGGAAGGGCGGGGGAGGAGGGCGAGGGCAACTTCTGCGCAGGCGCGTTCCTAGCCCGGGGGTGAGGGCGCTGGGCCTGGAGGGAGGAAAAGGAAGAGTCGCGAGGGAAGGAAGCGGCGGGGGCGCGCTGTGCGCGGCCGCGGTCAATGTTTCGGTCCGATTAGAGCGTGTGGTGGCGTCGCCGTTTCTCTGGTCGGTGTCGCGGGCGATGGCGCGCGCCTGCCTCCCTGGGTTTTGTTTGACGGGCTGAGGGGAGGAGTGGGTACCCGAGCACGCGGCCGCTCGGCACTGAAAACAGGAGAGACGAGAGGGACCCGAGGGGTGGAGAGGAAGGAACCGAGGAAAAGGGAAAGGAAGATGCCGCGAAGCCAGTTCCCTGCTTCCTGACTGGTAGAAAAAACACCTTTAGTCAGCGGCCAAGGCCCAGGGGTAGGGAGATTGCTTCGAAGTTCGAGGCAGTACTATTAATTTTTTTTATTTTCGTTGCCTACTAGCAATCACTATATGACTATTCCGTACTAAAAAAAAAAAAAAAATTAAACTACGTTCTGAAACTCAAGAGAAGTAAACAAAATAGACAGGGGAGCCTTACGGGGAGGGCTAAGAATTTTGGTAGAAATAGTGGTTGTAAAGTCGGATTTCTAAGAGTATAGACATTTTGTTTTCATCACTCACATCACCATCTCTCCCCTCTGTCCTGTCTCTCCCCCCCCAACACACACAGTTACCACTATCATCGCAACTCTGTTGGGTACTAATGAGGGGGGTAGAGGAGGGGTGCCACAAACAACACTCATTTGTGTGCAGAAGGCGGGTCATGTTCCAGGGTGCATATGTGAAGCATAGAGAACCTTGAACAAGGCAAATGTCAAGGTTCCAAAGTGCCAGATACAATTGTGCATAATTTCAAAAATTACCAATAAACTGAAATCTCACACTAAATATAGCGAGAGAGATGGGTTTTGTTTTGTCTTTCATGCTAGAATATAACTATTGTGTGCATTCATGTAGGTGGAGGAATCATTCCCATTGTTTGAAATTACAGTATGGGCAATTTGCCCTTTGCATTCATGCATTGTTCTTTTAAATTCTCCCAGGAGGAATCCACGTTGAATACCTTTAAGTATCGGTCTTTGAGATCAATGCTTTTTCTGCTAAGGATGATCAAACCAACAGAGGAGCACATCAGGGATGAGTAGGAACTCTATTAATAGAGAATAGGGAAAAAAAAAAAAAGACCACTGAAAGAGGTGGTGAGGTGCACACAAAATATTTTCCTTTTCTTTAGAAGTTTGCACAAACCTATTTGCCAAATCAGTGACAAACTTGATGAATCCTGAGGACTCCTTCATTGTGCTTACCTCTTACTCAGTGTACCACTTGAGAGAGCAAAGATGGATTAGTCACAAGAGTGGTCTTAGACCAGTGTTATCCTAGGAACTGTTGGAAGTGCAAATCTTGGCCCCATCCCAGACCCTCTGAATCAGAAATCACTGGAATCTGTTTTAATAGTCCCTCCAAGTTTACACATTTAAGAACCACTGTACTATAGTATGCTAATCAAGAAGGAGGTATGCAGTATCTAAAATGGTTCTGAAAGAAGAATAGATGAGAAAACCAACTCAATGCCATTCATTAGGTAGGTGGATAGAAGTATTGTGTTGCTAAGCCCTGTACTATTCTAGAAAAGAAGTTGGGAAATGAGAAAATACATAATGAAGTAATTTCATAATATTTAATAATATTAAGAGAATAATGCAGTCCTACTTCTTACAGTTGCCTCCCTGGAACAGTTTTTCTTTTAAACTCAAAATAAGAAGAGAACTTCAAAGTACCTATTCCACCCACTCCCAAAAATTTTCTTGTAGCCTGTGGTTGAAAACCACAGTGCATTAGCATCCCAGTCCTCCCAACACTCCCACCCCAATTACCACCATCAGCCTTGAATGTAGGACACTGGCCTGGCAGGTTATCACCAACTCTTATCACTGATCTCTGAGTGCTCACACATCCCCTCTATGCTTCCTAATTTGCAGAATTGCCTTCTTTCCCCTCTTGAAAATTCTTTAGCAAATAAAGGCCAATATTTAATGCAGTCCAACACCAATTATGTACTGAGTTATATTGTTTTCTAGTTCCTTTTAGGTGTATGTATCTACAAACCTACACTGCAAATACAACATGTGGTCTATCCTACTGCCTAGCCCAGTGCTAGGCATCCGTGCCAATGGCTTTGAACAGGTCTCCATTCTTTTAGCAAATTCTGGATTAGATCAGCTCATGTCTTTGGACATCAATTGCTCAACTAGTACGAAAAAAACCTACTATGTCTATCCATATATCAACCTAATACCAATATCTTTTTTTTTTAAGATTTTATTCGTTTATTTGACAGAGATATAGCAAGAGAGGGAACACAAGCAGGGGGAGTGGGAGAAGGAGAAGCAGGCTCCCCGCTGAGCAGGGAGCCCAATGCGGGGCTCGATTCCAGGACGCTCGATCTCAGGACACTGGGATCAAGACCTGAGCCAAAGGCAGACACCCAATAACTGAGCCACCCAGGCACCCCCCTAATACCAATATCTTACCATATATTCAATCTTAGAGTTGTACTGTCCTTTTTATCCAAAGAGATTACCACTTATTTTTCATAAGGTACTTCCAAATATATACTGCTTTTATCGGACAGATCTAGGCTTTGATCTTTACTATTCCTTGTGTGCTTCCTGAATCTCAAGTCAGTCTTCTCTCCTAGTGACATTTTATTTTTTTAAAGGGTTATATGTTTATACCTCATTTTTTGTCTGTTGCCTTTTTTCTTTTTTACTCACCTTGACCTTCTGTCCTTCTCTCATTTATAGTCTCATGTTCTCTTTTCTCCTGCTACTTTCTCTCTCAATTTCTACTTCTGTGTTTCTTTTTCTCTTCTTCCAAGCCCTATATTTCCTGACTCCTTGAACTTTCATGAGTCAAACTCCTTAAAGTTTCATGAGTCAAAAACTGAAAAACAGTTAAAAAAAAAAAAAAAAACTATGAAAAATCTATGTGGAGAGAGGCATTACAGAGATTCTGCAGGAATTGGTGTTAGATGTGGTGTTATGTAACATCAGTTAACAAAGGGAAGTAAACAGTCTGTTAATTAAATTCACAGATAGTATTAAACAAGGAGGTACTGAAAAACAGAACAATATACAAAAAAAAGAGGAAAATTCAAAATAGCCTTTACCTTGAGTAAAACAATCTTTGATATCTATGACTTTAGAAAATTTATCTAGGGGCACCTGGGTGGCTCAATTGTTAAGCGTCTGCCTTCAGCTCAGGTCATGATCCTGGGATCCAGCCCCGCGTCGGGCTCCCTGCTCAGCGGGAAGCCTGCTTCCCCCTCTCCCACTCCCCCTGCTTGTGTTCCTGCTCTCGCTATCTCTCTCTCTGTGTCAAATAAATAAATAAAATATTTAAAGAAAAGAAAAGAAAATTTATCCAGATACTGAATTAAATACAGTATTTAATGAAAAACAAATCATCAAAAGTGCTGGGCAAAGACTTATGGGTGAAAAGAATCTGAACATTTTTAATTTAAAAAAATTAATTTTGCTCATTCTGATTTTATTGACAACTTAAGTATGAATGTAATACATTCCAACATATTTTTTCAGTTTTGATACCTCAGTGTGTGGAAAGGTAATTCTAGGCAGTAATACAATTTTAAAGAACCTCAAGGGGCTTAGAACAAATATATGAGTTGTTTCTGAGGGGAAAACTAAGCAAGAAGTGATAAAGAGCTTACAGCTGTGTTTGAAGAATCCCAAATTGTGTCTCATGCCCTAGTACATACTCAGCTATACAAATAGTTTTCCAAATTCATCTAAATAATATCAAAAGGTTTCAGTGACCCAAAAAATCTTGAAAAGAAGCTTTTACTCCTAACCCCTAATATTCTTACTGCATTTGCTAACCTCATCTTAAAGTCCTCAAGAGCACACATTTCCTTATTAGGGAGATGTTTTAAGAAAATAACATTGAGGAGATACAGGTTAAAGGAAATTATTTTAATGAAAAAGTAAATAGCTCTGCAGAGATTACAGCTAATACAGATTATTAACTAAATAAGATTTATGAAAATTATAAACACTGTGAAGAAATTAAGTAATAGTATTATCTCTAAGGCTGTAAAATAAACTTCAAAGGAAAATATCAGAAGCCCTCTTCTGATGGCTAAAGGAGCTTAGAGCAGTTGGTTCTAAATATTTTTTCTCTTGAAAGAAGAGTTGACAAATGTCTTTATTTTTTATTAGTTTATTCTTATTCTATCTTTATTTTGTTGATTTTTCATTATTCTTTATCAGAAATTCTCTGCCTTCATTATTTCTAATCCTTTTTTTCTTTGCCTATCATTTTCCTCTGATCAAAAACATTTCTGTATTTCCTGACTATACCTTGGTTCCTTCACATGATGGTGCTCTGTGAGAGAAGTAAAAGAAAAAAGGAAGTGGAATGGTTTCAGGGCAAAGGAAATGGGAGAGTCAGGATGAGCAAGACTCTGGTCCATGTGTTCTTCATCGTTATACTCCTATACTTTGCCTGTGTCAGCCACATTTTACCACCTGAAGCACAATCACGGAATCCAACTAATCTTTGGCCTCTTCACTTTAGAAGTTCTGCAAAATCTCTAATTCAGGTTGCATCCTTAGGTCTATGTGAAAATCTACTGGTAACCCCTCTATCTCTAAATTCAGTTAGCACATCAAATACACAGTCTTCTTTAATAGTCTTTAAAATAACTACACAATGAAAGGCTTAAATGTGGCCTTGAGTTAATTATAGATAAAATAAGGTGAGAATTTTAAATACATCAGAAGTTGTGACTAATGTAACATTACAAAACTAAAATGACCTTTCTTAGATATTTCTAACTATAATTATTTCTCAATTCATGTTCCTTTGAAGAGATTTTCAACTTCACCTGTTAACACAACACTTTTTTATTTTTTAACTTTCTCTTCATTCTTTATCTAGTTGTTAAGATAACAATGAAATATAACACATAGGATAGCAGTGATTTCCAGATTTCTGAATTTTACAGATTACTAAAGCTTCAACAAAAATTGAGAGACTATTAAATTGTTATGAAGTTGCTGACTTTTGGTTTTGTTGTTGTTATTAACTACTATTTCCTACCACTCTATTTCATAAAAGGAAAAGACATTTCCAGGCAGAAAGAAAGGAGGGGGAGGGAGAGAGAAAAAAAGGGGGAAGGAATTAATTTCAATAAAAAGTCTTTTGATTACATAAATTCAGCTTCATGAAAAGTGCATCAAATATTGTGTCCTTTTTCATTTTCCCACAGATTTATTAAAAATTGGCATTGGTTTGCTGACAAGCTATCTTAGTCTGGGCTTCTCCAGAAGCAGACTCTGAATAAGACTTGAGTGGTAAGTCATTTATTTGGGAGGTGATCACAGGAAATTTCAGAAAGAGAGTAGGGAAGGGAAGGAAGCTAATACAAGATGTGTTAATGGGGTTACTGCTGTGAGCAACTGGGGCTCAATCCCACTAGGGAGCCTTGGGACACAACACAGAATGCACCTGAGAGTTGTCACACCTGAGGGACAAAGAAACTGGTTTTCACTCATCAGCTCCCATTTGTCATTGATTGAGGGCTACTCCTAAGAGTAGCTCCTTTCCAACCCCTCTACCCTGCCCTCTATCCAAGCTAAGTGTCTCCCAGGGCTAGAGAAAGCCCTCAAGTAGAGAGTTAACTGGTGTTTGCAGTGAAAGGCCATTACATGCACAGAAAAGGTGAGTGTCAAAGGGGTATGGAGTTGGCAAGGACAGTACCTACTATCCCAGGGTTTGAAAACCTCCGTGATGAAGAACTTTATTTCTGTTAAATAAAGGTATTCTGGAATGTTATTTGTTACACGTAAGCCATTTTATATTTAATTTATCCTACTCTATGACCTACTAACTTTATTTAGCACAACTGGCTAAGAGGCTTCTTCAGTGTTAATCATGGTATAGCTGGAACAAGAACTCATCATTTCCCAGTAATGTGTATTATCCCTGGAGCAATGCTAACCAGAGGGAGTGGTTTTCTAAGATTCTCCATTTATTGCTTGATATCAAACATATTTCCTGTCTTTTTTTAAACATGTGTTTTGATCTAGATTATAGAACAGAAGCAAAGGTGATTATGCATTGGACATAAAATAGCTTGTTGATAACCAATGGAAAAAATTAAGAAAAAACTACTATGAATATTAAAATAGCATTTTTGAAGAAATAATGTGATAGTATGTTTTACTTTTTTTTTCTTTAAGATCTTATTTATTTGATAGCACAAGCAGGTGAAGCAGCAGGCAGAAGGAGAAGAAGAGGGAGAGGGAGAGGCAGGCTTCCCGCTGAGCAGGGAGCCAGATGCAGGGCTCGATCCCAGGACCCCGAGATCATGACCTGAGCCGAAGGCAGACGCTTAACTGTCTGAGCCACCTAGGCGCCCCAAGTATGTTTTACTTTAATAAAAGTGGTTCAATATTCATGCCTTGTATTTATAGAAAATTTTAAAGTCGTCCTAGTGCTTTCTCATGCATTATCTTTTTCACAACTCTGAAAAAGTTTGACAATACTATTATTCTCAGTTAACAGATCTGTAAGCTTTTGAGTTCCAAAGGTGTGGTCAATTCACCTCAAGTAATGGAGGTTTATTATAAGGATGCCTGGGGAAGTATGGTAGGACAAAAACACTGTCCCACAATAAAATGTCTAGCCTCATAGGGAACTGTAATATCTTCATTGTTCAGGACCCAGAAGCAGCTCTAGGGAACTAACAGGAATGCTTGTGGTAATGCCTGAAGAATGGGGACCATGTTATTATCTCCTTCAGTGGCAGCATCATTCCCATGACTCAAGTGCTCGGTCACGGTCACTGCTGTATTCTGTTTCTCTGCCGAACATAGTCACTGCTTCTACTGATTCTGATTATACCTCCCGTATCAACCACCTCTCTTCACGCCTCTCTATCTCATAATTCCTGCTTATTTGTGGCTTCCACTACTTCCTTGCTTCCACTTACAAATATTTATTAAGTGCCAGGGAAACAGTGGTGAGCCAAAATAGGCGTGGTCTTTGCTTTCATGGAGCATACAGTTTGTTTTTAATTTTTTTAATTTTATTTATTTATTTATTTTTAAGATTTTATTTATTTGACAGAGAGAGCACAAGCAGAGGGAGAGAGAGGGAGAAGCAGGCTCCCTGCTGAGCAAGGAGCCTGATGTGGGACTTGCTCCCAGGACCCTGGGATCATGACCTGGGCCAAAGGCAGCCGCTTAACTGACTGAGCCACCCAAGCATCCCATCATGGAGCATACAGTTTGGAGAGAGGCAGATGTTTCATCAACTAGCCACATAAATAAATGCAGCATCTAATACTAAGATAAATTATATTAGGGAAAGAAAAACTAAATGACTTGAAATCTTTATGGTTTTTACAGTCATTCAACAGAGTCTTTGTTGAGTGTTCACAGAGTGTTACAGTATAATAATGCAGACAGTGTATCAGCCCTAAAACTGGGATGCTGGGACAGATAGACTGGATTTAAATCCCTCCTCTGCCACTGCTAGCTCTATAACCCTGGTCAAGTTACTTAACTTCTCTGAGTCTCAACTTCTGCATCTATTATATGTATAGATAGCAATATCTGTTGACTTAGGTTGGATTCGTCCAGAAGCAGATCCCAGTATTAGAATTGGATTGTAAGTTATTTGGAAGGTGATCCCAAGAAGCTAGGAGCACTTATTCTCCAACTCCCTTCCATCTAGGGTGAAGACTGCTCGGAGATTCTTTAACCCCTACACTTCTGAGATGTCCCATGCTCACAGGTGAGAGAATTCCTAGTCATCAGGTAGATTCCATGACCATGCACTAAAATGGGTGACAAAGGAATGACAAAGGGTCAATGACAAATGGGTGGGGTACTGACAGCTTTTAAACCCACCTTTAGGAGGTTTTTATGAGGATTTGAGATACCTAGATAATGGAACAAAATAGGAGCTCAATAAATTGTATCCACTACAATAGATAAGTCTTGTTGAGAGGATGAGATATGCACTTATGAAATAGTAACATAATAATATATTACAATGTAAAATTCAATATATAATTGTTAACATATACTAACATTACATACATTCAAT